>NC_079512.1:496262-1096262 GCF_000801105.2 Raphanus sativus | reverse complement strand
TAGTCATGCGATGGTTAATATTTCATGTAGTCAACAATCATTTTTCCAAAAAAAAAAACCAATGCAAAAGTCTTTTGCTCATAAAATTTGAGAGGCTCAAATACAAAATTCCTATGAAAAACATAATCGACAATGAGATTACTAATCACAAGGAAATGACTAGAATATAGAAGCTAAAACATTCCGGTATGCACACCAAATACCTTTGGAGCCACGGAGGGATTTGATGAAACTTACCAAGAGTGTATTTACCACTCTTCATTACAAGAGCCAACCAACTGTTGTTCCCTCGTGAGACTTTTTTCTTCAAGTAACCCAAGAAACATAGTTTACATCATTCTTGTTGGGTTGTGTAACAAGAAGTTACACAACAATGAGAATAAGAGTTGGTAGTTTGGTCTAGTTAAAAGCCAATTAAATTATGTTTTAGGATATAGTTGTTAGAGTTGTTGATGTCTAGTGTCTTAGGGGCATAGACTAGAAGAAGTTGTGTAAGCAATATGTAAGTGGAGTTAGTAGAGAAATCCAGTAAAGTATGTACGTGGGTAATGATGTAATACAAAAGAGTTGGAGAAAAGATTACCAATGTAGACACCGAAACGTGTTTTTCTCTCTACAAGAACAAATACAAGACAAGAGTGTGTGTTTGTGTTCAGTTGCAACACAAGTGTAAAACGAGAGTGAGAAACAAGTGTGAGTGAGTGAAATTAAAACAGGACAACAATGTATTTCCTTTTTACTGTTAAGGAGTTTGGATGTATTGCTTGCACTCTGCTAGTACTGCTACTAAGTACGTCATCCACATTACACTATCTCTTTTTCTCTTTTTATGCATAATAAAAAGAATGAGAGTGCAAAATGTATGTCTTTATCATATCAATAGATGTCAAATAATACCAAGCAAAGAAAAGTTAGGCCAAGGATGTTCATCCAGCAACCCTAAAAATTTAGGAGAAGAGGAGGGTTCGCATGTCGACAGGTGGCAAGTGAGCAGAGCAAACAGGACAATGAGGAGTGCGCAGCAAGTAACTAGAGATACAAGCACCGTGAAAGATGTGATTGCATCTTGTTTTGTGAACAATCTCATCGTCTCTCGTATACCCTTTCTCACAGAGAAAGCACAATTCCGAACTTTGATAACAATCCAAGATCTTTGTTGCTGGTGAAGCAATTGGTACACATCTGGTTATTGCATCTTCATCGGCCAGGATAGAATGTCTGGTTCTCAATGCGTATAGAAGAGTACGTGTGATGTCAGTCTCAGGGACATGATCTTGACCAAACACTCTAGTTTGAAAGTGAAAGACGAGGACGGGACAGGCAGGAGGTTGGAGGTACGGTGTCAAGATCCTTGAAACAGAAATTGGAGACTATGTGGTCGAAGATCTGTTTATGTATTTTGATAGCGATATCATTGCGCATCGTCATGCGTGACCTGACCATATCTACGAACTTTTTGGACAATCCAGCTTTCGAACCTCTTCTTCGTTGTCCTCGTCCTGTGTATTGGGACAACTGAAACCTTTGAGTTAGATGACCACCTTGAATACTTACTACTATTATTCTGACATCAGACTCAGAAGGCACATCAAACTTGTAAAGCCTGACACCACCGAGAACAGTAATCATAATTACTTACTAATGATAAATGCTTTTTTTGTTGTTGTTGTTGTATGTTAGGTGTGATTGAATCTGCCTTTTTATAACAAAGCCAAGCAAAGGTTATATTTTCTAGGAAAAATTGCCAAAACAGAATAAAAATTCAGCATTATTGTTCCTATAGTATAAAACAATCATTTAGTTGTCCCTTTAGTATAATTTCTTTCATAATTCCAAAATTACCATTTAATTAATCTAATTAAACACATTAAACTAATAGAATTTAAAAAAATAATAATTAAAAATGTTTAAAAAGGAAAAATAAAAATAAAAACTTTAAACTCTTTTAATAAAAATAAACTTTGTAAAACTTAATAAAAATAAAAATAATTTACAAAAAAATTTAAATAAAAACGTTAAATCTACCTATCAAAAAACAGTTTACAAAGTTTTATCTTTTATAAAAAGTTTAAAATGTTGGTAAACTTAATTTTATCAAAAAAATTTAATAAAAAAAAATTAAAATGTATTTTTATAAACTTTGTTTAAACTTTTTATTAAATACTTTTTGTAAAGTTTTATTTTTATTTTTATAAAGTTTACACATTTTATAAAGTTTGTTTAAAGTTTTTATTAAACACATTAATCTAAAAGAATTTTAAAAAAATTTAATTAAAACGTTTTAA
This sequence comes from Raphanus sativus, assembly GCF_000801105.2. NCBI lineage: Eukaryota > Viridiplantae > Streptophyta > Magnoliopsida > Brassicales > Brassicaceae > Raphanus > Raphanus sativus. The sequence goes on along the minus strand of NC_079512.1, from coordinate 1,093,977 downwards.
AAAGGGAAAATAAAATAATTTTTTTTAATTTTTTTTAATAAAAATAAACTTTTTCAAATAAAAATAATTTACAAATTTTTTTAATAAAAACGTTAAATAAACTTATTAAAAAACATTTACAAAGTTTTATTTTTATAAAAAGTTTAAAACGTTTTTAATAAACTTTTATTTAAATTAAAAATTAAAAGCTTATAAAAATTAAAATAAAACTTTACAAAATATTTTTAAAAAACTTTAAACTAACTTATAAAAAAAACATTTTACAAATTTTTATTTTTATTAAAAGTTTAAAACATTTGTAACCTTTTTAATTTTATCGAACTTTTTAATAAAAATAAAACTTTTAAAAATGTTTTTAATAAAACTTTTAATAAAAATCAAATTTGTAAACTTTATTAGAAAAAACATTACAAAAAATTGTACCTAATTTCAAAACACCACATGTTGTATATATATGTATCATAGAGAACAAGAGTTTGTGAAAAACAAATCAAAAGAAAAACTATAGAAAAACCATAGATTAATGAAGAAGACAAAGGAGAATAATTTTTTAAAAAAAATTGACAAGTAAAATCGAAAATAACACGTTTTAGGAAGTTAGAATATTTTTAGAAGATTTTTAGAATATTTCCTTAACTAAAACTTTCATTAATTTTCGCAAAAATCAGGTAATCTTATCCGTAGAAGGCGTCTTCTAAAAGTTTAGAAGTTTGACAAAAATCCAGAACACGCTTTCTACGTTTAGTAGACAAAAGAATACATTTTAGAAAACACATTCCGCGAAATTTAGAATACTTAATAAAAGTAAAAGATGCTTCCGGACGAAAAGTAGATAGCTTTATGATTAGTAGAATGCGCATTCCACTTTTTTAGAAAATTAGTAAATAGTAGAATGTACGTTCTAAAAATATAGATGAACGTGTTTATTTTAGAAATCGTTTTCTACTATACCATTTTCCGTAGAAGGCACACTCTACCTTTAGTAGAACGTATTTTCAAATTTTTATTTATCAACTTTTTGAAAAAGAAAAAAATACCAGCTTGTGTATATCGGTGTTTTATTAACTGTTTATATTTTTAATATTTTTTTTATTCACAAAAGTATTTATTTCATTAGTTTTCAGAAATACAAAGGGTAAAAAGGAGAAAAATTGGACAAAAAAGATTTTTTTTCCAAATGGACAACATCCTTGTTTTTTTGTTCTCTATTGGCAATTTTCCCTATTTTCTATTCCAACTCCGACTAGGATCTTGAGTTGTAACCGACTTTCCTTTTATTTCTCTAACAAATCAGATTCTTAAACAAAATTTCCTAATTAATTTAGAGATTTAAATTTTTTTAAATCTGACCCGAACACTGAACCGGATGATTTTTTCCGGGTTACCAGATCATCGGATCGACGCAGATGAACCCAAATTAATGAATAAATTAATTTTATTAAATATTAGTTATGAAAATAAATATATAAAAACTGAAGTTAAGTATTTTATAATATTTTTTATAAAACATAAAAAGTAATATTTTGGATATATATATATTTTATGTTTAAAAAACATTTAAAAATATTTAACTTTAGTTTCTATTTTTTTTTAATTTTATTTGACATATAAAATTTCGAAAATAGTTTAGATTATTTAAAAAATGTAACAAGTTAAGATTTATGAAATTTGAAAAATATCAAGATTTAAAGTTCATAAATATTTATATGTCTAATGTGAATAATAAAATTAAACTTCAAATCTAAAATATACCAAAAGTATATAAACATCATTAATAAATTGTCGATAACAATACTGAAAAGTCTAATTTCTTAGTTAAAAGTTATACAAAATAGATTTTAAAAACAGAATTACTAAAAAGGAGAATGAAAATTATCTATTGGTTCAACCAGTGGTTCAACTGGTAACTGGATTTCGGATTTTAGTGGTTTTTAACAGATTTTATTGAATTTCTATTTTGATTTTTTTATAAAATCTGAGCCGAATTTATTTTGGGTCACCGGGTTTACCGGTTTAACTGCGCAATCGGATTCCGCTCGTTACTCATGTCGCACCCACCTTGCAAGTTCACGGGCTTGACAGATATACACGACACTTTATTCGGTCAAATTAGGGCTTGTCATCACTTTTTTCTACTTTAAAATAGAGTATCATTGGAGTATGTTACGACTCTATTATAAAGTTATTCTATTTTAAAGTGAAAAATATGATGAATTATTGGAGATGGTCTTAGTGTTAATTAGATTGTCAATCCTATGATTGTTTTCTTTGATGATTCAGGTCTCCTAGTGCTTGGAAACATAGAACGCCAAGTACAATTTCTTGTCATAAAGGCAAAAAAAAATGATGAAGATATTTGGCCAATCTTCTTCAATTGATTCTGCCACTGTCGTACGTCCACACAATCTCTTCCTCCAATTCAATTTTCTCATGATAAAATCATCTTTATAGATGCAAATCTTTTAACTTTTCATAACCATAATTTATTTCAACAGGCTGTCTGGTAAGGGATCAAAACGGTGTACGCATATTAAACCAAGTGTGTCGTTGCTCTGTTCTAATTTTGTAAATACCCGAAACTGAAGGAGGTTTTACATGAAAAGCTGCCAATGATGTCTCTCATAGCTTCAGAATTTAGCTACTTGCCCGATGTAAAAGTTCCTGGTAAAAGAGCCCCATTGTTCCCAACAAAGCTTTGTTCTCTTCTTTTCCTTCTAACCATACATTGTTGACTTTTTTTTTTGATGAAATGTTAAATTTATTGATCATCACTGAAAAGAATGTTTTATGTACAAAAGAACTTTGATCCTATGTATGAGTCCTAAACATTGTTGACTTTCTTAGTACGTGTGGACTGTTTACTCCCTATACTCTACGGATGTGGCCAAAGTTCCAGCTGCTTTGCGTTGCTTTATACTATTTATAATCATCCTTTTTGAATGTGCAGGAGGAGATGATAAGCTAGATGGAGATGCTGCTATGAACAAGTTTTCCAGCTATATATACTAGAGTATCGATGAGGAGATGAGACAAGCCATATGCATATCAATTTCTCATCGTTCTATTTTTTTAACAATTGTTTTAATAAAACTTTATATTTTGTTTAAATTAAACTTTAAACAATACATATATTTATTTAAAATTTTGTGTAAATTAAACTTTAATATTTTTGATTTTTTTCTCAAATTTTGTAGGTTTTTGGGTAAATTCCCTATATAACGAGTTAATACTCTTTAATTTTTAAAATAATTTCAAACTACATTCTAAATTTTTATTATTGTATCATAAATTATCTTTCATGCTACATGGTCATCGTTTTAATTTCTTAACAAATTGTTTAATAAAACTTAATACACTGCTTAAATTAGTGGATTAACCACTATGAAATATCTATTCTTTAGAGAAACGGAAGCAACAAAAGTTTCAAACCTCCTTGACCATTATCATATATTAGTTTATGACGCAAATATGAATTAAAACAATATTGTCATATTTTAATTTTTTCTAAAAATATGTGGGTTAACCCCTACGAAAATATTGAGTTTTAGGTTAAATGCTCTATATTTTTAAGCTTATACTCATTAGTGTTGTTTAAAACTTTCTAATCACGTTATAGATTTTTATTAATGTATGATAAACTCTCTTTCATGAGACAAGATCATTTTTCTAAATTTTTAGCAATTAAGTTAGTAAAACTTCATATGCTGCCTAAATGATTGGACTTACCACTATGAAATTTTTATTCTTGAGAAAAACGGAGACAAAAAAAGTTTCAAACCTCTTCGATCATCATCATATTTCAATACAGGATGCACCTATGCATTTAAAAAGATTTTCATATTTATTAATTTTTTTCAAAATTCGTGTGTTAAACCCTACGAAAATATAAAATTTTCGTTAACTTTTCTATATACAATGAAAATCTCTATAAATTAATAATGCGAGAACTACACCAAAAGTATATTTTATTAATTTATAGAGATATTAATTTATCGATATACTAATTGAACTAAAAACTCAATTTGGGACTATAAAATTATACTATTTTATAGAGATTTTTAGTGTATATTATTTATAGAGTATTAATTTAAAGAGATATACTGTACTTAATTTTATACTCATTAAAGTTGTTTAAAATTTTCTAACCGCATTATAAATTTGTATTGATCTATTATAAACTTTCTTCTATGGAATATGGGCATCTTTCTATTTTTTTAACAATTGTTTAAATAAAACTTTATATGGTGTTTAAATTAGTAGACTAACCTCTATGAAATTTCTATTCTTTAGATAAACGGAAACTATAAAGGTTTCAAAACCTATTTGAACATTATCCTATCTCAGTGTAAAATTAATATATTTATTAAAAAAATATTGTCGTAGTTTTGAAGTTTTCTCAAACTTTGTTGGTTATACTACGAAAATATTGAGTTTTAGGTAAATTTCCTATATAATTAGTTAATACTCTTTAATTTTTAAAAATATTCTAAATACATTCTAAATTTTTACTATTGTATCATAAATTATCTTTCATGGTACATGGTCATCGTTTTATTTTTTAACCATTTTTATAATAAAATTTAATATACTGCTTAAATTAGTGGATTAACCACTATAAAATCTCTATTCTTTAGAGAAACAGAAACAATAAAGGTTCTAAAACCTCATTGACCATTATCCTATGTTAGTTCATTATGCAAATATGCATTTAAAAATATTGTCATTTTTTCCTCAAAATACGTGGATTAACCTCTACGAAAATATTGAATTTTAGGTTAAATGCCCTATATTTTTAAGCTTATACTCATTAGTGTTGTTTAAATTTTTCTAATAACTTTATACAATGTACGATAAACAATATTTCATGGTACATGGACATCGTTCTAATTTTTTAACAATTAAGTTAGTAAAACTCCATATGGTGTCTAAATCATTTGACTTACTACTTTGAAGTTTTTATTCTTGAGAAAAACGGAGACAACAAAGGTTACAAACCTATTTGACCATCATCCTATGTCAATACATGATGAAACTATGCATTTAAACAAGATTATCATATTAATTGATTTTTTCAAAAATTGTGGGTTAACCCCTACGAAAATATAAAATTTTCGTTAATTTCTCTATATACTGAAGTTTATACTCATTAAAGTTGTTTAAATTTTTTTTAAATGCATTGTGAATTTGTATTTATCTATTATAAAATTTCTTCCATGGTACATGGGCATCATTCTAATTTTTAGAATAAATGTTTTTATAAAACTATATATGTTGCTTAAATTAGTGGACTAACCACTATGAAATCTATATTCTTTTGGATAAACGGAAACAATAAAGGTTTCAAACCTCTTTGAATATTGTCCTATGTCATTTTACAATGTATATATTTATTAAAAAAAATATTTTTCATATTTTTTATTTTTTCTCAAATTTTGTTGATTACACTACAAAATATTGAGTTTTTAGGTAAATTCCCTATACACTTAGTTAATACTCTTTAATTTTTAAAACAGTTTCTAACTACATTCTAAATTTCTAGTATTGTATCATAAATTATTTTTCATGGTACATGGTCGTTGTTATAATTTCTTAACAATTTGTTTAATAAAACTTAATATACTGCTTAAATTAGTGGATTAACCATTATGTAATCTAATTCTTTAGAGAAACGGAAACAACAAAAGTTCTAAACCTCCTTTATCATTATCCTATGTTAGTTTATGATGAAAATATGAATTATAAAAATATTGTTATATTTTTAATTTTTTATAAAAATATGTGGGTTAACCCCTACAAAAATATTGAGTTTTAGGTTAAATGTTATATAATTTTAAGGTTACACTCATCAGTGTTGTTTAAAATTTTCTAATCACTTCATAGATTTTTATTAATGTATGATAAACTCTCTTTCATGGTACAGGGGCATCTTTCTATTTTTTCAACAATTAAGTTACTAAAACTTCATATATGCCTAAATGATTGGACTTACCACTATGAAATATTTATTCTTGAGAGAAACGGAGACAACAAAAGTGAGAAACGGAGACAACAAAGATTTCAAACCTCTTTGACCATCCTCCTATGTCAATATAGGATGCAACTATGCATTTAAAAAGGATTTTCATATTTATTAATTTTTTTCCAAAATTCTAGAGTTAACCCCTACGAAAATATAAAATTTTCGTTAACTTCTCTATATACTTAAGTTTATACTCATTAAAGTTGTTTAAAAATTTCTAACCGCATTATAAATTTGTATTGATCTATTATAAACTTTATTCCATAGAACATGGGCATCTTTCTATTTTTTTAACAATTGTTTAAATAAAACTTTATATGGTGTTTAAATTAGTGGACTAACCTCTATGAAATTTCTATTTTTTAGATAAACGGAAAATATAAAGGTTTCAAACCTCTTTGAACATTATCCTATCTCAGTGTACAATTAATATATTTATTAAAAAAATATTGTCGTATTTTTGAATTTTTTTCAAATTTTGTAGGTTATACTACAAAAATATTGAGTTTTAGGTTAATTCCCTATATACTGAGTTAATACTCTTTAATTTTTTTAAAAATATTCTAAATACATTATAAATTTTTACTATTGTATCATAAATTATCTTTCATGGTACATGGTCATCGTTTTATTTTTTTAACCATTTTTATTATAAAACTTAATATAGTGCTTAAATTAGTGGATTAACCACTATGAAATCTCTATTCTTTAGAGAAACGCAAACAATAAAGGTTCTAAACCTCCTTGAACATTATCCTATGCTATTTTACTATGCAAATACGCATTAAAAAATATTGTCTTATTTTTTTTATTTTTCTCAAAATATGTGGATTAGCCCTTACGAAAATATTGAGTTTTAGGTTAAATGCTCTATATTTTTAAGCTTATACTCATTAGTGTTGTTTAAAATTTTCTAATCACTTTTTACATTTTTATCAATGGATTATAAAATCTCTTTCATGGTACAGGGACATCTTTCTGATTTTTTAACAATTAAATTAGTAAAACTTCATATGTTGCCTAAATGATTGGACTTACCACTATGAAATTTTTATTCTTGAGAGAAAGGTTCCAAACATCTTTGATCATCATCCTATGTCAATACAAGCTGCAACTATGCATTTTAAAAGGATTTTCATATTTATTAATTTTTTCCAAAATTTGTGGGTTAACCCCTACAAAAATATAATTTTTTTGTTAACTTCTCTATATACTTAAGTTTATACTCACTAAATTTGTTTGAAAAAAATTAAATGCATTATGAATTTGTATTTATCTATTATAAACTTTCTTCCATGGTACATGGGCATCATTCTAATTTTTTTAACAATTGTTTTAATAAAACTTTATATGTTGCTTAAATTAGAGGACAAACAACTATGAAATCTCTATTCTTTTGGGTAAACGGAAACAATAAAGGTTCCAAACCTCTTCGAACTTTATCCTATCTCAGTGTACAATGAAGATATTTTTTTAAAATATTGTCAACAATTGTTTTAATAAAACTTTATATGTTTCTTAAATTAGTGGACAAACAACTATGAAATCTCTATTCTTTTGGATAAACGGAAACAATAAAGGTTCCAAACCTCTTCGAACATTATCCTATCTCAGTGTACAATGAATATACTTTTTAAAAGTATTGTCATATTTTAAAAAATTTCCCAAATTTTGTAGGTTATACTACGAAAATATTGAGTTTTAGGTAAATTTTCTATATACTGAGTTAATACTCATTAATTTTTTTAAAATGTTCTAAATACATTATAAATTTTTACTATTGTATCATAAATTATCTTTCATGGTTCATGGTCATTAGTTAATTTTCTTAACCATTTTTATAATAAAATTTAATATACTGCTTAAATTAGTTAATTAACCACTATGAAATCTCTATTCTTTAGAAAAACGGAAACCACAAGGGTTCTAAACTTCTTTGACTGTTATCCTATGTTAGTTTATCATGCAAATACGCATTAAAACAATATTTTCATATTTTTAATTTTTCTCAAGATATGTGGGTTACTCTCTACGAAAATATTGAGTTTTAGGTTCAATGCTCTATATTTTAAGATTATATTCATTAGTGTTGTTTAAAATCTTCTAATAATTTTATACATTTTTATCAATGTATGATAACCTCTCTTTCATGGTACAGGGGCATCGTTCTAATTTTTTAACAATTAAGTTAGTAAAACTTCATATGCTACCTAAATCATTTGACTTACCACTATGAAATTTTTATTCTTGAGAGAAAGGGAGACAACAAAGGTTTCAAATCTCTTTGACCATCATTCTATGCTAATACAGGATGAAACTATGTATTTAAACAAGATTATCATATTTATTGATTTTTCAAAATTTGTGGGTTAACCCATATGGAGATATAAAATTTCGTTAACTTCTCTATATACTGAATTTTATACTCATTAAAGTTGTTTAAAATTTTATAAATACATTATGAATTTGTATTTATCGATTATAAACTTTCTTCCATGGTACATGAGCATCGTTCTAATTTTTTTAACAATTGTTTTAATAAAACATTATATGTTGCTTAAATTAGTGGATTAACCACTATGAAATATATATTCTTTTGGATACATGGAAAAAATAAAGGTTCTAAACCTCTTTGAACATTATCCTATGTCATTGTACAATGCACATAATTATTAAAAAAAATATTTTCATATTTTTTATTTTTTTCTCAAATTTTATAGGTTACATTACAAAAATATTGAGTTTTTAGGTAAATTTCCTATATAATGAGTTAATACTCTTTAATTTTTTTTTAAAGTTCTAACTACATTTAAAATTTTTATCATTGTATCATAAATTATCTTTCTTTGTACATGGTCATCGTTTTAATTTCTTAACAATTTGTTTAATAAAACTTAATATACTGCTTAAATTAGTGGATTACCCACTATTAAATCTCTATTATTTCGAGAAACGGAAACAAAAAAAGTTCCAAACCTCCTTGACCATTATCCTACGTTATTTTATGATTAAAATAAGAATTCAAAAAATATTGTCATATTTTAATTTTTTTCTAAAAATATGTGGGTTAACCCCTACAAAAATATTGAGTTTTAGGTTAAATGATCTATATTTTAAAGCTTATACTCATTAGTATTGTTTAAAATTTTCTAATCACTTTATAGATTTTTATTAATGTATGATAAACTCTCTTTCATAGTACAGATGTATCGTTCTAATTTTTTAACAATTAAGTTACTAAAAATTCATATGTTGCATAAATGATTGGACTTACCATTATAAAATTTTTATTTTTGAGAGAAATAGAGACAACTCATGTTACAAACCTCTTTGACCATCATTCTATGTCAATACAGGATGCAACTATGCATCTAACAAGGATTTTCATGTTTATTATTTTTAAAAAAATTTGTGGGTTAACTCCTAGGAAAATATATTTTTCATTAATTTCTCTATATAATTAAGTTTATACTCATTAAAGTTGTTTAAAATTTTCTAACCGCATTATAAATTTGTATTAATCTATTATAAACTTTTTTTCATGGTTCATAGGCATCGTTCTTTTTTTTTTTAACAATTGTTTAAATAAAACTTTATATGGTGTTTTAAATTAGTGGTCTAACCTCTATGAAATCTCTATTATTTAGATAAAGGGAAATTATAAAGGTTCCAAACCTCTTTGAGCATTATCCTATGTCAGTGTACAATGAATATATTTGAAAAATATTGTCATATTTTGAATTTTCACAAATTTTGTAGGGTAAACTACAAAAATATTGAGTTTTAGGTAAATTTCCTATATAATGAGTTAATACTTTTTAATTTTTTAAAAATATTCTAACTACATTCTACTTTTTAATATTGTATCATAAATTATCTTTCATGGTACATGGTCATCGTTTTAATTTCTTAACAATTTTTTTAATAAAACTTTAATATACTGTTGAAATTAGTGAACTAACTACTATGAAATCTCCATTTTCTTAAGAAACAGAAACAACAAAGGTTTCAAATCTCCTTGAACATTATCTTATGTTATTTTATGATGCAAATATGCATTAAAAAAATATTGTCATGTTTGTTTTATTTTTTCTCAAAATATATGGTTAACCCCTACGAAAATATTGAGGTTTAGGTTAAATGCTCTATATTTTTAAACTTAGATTCATTAGTGTTGTTTAAAATTTTCTAATAAACTTTATACATTTTTATTAATGTATAATAAACTTTCTTTCATGGTACAGGAGGATCGTTCTAATTTTTTAACAATTAAGTTAGTAAAACTTCATATGTTATCTAAATTATTTGACTTACCACTATGAAATTTTTATTCTTGAGAGAAACGGAGACAACCAAGGTTGCAAACCTATTTGACCATCATCATATGTCAATACGGGATGCAACTATGCATTTAAACAATATTTTCATATTTATTGAATTTTAAAAACAAAATTGTGGGTTAACCCCTATGAAATTTTTTATTTCTATATATACTGAAATTTATACTCACTAAAGATGTTTAAAATTTTCCAACCGCATTATAAATTTATATTAATTTATTATAAACTTTTTGCCATAGTACATGGAAATCGTTTTATATTTTTAACAATTGTTTTGATAAAATTTTATATGTTGTTTAAATTAGTGGACTAACTTCTATGAAATATCTATTCTTTAGACAAACGGAAATGATAAAGATTTCAAATCTCTTTGAATATTATCCTATGTTAGTGTACAATGCATATATTTATTAAAAAAGTATTGTCATATTTTTGAATTTTATTTTTTATTCGTTTTTAATATTTAAATATTTTAAAAATATATTTATTTGATTAATCAAAGGTCAATTCTGGAATTCTGAAAAAAATTATATCATAGGAAAAAATAATGTTGGTTTTATACTATATTAACCTAGATGGTGGATCTTTATTCTATTTTGACAATTTTACCAATAATAATTACCATTTTTCTTTCCTGAAAACTTCTTAAGTGAGGATCAATATCTTGACCGAGGCTTTCAGAATAGGGATAGTATATTTGATATGCTCCCCTAAAAGATTTATTCAGAACTAAATTAAAACTCATATTATGATAAAAATACAGATTCATATATGAAAAGCAATTGAAAAAGGTGTGAATAATCTTAAAAGACCAAATATGAAAACAAATTAATACATGCTTAAAATTGTAAGTTGATATTACGAACATAATAGAGCAACACAAATGGTTACCCACTTTGATGGTATGCGTGGTAAATTTGTAGCGAATACAAAGCTAATTAAACAAATAAATATCAAAAGTAAATACTAGTGTTTAACCCACGCTAATTTGCGTGGAAGTTTTTTGGTCCAGTGATTTAAATAAAGGTTTATTAATGCTTTTATATTAGGAGGTCTGAGTTTCGAGTCCTAGTGAAAACGGAATTATGCGAATTAAGAGAGAGAATGCTTGCAAAAAAATTCTACAGCATGGCATAATAGCAAAATAATGCTAATTATTTCAGTGGTAATTATTCGAGGGAACTTCGACCACAATACAGAAAACCACCTGGGTTCGATTCACAATGGTTATCTGAACTGCTTTAAATGGTAAGAATACGTGGATTATTATGGGTCCCGGAAAATTAATATGTTGGTTTCGGTCGCCGAATTACCCTGGTAAACAAAAAAAATATTAGGGCTTAGTCCAAAAAAACGTAATAGGGCTAACATTATCCTTTTTCTCTTAAAGAAAAGAAAATCAGATTAAATTATTCTTTAAACTAAGGGTTTATTGGCGTAATAGCCATATTTCAGAGAGAAATTAAAAAAATAGACATGATTTTGACATAATTCAGTGTTTGGCTTTTTGGTCTCAATCAAGCCGGTTCTATCCTTTTACTTAACAAGTTGCCGGTTACATTTACAGAAGTAAGAGACGTGGTTCTTTTTGGGGCACTTAATTATACGAAGCGTGTATGACAACTGAAAGTAACACATAGAATGAAACAGCATGTTATGAAGGATCTATTTTATATGAGAATAGATTCCATTTTACATGACAAAAATAGAATAGCTTTATTGTTTATAATTTACTAATATAATCACGAACATAGACGGTGAAATGTGCGGTTAGAGAGAGGCGATGATGTAGTTAGTGCAATAAATTTGTAATTGTGGATTACGGCTCTTGCAGATTAAAGAGGAGGGAAAAGCCACGTAGAAAGGTAGATTTACTGATGATATTTTTACTGTAGAGGGGTAAACGAATGGTGGAAATTAACACCGTTAATCTTAAATGATGAAGTGAAAGCAAACCATAAATGGTGTATTCCATATAATAATCACTGTAATCTATGTGAAGACACTTAGAAGTAACAAAGTGAAGGAAGTTAAAGATTCACTGGTTTGAGCAAGAAGGAGGTAAGTTCTTGTGCGAATATTCTAATAAACCTAGTTTCATAGGAAAATTACTCTTTTAAAGTTAACATGATTTCCATACTATATTTTACACATAGAATAGTATGGAAATAGTGTATATTAGTCAAGCATAGCATAATCAAGTATAGTACGTGACATACCCGAACTCAATTATCAAAACTAAACCCTAAGTAGGAAATGTCAACCCAAATCCCAAAGATCAACAGTATAACAGATGGTTAGTTTTGGGGATTTTTAATATTATACCCTAATCTGGAAATATCAACCCAAATCCAAAGATAAACAAGGGTAGTATGTTATTAAATTGTGTGTACTAAATATAATTTCAAACACGTACGAAAACTTCTCATATTAAAGCATACATAATTAGTCAAGCATACATAATAAAGTATAGTACAATTTCCATTTCATATATATTAAATGGTATAGAAATGTAGATACAAAACATCTCCATAATTCTCGGGTCACCTAGACGATAATGTGCACGATAGTAAGACGACAATCCGGTATTTCCCCCACAAAATACCTTTCACAAGCACCAACAAGGACAATCGCAGACGGGTTACGGGTCCTTCTATTTTTTCCCTTGACAAGGCGGTCAATTATCCAGCTGGTGGTGGGCTTATCCTCCTTTCCAAACAGAACATCCCATATTGACGGTGATGAGGCCGAGGACTTGGAGTTAGAACTTCCCTTCCCCCGCTGCCCTTTACCCTTCGACTTAAGGTGGACGTCCACAATTGAGCCCGGTCACAAGTGCGAAGTCTTGAATAGCATAACGTATTGGCTTCCCAACGAAAAGGCACCAAAGTTCGAAGTCCTTCTCCGTTACCAACTGGCGTGAAAGAATGTAATGAAGAGACATAACGGAAAAGGTATGGGACCCCATCCTCAGTACTTGGCCAAACTGTGACGCACTCAACGACGCAAAGTCTTCATCCTCCCATGCACCCTTTATTGTTTCCATACTATATCACATGGTTGATAGGTTTACGAATACTATTTCATTTGAAGTAGAAACCAGAACTTAAAATTCATACTATGTGTAGTAACATACCATTTCAAAAAAAAAGAAAATCAAACCGTAGTTGAAACAGTACCAAACCGTTGTTTAAGATCCTACTAAGAAAACGACACACAACCACCAGTTCTAGGAAGTATACTTGTAAAAATGTTTCCATACTATGTCACATGGTTGATAGGTTTACGAATACTATTTCATTTGAAGTAGAAACCAGAACTTAAAATTCATACTATGTGTAGTCACATACCGTTTCAAAGTTAAAAAATTCTACAGATTTCGCATGACTTACTACCCCACATATTTTACAGCATCGACATGAAACAAATCAAATTCAAAAAGCCCTCAAACAATCAGGGAACACACAAACCCTAATTCTATTTGGAGAGTCATATTTTGAGACAACGGCAAACCCTAATTTTGAGCAGATCGGAAAATTGCAATCCAACAAACAGAGGAGAAGGAGACAACGGCAATAACTTTAACAGAGGAGAAGGAGACAATGACAATAACTTACAGAAGTACGAGAGCTAAGCGGCATGAAGCAACTAGAACGGAATAGTCAACCACCGGTGGTTTTACTCCCCTCCGCCGAGACCTAAACCCAAAAGAACCACCACACGACTTGGAAGAGAGAACGACGGAGATAGCGTAGTCTCTGATTACAAGCACCGGCGAACGAAATGGGGATTATAGAAAGGAGAATTGCGGTGGAGATTATCGAGAGAGGGAAACGGGAGAGGATGAAAGATGAGAGAGTTTGTGTGGAATGGGGAAGGACACGAGTTACTTTGCTGTAATAATTATTATTTTTGTTTCCTATCAGGTCAGCCGGTGAGTTTAAGAGGATATCATAGTAATATTATATATTTATAACGACGTATATCCTTCCGTTAGGTAAAAACGTTAGTCTGCTAATTACCTTTTTTTCATGGCTATAGAGCCCAATTCCCCTTAAACTAATTGTTTTGAGAAAAAAAAAACTAATTGTGTGGCTGGCCATGAACCAACATGGAGAGCCAATAGGTCGTAGCCAGCAAAACACAACGCAGTCAATGACTAATGCATTGAGGAAGAACCTAGCCATGCAACAGTCTAAGTTCAAGTTTAACTGGCGCGGGGCCCACTGTATCCTTAAAAAGTCAACTTCATTCCCAAAGAGATCGCTGCTTTCCTTTGACCTTTTCTCTTTTCTCGATTTAGAGCCAGTGGTAATCTCGTAAAAACAACTTCGATACTTCGGTTGTGTTTGTAGTTTCATAACTTTTGTCATTATCACTTCATATTATTTATTGTTTCCTGGAAAAGAAGATTATCGTAATCACGATTTTTCTCACTTCATATGATCTTTTCATTTCCTGAAAAAGAAGAATATCATACTCACGTTCACACTTTCCTGAAAAAGAAGAATATCAGACTCTCCTATATAGCTTAAAGTTTATTTCAATTAAAATATCTAAAACTACAAAAATTCAGATCAATCTTCTGTTTGTCTTCATTTAAATACGTTTCTCTTCTACTGCTAATTCTTTGTATTTTTTCCCAAGGAATTTTCCACAGTTCGAATAATATATATATTTTCTCGGGAAAAGATCACCTATTTCTGTATACTTTGGGTTTCTTATTGATATTTTAAGACAAATTCAGCGAACCTGGACATGATTCGGGTTTGCTGATTTGACTCTACAAAGGGGAGGTTGTATCTGTCTCTCTCGTGAACTTTCTTCTATTTTTTATTCTTTCTTTTTCGGCTAGAAAGCTTTTCGCATAGAAGAAATAAAATAAAACACGTGAAATATCTTAGGAGGAAGAGGCTGAAAAAACGAGATCGAAATTCTTCTTCTTTTCCAGGTATGTCGTGGTTTTCACCTTCCAACTATCAATGGCTATGCATCTGCTTGTTACTTTACCCACATTATTTCATCATATATATAAATTATATAGCTTGTTTGATCAAAAAAAAATATATAAATTATATAGCTTTAGAATTTCCCATTTATAGAATACACGTGCGTATATGTCCCAATCATATGTAGTTCTTTTAATGTTAAAGCTTAATCATAGTTTTGATCAATTCGTTTTTCAATAGTGTTTTGTGTGTTACTTGAATAATCACTCAATATTTATATACAGTCATGCATAGCACCTATTATAATAACGATTAAATCGTTTATGTCATAAATACAGCAATGAACTCAACTTGAATTATTTTATCAAAAATAAAAAGAAAAACTCAACTTGAATTATGCATACAGCATTCTTGTATGGATCTCAAAGTCATAACATGTAGTGTTTACTTTGGGTCTTCGGCAGTTTGGCTACAACTAAAAGTCATAACATGTGGTGTTCACTTTGGCAGTTTGGCTACAACTAGTAACCAACCTTAATAATTAACATATTTCACCAAAAAAACCTTTAAAAAATTAACATTTTCGAAAAAAGATTTTAAAAATATTATCAAAATATAATATGTACAATTGGGGAAATATTATGTTGATTTTGTATAAATTTCAGTTTCTCTGAAAGAAATTAACTTCACGTTTTAAGGTTTTACATATAAATTGAAAAAGCCAATCAGAAAATAATTTGTTGGTTGCAAAACTAATAAGAGCAGACAAAGTGTAGAATAGTCCAGATATTCCATCAGCTTGCGGCTTGCACAAAAGACTTCTGTCCAGAAACTGACTTAATTAATTAATTTTCAAGCAGTTATTATTATTATTATTTTTTTTTTCCATCTAAGAATTTATTAATTATAGGCAAAAACCTAAAAGGCCAAGCCCATACAAACTAAAACCTACAACAACAGACATAAGCCCAAACTAAAGGCAAACTAAAAAAAACTGAAAGGCCCACAAAGAGCCCAAGGCCAACACGTCTCCAAACCAAGCTAACGTGTTGAAGCAAAAAAAACACGCGTCACGTACGCATCAAACCGCACCGCCTCGAAACACCCACGTCGGAAACCTAGCCGGCGGTTCACCGCTACCCCGTAGCACACCGGAGACGAACAGGTACACAAACCTCCGTCCTTTGAACCGGCTTCAAGACTTCACCGAACCAAACAAATCACTTGCCACCGGAATCAACCAGCACTCGTCCACGACCACCACCACTGACAATCCACTTCCAACGACTGTATTGGACGTATCGGATAATCAATAGCAACAACCTTGAGATTTAGATAGCATCAATCGATAAGAATCGAGAGATCTCATCCAAACTCATACTCCTCACTTCATAAAACCACCTCCAATCTAAATCAATCATTCATCCGGAGAGAAGATCGATCACAATGGAACTGAACAAAACCGGCGGATCTCAGGAACCCGGGAAGAAACCTCGGAGAAACACCATCGACGCTGCCGATACGATACCATCTACCAGGCCGGATGGTTTCACCTAGGGGAGCGCAAACACCACCGGAGTCAAAAGCCAGCTACACGATGTCATGGTGATCACCGTATACCGGAATCCATGTTTACAGCTAGAAAGGAGAAGAAGAAGAAGGGAACCACTACGATTCTCATCTTTCTCTTAAGAGAGAGAAGAGAGAATCTACCATTCCCTTCATTTGGTTTAGCACTAAAGTAGCAGTTATTATTATTTATTATACATGTATATGTTTTCCTTAAAATTCTAATAAATGACACCGATACAAAATTGGCATAACAGCTACATAGTTTAAGTTTGGACAAGATGCTGAGTCCAAAAAAAAAGGAAAAATTGCCAATAGAAAACAAAAAAACAAATGTGTTGTTCTTTTGGTATAAATTTTTTTTGTCCAATTTTTTTCTTTTTAACTCTTTGTATTTTTGAAAACTAATAAAATAAATATTTTTAAGAATAAAAAAATAAAAAAAATATAAAAATATAAACAATTAATAAAACACCCATATACACAAGCTGATATTTTATTTATTTTCAAAAAGTTAATAAATAAAAAATTTAAAATATGTTCTACTAAAAGTAGAATGTGTCTTCTACGGAAAATGATATAGTAGAAAACGATTTCTAAAATAAACATGTTCATCTATTTTTTTAGAATGCACATTCTACTATTTACTAAATCTCTAAATAACAGGAATGCGCATTCTACTAATCGTAAAGCTATCTAATTTTCGTCCGAGTGCATCTTCTACTTTTATTAAGTATTCTAAATTTCGGGGAATGTGTTTTCTACGAGGTACTCTTCCGTCTACTAAAAGTAGAAAGCGTGTTCAGGATTTTTGTCATCCTTATAAATTTTTAGAAAGCGCATTCTACGGATAAAAGTATCTGATTTTTTGCGAAAAATTAATGAAAGTTTCAGTTAAAGAAATATTTTAAAAATCTCCTAAAAATATTCTAACTTCCTAAAATGTGTTATGGTCGATTTTGCTTGTGAAAAAAATAATTTTGCTTGTGAAAAATGATTTTGCATTTTTTCATAAATCTATGATATCTCCATAGTTTAATAAAAAGAAAAAATTTAAACTATGGAGATATGATTCAAAGTCAAGTGTTTACAAACTCTTGTTCTATTTTTAACAAACTCTTGTTCTATTTTTTTTAAGTTTAATAAAAAGAAAAAAATTACAAACGTTTTAAGCTTTTTATAAAAAAAAACTTTGTAAACGTTTTTTATAAAGTTTATTTAAAGTTTTTTGCTAAAAACTTTTTTGTAAAGTTTTATTTTTATTTTTAGAAAGTTTAAAAAGTTTACTTTTATTAAACTCTTATTAAAAAAATTTAAAAAGTTTTATTTTTATTATAAAAAGTTTGACAAAATTAAAAAGTTTACAAACATTTTAAACTGTTTATTAAAAAAAACTTTGTAAAATACTTTTTATAAAGTTTTTATTAAAAACTTTTTGTAAAGTTTTATTTTTATTTTTATAAAGTTTACAAAGTTTATTATTTAAAGTTTTATCAAAAAAATTTTAAACTTTTTATAAAAAAAAAAAATTTGTAAACGTTTTTTTTTTAATTTTATTTAATGGTTTTTATTAAAACAATTTTGTAAACTATTTTTTATTTTATAAATTTTACGTAATTTATTTTTATTAAAAAGTTTTTTAAAAATTTTTATTTTTGTTTTCCTTTTAAAAAGTTTTTAGTTAATTTCTTTTTTAAAAACTATTAGTTTAATGTGTTTAATTAGATTAATCAATGGTTATTTTTGGGATTGTGAAAAAAATTATACTAAAAACACAACTAAATGATGGTTTTATACCATAAAGACAATCATGCTGAATTTTTGTTCTGTTTTCGCAATTTTCCCCAAAAAAAAAGAAGAAGCTAAGAACCACCAAAATATATATATCTATGATTTATGTAGGTTTGCTTTGTATATTTAGGTCTTGTTTCTAATATTTATTTTAGTTAGGTTTTTATTCTAAAATTTAAGGTCTTGATTCTATTTCACCAATCGGAGCCATTGTTTGATACTACATGTCACCAATTGGAACTACTATTTATTATACATGTATCTATTCTATTAAAACATAAGTTATCAATTCTTTTGTATGTGATACTTTTATTTGGACAATCTTTTATAAAATTTATTAAATGTATTTTTAATGCTAATAGTATATAAAAAATTAAAATACTTTAATCATAATATATTTTGATATCTTTTAATTTTAATATATTTAAAATTCTAACAAATCTGTTGAAAAGATTATAACAAGATCTTAATTGTCAAAAATTGAATACAAATACTTTAACTAGTTTCGTAATTAGTAATGAAATTTTATTATATATATATATGTGTGTATTCAGTTATATTTTATAAAATGAAAAGAATAAATTATGTCATATTATATCCATTTTTAAGAATATCTATCATTTTAAACTAAAACCATTATATTTTAAATTGATAAGTTAATATATTTTATTTTCATAAATATAAAACTATGCTAAAGATATAATATGCTGGAAAACAGTTTAATATTAGTAAACTATATAATACATCTATAAAAATTAACTTATCTTAAACTTTTATAATACAGTAATTTATTATATAAAATGAATAAACAAAAAAATGCTAAAGGAAACGTAATATTTTAAATAACGGATCAGGATCATAATAAACTAAATACAAAATAATTTTCAAATATATTTTTTACGCATAACAAAAATTTGGTTGAATAATCAAAAGCAAAATTAATAGGACAAATTAAATACACAATAAACAACATATATATGTGATGATTTGAAATAATTACTTAATCTACCGCATATATAAAAACTATAAATTATTGTATTTTAAATGATTATATAAACATTTAAATATATTAATAACTTGAAATATATACCAGTTATATAAAACAAATGTATATGTATATATATAAATGTAAAAATAAACACATGCACGATTGTGCGGATCAAAATCTAGTGTTTTCCTTAAAATTCTAATAAAATGACACCGATACGAAATTGGCATAACAGCTAACATAGTTTGAGTTTGGACAAGATGATGAGTCCAAAAAAAAAAGAAGCTAAGAACCACCAAAATATAATATACTATGAGTTATTTAGGTTTGCTTTGGATATTTAGGTCTTTTTTTTTTTGCTAAATTTTGGATATTTAGGTCTTGTTTCTAATATTTCTTTTAGTTAGGTTTTTATTCTGAAATTTTAGGTCTTGTTACTAAAACTTCTGTTCAAGCAACCAATCTACGAAAATCCGAATACCATAGGTTAATTAATTATATCTTTCGAACAATGCGATAATTCTCATCAATTATTCAGGGATAAGTATAAAGTATTGGCATTAACGTATTTAAATACGTTTATTTCAAATTATTTTCTTTTTACCACGTGGCAGTTCTGGTCAACTATCTCTCCTTATGGCTAAAAAGTACCTTTGCCACAAACCCATTGACTTTTTTTTTTTTTAAACCCATTGACTTGAGTTGTTTTAACTTAATGTCGATAGAGACAAATATACCAATTTGCAATCTATTTAGACTTTTCATCTTTCTTCATGCACTTGGTCTCGTAGCTATCCAGATTCATTATTCTATACGATGACACGCCCCGATCATAATTAAATAAATACAATTTCATAAACTTTTCATTATAAATAAGCTTCATCAATGTTGCTAACAAAATCACACCAAGACAAATATTCACTTTATTCACTTTTCCAGCTATCTATCCCTCTCCTGCTGGTTCGATTATCTTAAACCTCAAACATTGGCAAACGAACTAACCTAACTATATTCTCTTGTTCTGTGTGCAGATACGTACGTAGCTATGTCTGGTAGAGCTCATCCTGATGTGAATCCGGTGACGGATGGTGGAGATATTCCGATCAAATCGTTGCCTCACCGGCATAAAGTTGGTGTCCCACCAAAGCAAAACACGTTCCATGATTTCATGTATACGTTCAAAGAAACTTTCTTCCATGATGACCCTCTTAGACATTTTAAGGATCAACCTAACTCCAAGAAGTTTATGCTCGGTCTTCAATCTGTGTTCCCAGTTTTCGATTGGGGACGTAACTATAATCTCAAGAAGTTTCGTGGTGATCTCATTGCCGGTTTAACTATTGCCAGTCTTTGTATCCCTCAGGTTAAAAGAACTAATCCTAGTTACAATGTTTACTTGTGTCACAAGATACCTATATTTTTACTCTGCATCTCATGTATTTTCTATGATGATTTTAGGATATTGGATATGCTAAGCTTGCGAATCTGGATCCTAAATACGGTTTATGTAAGTTTGATGATGATTTAACTATGTTTAAATGATTAATCATCACACTTTGACCTAGTTTGGAAAACATGGGATAGTTCATAAATTGAATATGGTTTTTTTTACAGATTCGAGTTTTGTTCCACCGTTGGTGTATGCATGTATGGGGAGTTCTAGGGATATAGCAATCGGACCTGTTGCTGTGGTTTCTCTTCTGTTAGGTACTCTACTTCGAGCTGAGATTGATCCAAGCAAAAATCCTGATGAGTATCTTCGACTTGCTTTCACGGCCACGTTTTTTGCTGGTATCACCGAAGCAGCCCTTGGCTTCTTCAGGTAACTCATTTCTTACTCCTAGAAGTTTCTTTCTTGTTTGATGGTCGATAAGGTTCTCAAGGTTTTATGAATTGCAGATTAGGGTTCTTGATTGATTTCCTTTCCCATGCCGCTGTGGTTGGATTCATGGGTGGTGCAGCCATCACAATCGCTCTTCAGCAGCTCAAAGGTTTCCTAGGGATCAAGAAATTCACCAAGAAAACCGATATCGTCGCTGTTTTAGATTCAGTCTTTAGCGCAGCTCATCACGGCGTAAGGATTCTTCTTTTGCTTTCTTTATTCCAAACACTTTGTTTCTTGGTTCTTACATTATAGAGTTGTTTTTCAGTCCATGGCATCTCTATTCAGATGATTCATTTGGATGATTAATCCAAATGATCTATCCGGATGTTGTTGTTGTTTGAGAATTTGTTTGTCCATCCAAATGGTTTACTAATTCATATCAATTAAAATGTCTATCCGGATAAACAAACAAACAACTCCATATAAATGTTTCACTAATTCTTATCAATTTGAATATGCAGTGGAATTGGCAGACTATACTCATTGGTGCATCTTTCTTGACCTTCCTTCTGACCTCTAAATTCATTGTAAGAAATAGTATATACATTACTAAAATATCAAATAGTTTCCTTTTGTTTTCATCTATATCTGATATCTCTTGGCCTGATGATGAAACAGGGCAAAAAGAGCAAAAAACTTTTCTGGATTCCAGCGATTGCGCCATTGATATCAGTTATCATCTCCACCTTCTTTGTCTACATAACCAGAGCAGATAAACAAGGAGTCCAAATCGTAAGTACTCACTCAGCCTATTCTATGTAGTTAGTTGCGCCACAAGATACTTGACATAGTGTTAACTAACATGTTTCCCTTTGTAATGAATGAAGGTGAAACACCTTGACAAGGGCATCAATCCTTCATCTTTTCATCAAATCTACTTCTCCGGCCATTACCTTGCTAAGGGCATTCGCATCGGTGTAGTCGCTGGAATGGTCGCCTTAACGGTAAGTTTAAAATCAACAAGTCATACTTAAATCCATGGCCGGACATGAAATTTTGGAGAAAATAAATTTTAATTTTAATAAAATCTTAAAACAATTTAGGAGTCTATATATCTATATGTATTACTTTTACAAAAAAAAATTAAGGATCAGTGTTGATGTTATTTCACTGTTCTATGCATAGAACCGACCATGTTTCAATCTCAAAACCATTTAGCTATAAAGCACAACTTCATATTTCAATCCTCAGGAAGCTGTGGCCATTGGAAGAACATTTGCGGCTATGAAAGACTATCAAATAGACGGTAACAAAGAGATGGTAGCACTAGGTGTTATGAACGTTGTTGGATCCATGTCTTCTTGCTACATAGCGACTGGATCGTTCTCAAGATCAGCTGTAAACTTCATGGCTGGATGTCAAACTGCGGTGTCAAACATCATAATGTCTATCGTTGTTCTCTTGACATTGCTCTTCCTCACTCCTCTCTTTAAGTACACACCGAACGCCATCCTCGCAGCTATTATCATCAATGCGGTGATTCCTTTGATTGATATCCAAGCTGCGATACTGATCTTCAAGGTCGATAAGCTTGATTTCGTGGCTTGTATGGGAGCTTTCTTTGGCGTTATCTTTGTTTCCGTTGAGATAGGGCTTCTCATTGCCGTACGTCTCACGTTACATAAACCCACGCAAACAATCTAGTTCCTTTTCAATCATTTGCTGATTTTTTTTCTATGTGTGTCGTGGACAGGTCTCCATATCATTTGCTAAGATTCTCTTACAAGTAACAAGACCAAGAACCGCGGTTCTTGGAAATATTCCGAGAACTTCAGTTTATAGAAACATCCAACAGTATCCTGAAGCCACTATGGTTCCAGGGGTTCTTACGATTCGTGTTGACTCCGCGATTTACTTCTCCAACTCAAACTACGTCAGAGAAAGGTACGCCCTAAACAACCTTTTAACAGCCAAGATTTGTTACTTGGTCCAGAAGAAACCTTATTTGGAAACTTTTTAAAATTTACAGGATCCAAAGATGGTTACTAGAGGAAGAAGAGAAGGTGAAAGCAGCAAGCCTACCTAGAATCCAGTTTCTAATCATAGAAATGTCACGTATGTTAATTTTAAGACTAAGTTATCCTTTCTTAATTTGCTGTATTCAAGTATGTTCAACTTTGCTACAATATTTTCAGCTGTTACGGACATCGACACAAGTGGTATCCACGCCCTAGAAGACTTATACAAATCTCTCCAGAAGAGAGATATTCAGGTAAACATACATAAGCAAATATATTAAGGGTTTTATTTTATATATTTTAAGCAATCAAAGTGAATTAGTTGAAGTAGGATACCTTTTTGGAGAGTTACAAAAACTTGACTATATTTTTGTGTATATAAACAGTTGATTCTTGCGAATCCTGGACCGTTGGTGATAGGCAAGCTACACTTGTCTCACTTTGCTGACATGTTAGGACAAGACAATATATTTCTGACGGTGGCCGATGCCGTCGAATCTTGCAGTCCAAAACTCTCCGACGAGGTCTGATGTTCGAACAAAGGAAGAAGATGAAGATTATGACGAAGAACGAAGATGCTATAAGTGTTGTATAGTAGAGTTAAGAAAGTGAGTTTTGCTTTCAATTGTTGTGTCTCTGGTTTTCTTTTCTTTATACTACAAGTGATGTCAAGTGTAAAGTTGACCTCTAAGTCCCACCTTAGCTTCTTGTTGTTCAACTTTTGTGATAATTGCGAATTGCCATCAAAGCCATTTCAAATTGAAATTCTTATATATATTCCTTTTGTGTTGTGTACAAGAGACAATGCGAGCATGACCATATCTGAACTCTAAGAACCATAAATATTTTTAGGTTAATTTAATATTAATAATTTAAAAATAATGCTATATATGTATAATATTTTGTTTTTAAATGAAGAATAAAACAAATATTTTATTTAGTAACGATTATGTATGCGAAGTTAGCGAGGCTGAGACTGAAAGAAGCAATGAAAGATGAGATTCCGACAGATTTCTCGACGGCTGAGTTTATAGAAGCTGCTTTGGCGCTTACTCTTCATTTTGTATCGCCGTATCGGTAAATAAATCATTGCTACTTAAATTTGTGTTGGTGTATACAGTTTGCATCCTTTATACCAAATAAACGGAAACTAGTATCACTGAATTTACATCTAACATAAAAATCCATTTTTTCTAGATTTTTTAAAAAGCTTTTATATCATTGTCTTGGCGTCAAAGTCAGATTTGTTTTAAAGTAAGCAAAGTGCATACGTATTACTATGAATGACAAATTGGTTAACATAGTATTAACATAGTAATTAGATGTCCTAATTGATTTTGGTGACATGATTACCATCGGTAATTGACAAACAACGTCAAGAAAATATATATAATAATGAAACTCTAGTAACAAAATTGTGTGGACCAGTTGTTGAAGCCCACTAGTAAAAGATAGTGACCCACTTTCAATGTCTGAAAATGGGACCAGTTTTGTGTGTTTGGTTGGTTACTGTAGTATAAAACCTTTTTGACTCGCTTTGTATTTGTCCAATCAATCAGACCAAATCCTCTGTTACCACCAAACTTCCACATCAGCTTCAGCTTCCTCTTTTTTTTTTTTTGCTAAACTCAGCTTCTTCTTTCATTTCCATTTAACAAAACCATTATATATTTTTTTGGTGAAAATGTTAAGATTCATACAATTTTTGGTTTGTAAAGTTGTTGAGGACAACTTATTGCAAAAAAAACTAGAGCAAGAGAAATTATAATATTTGAATGTACGCAAAATTTAATTCAATTAGTCATACTCATATGCGTATATGAAGTATGAACACTAGATTTCATGTTATATAAAAATATTTAAATGAGTACATGCTTCTTTATCTAGTTGTATTTTGCTTTTGAGTTGTGTGTTTTACATGATAACCAGTAACGTTTTTATATTAATATTAGTTACAGTTCTATTTCTGCTATCACTCATTCACAGTCTTAAAAGAAACTGACAAAAAAAAGTAAACTATGCTGATCTCATTTTTTCTTTACAATAATCATCTCTTCGGGGCTTACAATGTTGAGAGTCATGTTACCGACCATTTTGGTTCAGTGTGCCACTCTGTTTTATCTCTAATTTTTCTATGTAAAGAGGTGACAATGCACCAACCAGAATAAGATTCTGTTGTGATTTTCGATCACACAGTATTTTATAAGGAAATTAGAGCTTTGAGGAGTATCTTCCCCATGCACAAATATGCTACTTGTTTTGTTTGGGCAATTAAATGTTGAGATCTGTTGAGAGATGTGAGGTGGAGAAACAAGAGAAGGCTCTATAAAATTGCAAAGGGCAAATCAAACGTTGTTGTCAACAAGGGTGGTCCATTCTTTATAATAGCACAGAAGTTTAGGAACCAAATAATAACATCTCCTTTTCAGTTTTCACTATTGAAGTTTTTACTGTGCAACATCAAATAATTTTGTTACACCACCACAGAGTAGTAGTACAACACATAGTACATGCAAAACGTTCAAAAATAATTGTAGAATTCTGACGTGGCATTATTTTGAAATACGAAACATATACTTGATCAGAAAGAAATGAACAGTTCAGATTCGGTCCTAAGTTTGTGGTTCTTATTTATCTCCTCTGTCTCTTCTCCTTCCTCACTCCCTCCCTCCTCTTTCTCTCTTCTCTCTCTAAGATTTCGTCTGTTCAGACCACACACTCACTACTACGATGTTGCTTGGAAAGAGACAACGACCACCGATTAACAGAACCACGAGTCTGTCGGAGATAAAGTTCGATCTGAACCTTCCCGGAGAATCAGAGGTATCATCAAACCAGCAGAGTCCAAGCAAGAATCCCGTGGTTGGACCATACGGTTCCAACGTTCAAGTCGTCGCAGCATCCGTTGATCAACACCGTGAGATATTAGATCAACGGTTCTTAGCTATGGTTACACCTAGAGGTAACCTGAGGAGACACTCAGGCGACTTTTCAGACGCTGGGCATTTTCTGAGGTCTTGCTCCCTCTGTGAACGCTTACTTGTTCCCGGCCGGGACATCTATATGTATAGGTATGCATATATAATCAATCTTCGTTAGAGTAAATTTACAGCGTTACATATTGATAATGAACCGCTATAATAGTTCTTTTTTGCGTTGTGAATAACTAGTGTTGATTTTTTTTTTGAAAAAGCGTTTGGTATCAGATAGTGATTAGTGATGATTTTGTGTGGTTAAAATGGCAGGGGCGATACGGCCTTTTGTAGCTCAGAGTGCAGGCAAAAGCAAATGGTACAAGATGAGAGGAAAGAAAAAGGTAAACTGGTGAAGCAATCGGCGGTGGCAGCCACCGCAAGATCCGACAAAGGAGGGAGAGCTGCAGCCGCCGTGTAATCCCACATACATTATATATATATATATATATATGTGTGGCTTGGTATGTGTTTGTATATGATTATGATGGGGTATTACTTGTTCAAAGCAGTGAGCGTTAATTAACATGTGTTAATCGCTCTCGTGTCCTAAGCTTTTTACAAGGGTTTAAATTTTACAAGTTTTTGATCTATCTTAAAATAAAAATCAAATGTATGTAGACTTGTGTAATTTTTTTAAGTACTTCATGAGAAAATTTTAAGATTACAGGTTTTCAGTGAAATTATGTGGATGAGGTACTGAGGTTGCAGCTTAGGAGATTGAATCTAGATATTTAGAATCAACGATAAAAACAAATGAAATTAAGGATATATATTGACAGTAGTACGTAATTTTGTGTCATAAGCTTGATATCGTCGTAGATTACGAAGAGATCATTTAAAAATAAAATAGAAAAGCAGCGAAATGGATTGAATTCAAAACCAGAACAAGTGTTCGTATCTGTTTAACCATCAACTCTGGCCAATCAATAATGTTTTCATATATTTCACCATGAGAAAATATTCACATTATTTTGTTAAACAAAAAGTTTTGTTATAAAGTTTATAGCATACATATAAATATATATAGCTTGCTTTGTGAATACATTTTGTAGTAGCAAGTTGATATTTAACACATTTTAACGTAATAAGTGAGTCATAGAATATTACCACTTGGCCAAATTGGCATGTGTCCGCATCAGATTTGGCCAACTATCTGAACGACAACGTCTCTTTGATCTCTCCAAACTCAGCATCGATGCTCCTTAATTATTATTTTACGAACAAAAGCAGTATAATTATGTTCGATGCAGTATTTAAAAGCTAAATTTAAAGCAAGTCCGAGTGTTATATAAAACAAAGATGGTTGGCATCTTTATCGACCAAAGAAGATGGTAAGAAGCTGAGAGTAACTGCATGTTTTTTATATATCCATTATTTAAAACCAATCCACCAATGCCAATTAAACTAGCTAGCTTCTTACATATAAGTGAAAATATATTGTCAAACCAACACGAAATATGCATTATTGATTATATCTGTATATAGAAACTGCATTCTTGTTTTATAGCTTGAGCTGCAGTACGTAGGGACTATTAACAAAGATGCCGGTTTTCACAAAAATGATAATGCATGTGTCTATGAGAAATTTAAGCTAGAAACTCAACATTTATTGGCTAGCATATTATATAATACTATACTAGATTAGCCGTTTATGTGCCACATATATGTGTTATTGTGTTAATGTGTCGTATTTGTTTTTTATGAGGGGACAAGATATGAGAAGTCTCGTTACTCTTTGGTTCTTCTACTTCTAACTTTGTATATATAAAAATAGTCTAAGCCTTGGGGATAAGAATAAGGACTACACGTGCAAATATGCTTAATGCTTTCCATTAATTTTTCTTTGTCTTATTGATTCTTATTACTTCGACTACAATATTCACTAAGGTATAATGATATAATACAAGGTTAAGTACAGTTGAGAAAGGCTAAACTTGTGGAGTATTCTATTGAATCTCATTAGTGCTAACCGGCCGTCTTTTAATCTTGATACTAACTTAATCACATTATAAGCACGGCCGTGAGCTTTTTCGTTTGTGTTAAGGCAACATTCTAAAACCACATCCACGCTTTTATGCCAAACTTAGCTTTACTTATTTATTTGATCTTTCATTATTTATTCAGATATAAAGTGATGTTGGCCCATTTTATATATTACGGATCGAGTTGTTCCATCCACATTAAGCAAAGACAAGTGGGAACAGCTCATGTGAATGTCCAAGTCATGTTAACTGTTGATTTCATTGTTAATTTAGACCTTAACAGGTACCTCACGTATGTGTATTTAAGACTTATTAGGAGTATACAATAAAACAAAAACATACGCACTCAATTATTTTGATTCTTGATCTGATTTTAGATATTATACTCTCATACACTCCCCCTCACTCCACTTGCTTGGGTATAAAGTCCCTTTGCTTTTTTGTAGAATAATTAAATTTGATCTGTATTTAGTTTTATAACCACACAAAGTACAATAGGATTGTTAGAATATGTATAGGAGTCTTCTAGTTTGTTTATAGACGACAACACGATTTGTTAGGAGAGTAGGATGATTTCAATTATGCCTTTCACAGTCAATTGTAGGATATTTTGATTTTCAATCTTACTTTCATCACCCTATCCAAACGAACTCATCTCCATCTGATCTATGACTATGGACTATGGGTGATCGTCACTGTCTGTTATCCTCTTCTCCAAATCTGCTTTGGTACCTGAATCTAATTTCCTCCTTTTGTTTTTCTTTCAACTTTGATTTTTTTTCTAAATTATCTACTCATCAAATAGATAAGTCACATCACATTCACATGACAAACACCAACGTACACAATGTAAAGATAATACTACATTTAGAAGAAGTGATAAAAGTATTCTTAGTTGACAAAAAAGTAATTTTCTTTTGACCAAAAAAGAAGAAGGAAGTGTATTTTAAAAACATAACAGTGAAGAATGGTCAAAATGATTGATCAAATGGTGTAAAAAAATTCAGAATCATGGTTAAACTGAAAGGTTTTTGGTTCGGTACGATAAAATAATTGATGTCCGCCACTAAATGTACATTACATTACATTTCATGAGAGTAGTGTGATGATGCTATTGCTCATATATCCACATTAACATCGCAGTGTCAGTGATGCTATTGATGTTCGTAGTCATTTTTAAATTTCGTAGGAGGCTATAAACACACACACACAAATGTAGAAATGTAT
The DNA here is from genome assembly GCF_000801105.2 of Raphanus sativus. Classification (NCBI taxonomy): domain Eukaryota; kingdom Viridiplantae; phylum Streptophyta; class Magnoliopsida; order Brassicales; family Brassicaceae; genus Raphanus; species Raphanus sativus. The sequence continues at coordinate 1,064,294 of NC_079512.1, read as the reverse complement.
GTGTACGTTTCTATTTGTGTTTTCTGTAATGAACTTTAGGATATTCCTACATTGAGTAAAATTATAAGGCTTTGTTAGGGCTGAAAGTTTATAGTGAATTGAAATGTATTTGATCCACACTGGCCCTCATCACATTACATAACAACTCAAACCTATCAGTGAAACTAATGGGCCACGAAGAAGATCATAAGAAACATATTGGGCCTTAATTATAAATAATTCACCCGTCGGTCGTTTAGGCCTTTCTACATTTAATTTTTGGATGCTTTCATCCCATGTGAGCACCGACAAGACAGCAAACAAGTAGCAGCAACCACTAGGTCCACTACCATCCAGCTGCAATCACGCAAACGCACCGCTTTTTTTTAACAAAGCGTTTGCGGGTCCCACTCGACTTCATCCAATCATATACCGCCGCGTCGGCACATTCTAACATCAAATTGACGATAATACCCTTACTAATCTCACGCGCTTTCATCTTCTTCCCCTAGATTCGCTTCTACTCACTGTCTTAAATTTCTACCTTTACTTTACTTCCTTCTCACTTCGATCCATACTCTCTCTCTCTAACTCTCTCTTCTCGAAAATGGCGAAACTAGTGATCTTGATGGTCCTCTGCATCTTGCCGGCGATAGCCATGGCGGCGAGGAAGCAGCCACGCATCGGAAAGAACACTCTTGTCGTTCAAGGCATCACTTACTGCGACACATGCAAGTTCGGTTTCGAGACTGCCGAATCCTCCTACGTCCTTCCCGGTACTCTCTCTCTCTCTAGATTCAATAGATCTGAGTACTTATGTCTCTAGATCTAAACTTATGATCTATCAGGCGCGACGGTGAAGCTTTCTTGCAAAGACAGGAAGACGATGGAAGAGATCTACAGTGACGTGGCCGTGTCGAACCGTCACGGGAAGTACATGTTCGTCGTCCACGAAGACCACAAAGACGAGATGTGCGATGTGATGCTCGTGAAAAGCTCGGACAAGGGTTGTTCGAAAATCTCAAAGGGGCGTGAGCAGTCGCGCGTGATATTGAACCATTACAATGGTATCGCTGAGCAGATTAGGCATGCGAACAACATGGGGTTCGAGAAGGATGTTAGCGATGTGTTTTGTTCTGAGTTGATTAAGAAGTATCAGGTTGATGAAGATGAGATTTGAGATTAGTAGATCTGTTTTCTTGTCTATGTTGTGATCTGATGTTTTTTTTTAATATATTTATTTGTCTTGGATGATGATCGGAACTCTGGTTGTGTAAGCTTTCTTTATTGATGTGTTACTTCCCTGCTTGGGAAGTGTCTTTAATATTTGATTACTTTGTTTCTTTCTTCTAATCTCATATGTCTAAGTGAGTCCAGTTTCATTAATCTTTACATTATATATGCTAGCAGAACTTACAATCTTGTGGAGATCTGTCATGAAGATTTAGAAGAAGAAAGATTAGTAAATTTTGTGAAACAAAATCATACAAAATACACGGAAACTATCCTTCTTGACACTGGGTGTACCAAGTTGTATTGAAACACATTTTCAATTGTATTGTAAGTTCTGCTAGTTCTTGACACATTTCAATTGTATTGAAACACAGATGTACATCCTTCTTGACAGATATACCAGGTTGTATATTTGAAACACATTTCAATTACATTAGTGTTTTTTTGTAACACTGAAAGGTAGAATTTTATGATAACAGGCACATGACTAATGTCTAATACATGTTATGTTTAACAACATTATATACGAGTATATTCTTACGGTGAAAGCTGCCTGTGACCTGTGTCACTGAATCAATCAAAACGGATTAAATCGAACTGGACCTAATTACAAAACAATCCCAAAGCCTCAGAGTCCAGTCTGTGTGGACTACAAACTCAATTCGCTAATCTACATTGGTTATCAAACAAAATTTCTTAATGGACTTTGGTGGGCCTAGTTATTTATCTTTCAAGTTGGCTAAAACCCCTCATTTGTATAATACATACATACATTTTTTAGTAAACTAGCACTACAGAAAACAACTTTTAAGCAAAACAAAGAGGCAAAGAGATCTCAGGTTTGGTATGTATTAACCTCACCAAGACACCAAAGGTTGTTAGACAAAACTTTAAGGAACATTTTAATTTCACATTGACCAACCCCAATTACTTATCTCTTACTAACCTCACCAAATCGAATATTATCTTCAATTACCGTTTATTCCAATTTTTTTTTTTAAAAAGATACATAAAAACAGTTAAAGGAGACAGAAAATAAATAACAAACAAAAGAAAAAGGAAATAATGAAACAAAAAAAAAGAAATGTGAAGAAAATGCCAAAAAAAGACAGAAAAACAGAAACAGCAAATTGCCAAATGTCAAACCTAGTTTGGTCGCCGTCAGAAAACTTCCGATACGTAAAAAGAACGAGAAGAAGAAGAAGAAAGCGAAAAAAAGAAAAAACAGAGTCAAATAAACCCTAATAATAATTTTAAAAGCAACCCTTTTCTTTTCCTGGCCAAATCCATCGCTAGAAACACACACAACACCTTCAACAACAACCCAAACGTCGTGTTCCCATTAACGTCTCTCTTTCTCCCATTAAAGGTCTTAAACAAACTAGAGATTTTTTCATCTCTGTCACGAATCCTTACATAAAGATTCAATTTTTCGGTCTATAACGTGTAGTGATTTCATCTTCTGTTCTGTTTTGCTTCTCCTCTCCTCTCCATCCTCGGTTTCATCGTCACAGCCTTTTAACAGGTAATGTTGTTTGTTTCTTTTCTTATTGGATTTTCATTTTTTTAGTTATGTATACACGAAAACAACTCTGTCAAATGTGATTAGGGATTTAGTTAATCAAATTAGAGATCTTTAGTTTAATCACTCTCTTGATTACTCTCCTAATCTATTTTGAAAGCTAAACCTTTTTTTAGTAATGAGTTTTTGCAGAAATGGCTACTGTTGCGTCTCACCAAGCAATTACTACTTCTCACAGACCTTACAACTTCAAAGCTTCTCACTTTCCAAAGGAGCCTCTCAACAATGTTCCCATCAAACTCAGACAAAAACAATTCAAGATCCAAGCATCTTCTCAAGCTCCACTTCTTGACCCTGTCTTGTCTCCTTCCAAGACCACCCCTCAATCATCATACAAGAAAAAATCAAGTAACGAAGCATCTCTGATACTGATTAGACATGGGGAGTCTTTATGGAACGAGAAGAATCTCTTCACGGGCTGTGTTGATGTTCCGTTGACCGAGAAAGGTGTGGCTGAAGCTATCCAAGCAGGGAAGAGGATCAGCAACATACCTGTTGATTTGATCTTCACTTCTTCTCTTATCCGTGCTCAGATGACTGCTATGCTTGCCATGACTCAGCATCGCTGCAAGAAGGTTATTACTCAAAACACATTTCAAATTAATGATCATTAATCTTTATGTTCTTGAAGTTAACTTGGTTGTAGTGATTGTGTTTCCTCCTCTAGGTTCCTATCATCTTACACGATGAGAGTGAAAAGGCGCAGACTTGGAGTCATGTCTTCAGCGAAGAAACTAGAAAACAGTCTATTCCAGTTATAGCTGCTTGGCAACTGAATGAGAGAATGTAAAAAAATAAACTTATCTCTTCTCTTGTGTTTCATTTAGGCATGTGTGTTTGGGTAGTTCGGTTTTCAGTTAGTTCGGTTCGACATATATCTTACCGAATTAACCATAAATAAAGTTCGGTTTGGTATTCAGTTAGTTCGGTTTTGAAAATAGTACTGAAATCTTTGATTTTGGTTATCTTTTGGTTTAATATTGTCAAGTTTAGTCAATTTCGGTTATTCCAGTTTGTTCGGTTTGAAATTTTGTTAGTTCGGTTCAGGTTTTTAGTGTGGGTTTTGTTATAATTATTGTTTTTTTTTTAAAGAAAAACCGAAAAAACAATTGCAGAACCTAAAATAATATTTTTTAAAGAACCTACCGAATTGAACCGAACTCCTAACCGACAATTTTGGTCCAGTTCGGTTCAAAATCACTGCTCTAGTTTCTTTCTTTTGACTGTTCTTTGGTCTTTGAGTTAGGTATGGAGAGCTTCAGGGTTTAAACAAGGAAGAAACAGCCGAAAGATATGGAACACAGCAAGTTCATGAATGGCGTAGGAGCTACCACATCCCTCCTCCTAAAGGAGAGAGCTTAGAGATGTGTGCTGAGAGAGCAGTTGCTTATTTTGAAGACAATGTATATATATGATTCAACACAAAAAGATTCATTTTTCCTTCTTTTTGTTTGTTTTTCTTTTACTTAAATGTAATAACCGTGTATATATGCAGATTCAACCAGAGCTTGCGTTTGGAAACAATGTGTTGATTGCTGCTCATGGGAACTCGTTGAGGTCTATCATTATGTATCTTGACAAATTAACTTCTCAGGAGGTAAACAAAACAAACTAGAACGAGTCTTTGTTTTGTAGCTTGGTCTTTTGCTAAGACTTTGGTTTGGATTCTTTAAGGTTACGAGTCTAGAGCTATCTACGGGGTTACCGTTACTTTACATCTTCAAAGATAGAAAGTTCATGAGACGAGGAAGCCCGGTTGGTCCTACAGAAGCTGGTGTCTATGCTTATACTAAGGTACGTACAACCAAGTCCTTTCTTTATATCTCCGTGGTTATGAGTTTAGCTCTCTCACATAAATGCTTCTTGGTTTCAGAGATTGGCGCAATACAGACAGAAGCTTGATGAGACCCTTAACTAACAATGCGAAGATCTGTCTCTCTCCTTTGTTGTATTGGTGTTTCATTTTCTGAGTTCTTATGTAATGAGACAAGAATCATCAAGAAACAGTTTTATATTATATGTATTAGATACACAAATCACGTTGTTTACGTGTTATTACAAGTCCAGTACGAAGTCTGAGTTGGTTTTAGGTTTAGATTGGTTCAAGTAGAGATGTGTTTGAGCCAGAGTTTTGAACCGGTAAGAGTAAGTTGTGTAGCTAAGAACATGGCCAAACTCAAAACACTTAGGTCCTTTGTAGAATCTTTAAGTCCTTCCTAGCTAGGTCTATGTTGCTGGGCTTTTGAATCAATGGCCCACTAAGAGAAATGCGATTTGTTTCTTTTCATTCTTTCCCGGTTTGGGTTTAGGCTAGACTGTCCAAAAGAGATTAGTTAGATGATTTAGTCTTCTGGTATATATGTAAAAATGGTAGTTAAGATTATGTTTAGAGCAACAAAACTGAAAAAAAAAAAGTGGTTTGGTTTGACATAAAGATAGCTAGGTGATCTGATGGTGGAGACTTTGTTTTCCTTAAAATGGAATTATAAAAAATAATCAAGGATGTGATACTGTTAAACTTTACAAAACGTTCCTCAAATTACACCTAACCTTCTTGTTAGAAAAAAAAAAGAGTCATGGATTCTATTTCTTGGATGACTTTTTTTTCTCTTTACCTTTCAGAAGTGTCACATATGTATTAAAGCTGCATTATAATTTATAAGGAACTTTAAAATCCATAATAAAGGATTTAGTAAGAAATGAAAGAATTTTGAAATGTAATAGAAGACAAAGGATATTCTCTAACAAAGATACAGCAGATGAGAGGGGGTTTAAAGAGGAGTGGAGTCAACCAGCGCTTCAGTAATCTTTTTCTCCTGTTCTTTAGGCTCCATCCCACAATGAACTTTGCTCATGCAGCAAGCTCCATCATCAGCTTTCTTCTCAGCTTCCCTTTTCTGCCCCGTCATTCTCCAGTTTTCCAGCTTCTCTGCTCTTTCTTTCATCTGCAATACGAAAACGGCTTATGACTAGCGTTTTTTTTTTAATCAGATTACATTTTACAAGAAAAAAACACAAGACCAAATTTATGTTCGATCAACAGGATAAGAGGCCAAAGGTTTTTAACTTTTAACCAGAACAAGAGCCAGTGTAAACATATCATGATGATCAAGATTCTCATCACTACAGGAGTTAGGTTTTCAACTTGTCAAATTTTGTGTGTTTTACCTTTAACCTAGCTTCTTCTAAGTCCCGAAGACCTTCTTGACAGCAGCTTTTAAATGGAAGATCCAATAGGAACCTATAATCTGTTAAGACACGCCCGATTGCTTCATATTTTACCTCCACCTCCTCATAAAGCTGGGCACGACTCCTCTTTACGTCAAATCTGAATTCTCCATTCATAATATCTGTCACAAAAGCGACTCTGCATTCGAGCTTTTGAAGCTCCTTGTTCAGCATACAACGTACCTGTAGAAAAAAATAAGAAAACTACATCAATTAAACACTTGAATTAATGTTGAGAATAAAAGAGAGAGAGAGCTGAGAAAGTAGTCACGTGATGAAACCAACACACAGTTGAGTACCTTCTTCCAGTCCCTGCCCTGATTCTGATAGGCTTCGTAGAAAAACTCAAGCTCATCTTTTGTCCACTGAGGTCCTAGCTTGTCAGTCAATGCATTCTTCTGCGATGAGTAAGCAAAAGAGAGCATCCAAATTATGAAGAGCTTCCAAGTGATTATTCAAAATAAATCAGTCAACACAAATTAAACTCACTAGTTTGTTGATTTTGCTTGAGTTCCTTTGTGGAGAGACTTCTTTGTTGAAGTGTTTGTTAGCATTCATGGAATTCTCACTAGGCATCATATCCTCTCGAAGTAGTAGACTAGTAGGGGAAGAAGTTGTTTATTCAGTAGCTAGCCTTAAAAGGCGTATATATATATTATATATTATTATATATATATATATATAATATATAGTTACAAAGACTGAAATTTAGGAAATTACGAGAAAAGGAAAGTAACAAAATATGTTAATATCTTCAATATATCCTGATTTCTCTGCTCGGTGATTCAATCTCATTAGAGGAAGATAGGTCGGTTCTGAGAATTCAAATGTGGCAAGAGAAAATAAAGGGCCAAAGAGACTTATCTTGAAAATTGGGCCTTGTATGTCTTTCAGGGCTTGATCTTGGTCCGTTTCTAGAGTTACAATTATTAAAGAGAGTAAAATAATGATGTGTCATATGTGTGTGATCCACTGAACCAAATGCTAAAGCTTTACGAAACATTCTTCCTATTACATACACGGCTTTCAATTTTCAAATCCCATAATAAAGCCAAGGAGCAACTCTGAGATATTTTTTTCATCGAATATACTATATTCTGGTGGTGTTACAATTCAAGTTGGGAACTATGTCTATTGATAGCAACAAGTTTATAGAATCCAAAAGCAATGTACTAATACAAAGCTTGTTGTACGACTACTAATTATGTATTTTTCTAATGGAGAAATGGACCATATGTCACGTTATTCAAGATATACCATGCCAAGACGATGGTTAAAAACAAGGTCAAGGGTTTTTTTTTTAACAAAATCTGAACCCTGAAGGCGACAATTCACCTAAATTTCACATGCCCTTCCTCATTAAAACGACGTCCAACTGCTCTGAAAACGACGACACCCATTTTTTATTTTCTGCACGATCTTTCATTAGGTTAAAACTTCAATTCCTACTTTCTATTTGTATCAGGAAAGTTGTCACAAATTCTTAACGACCTAAAACTTCAAGTCTTTTAAAAATGTAATGTTTTATCTGCTCGACTGTTTTAAAATTTTAATATATGTTGATTATAATGAATGGAACATTTTAAAAATTAATTATTAGAGTATAGTGGAGTTGGTTGATTTTGTTTTTAATAGGACGTGAATAAAATGAGATATTTCACAAAGACATAAGTAGAGTTTACAGTTCACGGTGACCGCACAGCTAGTTAGATACCAGTTCAATCTGGACCATTGATTATGAACACATGACGTAAAATAACTGTCGCTGTGTTTCAAAAGTCTCGACGGAAACCGCGTGAATGAGATAAAAAGAAACTTTTCAAAGTAACGATGAGATGGCCACGACGCAATCCATGCCACTCTTTCTATTGGATACTACTACCATTTTCCTTTATCCTTTACTTAAAAGTTTTGTTTTTTCTTATAGAATTTCAAGGTCGATGCTCTTTTCTAGCTATTCAGGACTATTAATAACGTGTTATTTTATTTTCTTGACCTAGAAAACGATAAGAAACACTCTTTCAATATACGAAAAGTCATGTATGCACCCCTCTACATCAAACAAGGAACGATATTCTCCATCATTCGTAGATACATCGCTTTTGACTTTTCTGTGTATACAGGCTGTTAACTTAGATCATTCATGCTATATTTAAACGTTACTCATCCTTTTTATAATTAGAAATTATTGGCAGATTAAACTATAATTTTGTAAGCAGCCGTAAATGTAACTTTCTTTTTAGGCGGATTGCTTAGACATTTCTCCGCCGCTATTAAGTGAAACTCGAAGCTTCTTCCGCCGCAAACGGCTTACGTGCTCGATGTGCACATGCTTGCCACATGCGTCCCCTACTTGGCCTCGTGTCTTCCATGTTCCTCTGCTGAGTGCTGACTTTTTTGATATTGTTTGTATTAACTTTTGATAATTTCTGGACGCCACTACCTAGTTTATCAGTTTTACATACAAGTCGTATATCTTTTTTTGCATTTCAGTGTACTTACCAAAATGGAATTTACTATTGTAGAAGTTTGTATTAATATAAACATGTATACCTTTTTAAAAAAAAAATTAACTCATTAATATATGGAAGAACCTAAAAAAATTTAGAAAAAGACTTGTAGTCTATGGATAAACCTTATTTTCGAGTGTATTCAAATGAGATCTAAAATATAGTTTTATATTTGCGAGGTCAAACATATTAAATGTCGTTAGATCAATTTAAATCTGAATCGTTTAGCTAAGTTTTTCTACCACGATACTAACCATATATGTTTAAGTATATATGCGCTTGATAGGGATGCAATATACAAATTAATTAGCTAAAGTTACCTATTGGGGTTTTGTTTTCTTTCTTTGCCAGTATATCAGTTGTTTTAATAAAGTAGTTTTTCTTTCAAAAACATGTTTCATTTCTGATGAAAAGGTAAACTGATTATTATCAACGTTAAATTAGTTGTTTTTATCAATAACAAAAGAGTATATCTCGCGTTGACACAAATTGTGTAAGGTTTTTTTTACAAACCTTTCTAAAATAGATTATATATCAGTTTTGAAAACATCATTTATCAATATTCAAGTGTTATAAACTTAGGACTACTATCATGTTTGTATCATCTAGATGTTGCGTTCTATGTGATATTTGTGAATATATTATAAGCATATCCGTACAGGTAATCATATTCTACCTATATACTTCCACAAAGATAACCATGGACATGTATTCGAAAAAAAAAACCATGGACATTGCACGAGTTCATCGGAATTTCTTTTTGTGTGGTCGGGCTGCGGGCATTTGTATCAAAGTTAGCGCTTTGACAATAGCGATAATTCGAGTTATTTGGAAAATGCGGCTAGAAATAGAATACACAGTTAAATAAGATGGCGAGAGGTTCAGAATCATAATGGAGGAATGAAATTTTAAATTGGTGAAATAATATGGTAATCAACTCATCATAATGGTGTAGTTCTTCGCCAATCCATCTATAATGCTCTAGAGACTTCTTAATGTTTTTGTAACAATTTATGTCGACTAAAGTCTAAACTACCCATTAATAATTATCATGATTAATACTTGCGACTAAACAACGACTTTAAATATTATGCAGTGATGTAAATCTATGTCACTATCGGCGTCTTAGGATATTTTTCTTAATTCCAGATATAATTTCTTATACGGCGTCGATATCTAAATTCTGAATCACATTCGTTTGGCTTATTCCGTGGAAAAACCGCGGTAACTATATGTATAATACATACAAGTCAAAAGTGAAAACTCGCATTGTGAATTAATGGCAATGAAAGAAACTCACGTCCTTCATTCATCCGGTGACTTGCAGATCTTTGGCTGGTCTGATGATTCTAGGCGCTATACCCCTGCGCGGAAACTATTGTGTATTTTTAAAAAAATATTAACGTCCGTAGATGACTTGAATCATCATATATTAATTATTTTGCATTATGTTTGTAGACTATATTGATTGCTTAACTTCTCAAATAGTTTACTCCGAGCCATGATCGCATTTTGTTCTTCAACAACGTCTCTGTGTTTAAATTTTGTTCTTAAACAAAGTCTATTTCATTGTGAAAATGGCTCGAGTACGCATGTGTTATTTCTATGTAAGTTGTGACCAAACGGTTATAATGGCTCATCCGGAACTCGGACAATTGACCAGATATAGCTTAATAGATGGTGTTTTTGTAGAAAAAAAGTAACAAAATAAAAAGGAAGAGGAGGAAAGTAGGTGAGCATTGTTGACGACAGAAAAAGGTGAGCATTGATAAGAAATAATATCACAACTGTTTTGGAAGCAGCCCTCTGCCGTCACCCACCATCACGTTCTTATCTCTTCCTTATCATTACTACTAATCAATTGTTTATTATATAAAGCACCACTACTAAAAGCATCTCCAATGTATTACTCCAAATTTTACTCCAAAATGGTGCAACTCCAAAATGGAGTAAGGTTTTATTCCAATGTATTACTCTATTTTTTACTCTAAAAATTGTTAATAATTGTTAATAATATTTTATATTTATAAACGTTTACCAATTAACCCCGACTATTTTATGTTTGCAAAAATGCCTTAAAATATAATTTATTTAAATTAAACATTTATTATTAAAAGGTACAAAAAATTATAAAATAAAATAAAACATAATATATATAAGTTGGTTCAATAATAAGCATTGAAATATATTTCCCACAAATGATCAACTAATGCATTTCGTAATAAGAATGAGTTTTTTATCTTTGATATTTCTAAATCGAGTAATAATTTTTTTGAAATCGGACATTTAAATCACTTATTTTATGTTATTTTTATTTTATATTATTTATGTTGTTTTATTATGTTATGCATTTTATGTCAAACTATTAAATAATGAAATATTTTATTTTTCATGTTATTTTATCATTTTAAAATATTATTTAAGTAAGAAATGAGAACATTAAAGATTTAAAGGACCAATTCATAAATAAAAAAAGTTCAACTCCAAAATGGAGTAATGTGTAAGATTACTCCATAAATAGAGTAACCCTACCCATTACTCTATTTTGGAGTTGAAAATGGAGTAGGGTTGGAAAAGATTTTATTCCAAAATAATGTTTGGAGTAGAAAATAGAGTAGGGTTGGAGATGCTCTAAAGTAATCTACCGTTGTATGAGCAAATTAAGATAATAAAATGTAATGTTTACAAAAAGGATAATATATATATATATATCATGTCAATGACTGTAGAATTATAATTAGGGGTTTCCAATAACTAAGGTGCAAGTTGCAACCGTGCAAGTTTTTTATTTTGTCTCAAAATATGCATGCTGACATTGAAAGAGTTAGTTTATCTAATGCATAGCATAATCATGATTACAAATTACTTGGTCAATGGAATGCAAACTTAACTCTCTTTTTTATTGTTACGCAAGTTTCTATATTCAGATACGTGAAGTTTCACCTCTGGGTAGTGGGTACCTTCTACAAACATCACCTAATCGAATATATTGGTAACCAAAAACCAAAATCTAAACATGCATACTATCGGTGAACAAAAAAAAAACATGCATACTATCGGATATATAGAAATGGTTGTGGTGACTGAAAATATGAAAATAAAGAGTAAGAAATACAATCAGATGTTTTGATCCATTTCCGAAACATATGCTTAACTCATCATGTTTTAAAATATACAGCCTAAACTTAAGGTTAGAGCATTAATTAATCTGATGAGAACAAAACCCGTAAAATGGTCTACAAACCGTATAAGTGTGAACACAAGGCCAAAAAGTCATCAAAAACAGGTAAGACTGTTGACTCCACAAACCACAAATGATATAGGGACGCGTGTTACAAAATTGAGAGCATCTGGCCCCGCTATACTGTATATGTCAGACGTTTCATCTCACATTAGTTGCATATAATCTCATTACCGTCTCATACGAAAAAGGTTTTACTTCCACAGTTTTACTTAGTTCAGGTTACTGAATTATGTTGACAAAAAAAGGTTACTGAATTATGTATTTTAATAGATTTGTAAGTTCAAATAAAACCTAATTTTTTTATTTGGCTTATTGTTTTTAATTTATACATTTTTAATTTAAATAATGTATTATTAAGATCATGAAGATTTACTAATAATTTATATTCGAAAGAGTTTCTGTTCAACATATAAAAATCTTAAATCCGAAGAAAAACTTCTAGACATGCAAATATAAAATTTAAAATAAGTATAGTTTATATATAGATTATTAAATTAGCTAAACACACAAACTAATAAAATTAGATATAGTAAAGAATTATTTAGTTCAATATCATCAAACCGAAATAATATTAAAAATCACATAATTTGATATAGGTGCAGATTACCATAAATTTTTATTTTAAGTTTCCAAAATTAGCATATGTATAAAAATTTGAAATTTGGGTCTAACTATTGACATATAAATATTAAACATTTGAATTTTTTTACATAACTACTTGATTATCCGGTATAAGACAGTTTATCCTTTTTAAAAATAAATAAATATTGGATTCTAAAAATAATATCAGGTGAGATGAAATCTGATTTTATTGAAATTTTAATTAAATTATATGTTGGTTTATGTCTGAAAATGTTGTTCAGCTGTAACGAACACGATAACGGTAACCAAAAGTATTCGGTGAATTTTTCTAAAACAGTCTTATGCGATTATAAAGTTAATTAAGATTATATTAGCATTAAACCTTTTTAAAATGACTTAATGCCTGTTAACATCGAAGTGAGGGAAAACGCAAAATACGAAAACAAAATGAATAAATAATGGAAAATAGTGTGAGGCGACAACCCCGACTATAAAAGAGAGCCAAGCTTCTGAGATTAGAGCATCATCGGTGAGGCTGAGAGAAAAATCACTAAAAAAACTGAGCGTCCTCCCCAAAAAAAATTCTTAGATAATAATTGTAATCGTTGATCCTGAATTTAAGTTTTCTTTTCAATTTCCCCCATCAAAATCTGTTTCCCCCGTTTTTCAATCCTAAACTGTTCATCATCTTGGTTTCTTTGTGTTTGAATGGTTTTCGTTGATTATTCAGACAAAACATTCAAGCTTATGAAACTGTGTTTTTATTTAAATTAATCTTTTTATTTTCATAGATTTAGCCGAGGGTAATTTTTTAAATCCCTCCTTTTGGATCTAACAGGTTGCTTATTTCAAACCTTTTCGATCCACTTTTATTTTCTTGAATTTTCTCGGAAAAAAATCCCTGTTCTTTACTTTTGATAAGAATCAGGTTAATTTTCGGATTCAATTTCTATTTTTCCTTTTAAAAAATTTAAATCTATAAACTATAATGGAAGCTGCTATGAATATGTACAGTAGCAGAACGGTTCACCAATCAGATTCGTTTGGTGGCGGTGAACTCATGGAAGCGCTTGTACCTTTTATCAAAAGCGTTTCCAACTCCTCTCCTCCTCCTCCCGCGTCCGCGTCTGCGTTTATTAACCCCGCAGCGTCTGCGTTTCCTCTTCCTACTTTCCCCGGATACAACCCGGTAGACTATTCAGCGTTCATGACCCAACCATTTACATACGGGTCGGATCTTCACCAAACCGGGTCGTCACTAATCGGGCTAAACAACCTCTCTTCCTCCCAAATCCACCAGATCCAATCACAGATCCACCACAACCACCCTCTCCTCCGGCCAAAGCCTCTACTCATGAAGCAGCCGGGAGTCGCCGGACCTCGTTTCCCGGCGGCGGCGAAGCTCTACAGAGGCGTGAGGCAGCGTCACTGGGGCAAATGGGTGGCGGAGATCCGTCTGCCGAGGAACCGCACTCGTCTCTGGCTCGGGACCTTCGACACGGCGGAGGAGGCGGCGCTGGCTTACGACAAGGCGGCGTATAAGCTGCGCGGCGATAACGCCCGGCTTAACTTCCCCAACTTGAGTCACAGCGGGTCCCACATAGGCGAGTACAAGCCTCTTCACTCCACGGTCGACGCCAAGCTCGAAGCTATTTGTCGGAGCATGGCGGAGACGCCGCAGAAACAGGACAAAGCTTCGAGGAAACGCGCGAAGAAAGCTGAGCCGGTACTGTCGGAGAAAGTCGAGCCGGCGACGGAGGAGTTCGTCGAGTCCGCCGGATCTTCGCCGTTGTCGGAGCTGACGTTCGCCGACGCGGAGGAGCAGCCGCGGTGGAACGAGACGTTCTCGTTGGAGAAGTATCCATCGTACGAGATCGATTGGGATTCGATTCTGTCTTAAGATCAGTTCCGGTTTGGTAAGAGTAGGGGTAAAGTAGGAATTTTAGGAGCTGTCTGCAATGGAGTTTTTGGAAATTGCGGAGAGTGGCTATTAGCGTAATTATGGTTATGTTTAGGGGTTAAATCTCGTTTGTTAATATTATGTGTTTGTATTAATCTCTGTGTCGGTCCAGCTGCGGTTTTTTGTCATGCTCGACCATGCCACAGATTTCATTTTATGTAATTTTCTCTTTTTGTTTGTCTTTGTAATTTCTAGCTTCATTTTCTAAATACTAATGCTATATTTTTAGTTTTTAGTAAAATAAAACCGCCCTTATGATCCTCTGATACATTTAAATATTGACTTTTTGTTGTTGTGTGATTTAAAGTGGTGTTATATGAGTAACCAAATTATTTTGAGATATTTGACAACGAACAAAGTGTTGAACTTAAGAATTTAGTCAAAAAAAAAAAACAAAGTGTTGAACTTTTCCAAATGTTAGCCAAAAAAAAAAGTGTTGAAATTTTGACCAACAGACAAATTCGTGATATTTCTCGTTCGCCTAACTCACAATCGTGAGGATAAATCTAAATGTGTTACCGATTGTGTTACATGCAGAATTGTGAATTGAATATACTGATGCTGTAACGCATCTACACATAACGTATAATCCATCATCCCCTACCGCGTTTTCTTTCTTGTGTTTTTTCCCAATTGTGTTACATGCAGAATAGAATCTAATGATGCTATAACAAAATCTGGTTTCGCTCAGACTCTTAAGGACTTGTCACAGCCATTGACATGAATCGACGATCGATAGAGCTCTTCGGTGTTCTAGCTGATGTGGAATCGCTTATCTCTACTGTTTTCTCTTTTGTTTCTGTTTCTTTCATATCGCGTCGTTTCAATGGATCGACCGACTATCTGGTTAAAACCTGTTTATGTATTAACTCTTTTATGGGTTTTTAAGCCCAGTTTTAACAGAAGCTTCAGTTGATAAAAAAAAAATCTACGGATGCTCTAACGCATTTACTAGAACCAACATAACGTATGATCCACATCATCCCCTAGGACCACTACACGTTTCATCATTCCGTATTTCGTTGTCGCATTTCCTATCATGTGATTTTTTTTTCCCGAGCTAGATCAACTATTTAATGTGTACTATGTCTTGTTCATTGTCTGTCTTAGTTCACAAATGGTGAAAGCTTTGCGTGTTGGTGATGTGTCGGCTATGCCGCTACTTAAGTGCAGCATCTTCTGCTTCTAAAATTTATCCATTCATTTAAACTTACTCAAGGGTTGGATTTTGCACCAAAGAAAACCAATAACTCTATGCAGTCACTACCCGGTAGTGAAGTAGAAAAAGACAAAGGAAGCAGCAAAATGATTGAATTTTCATCACACATTTAGAAAGTAGATATGGATTCTCACCCATATACCATATGGGTGAGTCGAAGAATTAAATGGGAAAAAACAAAAAACGCCATGGATGTGATTAATTATGTCAATGTCATGTAAGTATAATGTAAAAGAGCACGATGGTTTTGGATTAATATGGTGTACTATCAAAATTATGTTAAATTCGTACAGACGTAAATAATCAATTTAAATAAACAAAGAGAAGTAAACAAATTCAATATATAAAATGAAAAGGTTTTTGATATATAATTTTGAGTAAAACAATAATCTCTAATCATTTACGCTATGGTACGTCGACCAAATTTCATTGGTTTGTTCGTGTGTTTCCTTCTAAAGGAGCCCACCAAAGATGGAGAATGTTAAAGGCACATAACACCAAAGGAGCCACCAAAGATTATGTTCACACTCCATTTCTCTTCTCTTTCACATGTAATTTTCAACGAAATTTTTGTATAAAAGTAGTTGTATTTAAAACATTGCATTGAATTCTCTAACACCATTATTGCCCGTTGCCGTGTGACGTTCAATAAAAAAACTAGTAGGAGTATCAATCTTAATAGTTGTATCCACTCATCAATATCTAGTAACGTAATGGAGAAAGATCGTTGAAGAAGAAAACACCTGGCAGTGACTGGATGTGTCCTGCTTCTGTCTTCTCTAGATGCGGGGTCACAAACAACAGCCAAAACTTAATTGTTATATAATATTAGGACGTTGCTAACAAAAAGATAATATTAGGACAACAAGGTCTAGTTTTAGTTTTAAGAAAAAGTTACAGCTAAGTCAGAGGCTGTGATCTGAGATATAATATGCTCTTTAACATCTGTATATCCCACGTTAACGAAAAAAAAACATCAATTAAATCTATGATCATCGCAACAGATACATTTCCCTAAAACATGAATGTTAGGCCAGTTAATATAACCGAATTTAAGAATATATATATATATATATATATATATATATATATATATATATATTATATTATGTTTTGCCAATTCTGACATTAGACTATATGCAATTGTATTTTTTTTGTTCACTATTTAATTTTTATCCGCTAACTAACGTCATTATTTTTCTACATAATCATTCAATATTTATTCAACATTTCTATCATACAATAGTTTATTTACAAAAATTCAACACTCTCTTTTACTATTTTTATTGCAATTCTTTTCCAATTTTTGTATATACATAAAAATAAAATAATGTAAATATTGATGGCAAAAATAATGTAAATATTATAGTAAAACTTTTATGTTCAAACTAAATAAACCAAGTCTATTTGTAGAATATAAAATAATGAATTTTGATATAGATATATTTATTAAAAATTATCTATTATAAAATAATTGATCTGTAATAATCAGAATGGGTAAAAAACTAAACATTTATCCACCAATTATAATTTAATACTCTCTTCTTTATTTGTCACTATAAAAATTGTCCACAACATTAATATGGGCTCATTTTATTCCCTTTCAACTGGTTGAATATATACATCTTTTGATTTCTTCAACACCACATTGTGGGGATTTAATAGTTAAATTAAATATCTATTCTACAGGCCCATACAAGCCTTTAGAGAATGAGCTTCTATTTTATGAGCCCATAACCTAATTCAAGCCTATAAATATTTTCTGAGACCCATCTTGGTTTGGTTTTATGAACGACCCAAATAGAAAATGAGAGACTAAAACATCCTCTTAGTATAGAAGTCACTTTTTTTGACTTCTTTAGTGACTTCTGCTCACTCATACAAGTAGTCTGAATTTTTTTTTTTACAATTTCTAAAAAAAAAAATCATAGAATCAATTAATGTTACTTGCCAAAATATTTACGTAGTTTTATGTATAATCATCTATAAATCAAATGATATCAAATATGGAAATTATGTATAATACTTCATCATTATAATTTTTTATTAATAATCTATTTATAAATTATACGAAGTATGCTGTTAAAAAGTTGTTAGTAAAACTAATATACTAGCTTTATTTTTCTGTTATAAACAATCCTAAAAACTTTATTTTTCTATATAAGTCATAATATACACATATAAAATATATAATTTTTAATAAAAAATATTATAATAACTATTGATGCAACATATAACGAGTTTATTAATTATTAAAAATAGTTTAAAATCATCTGTGACTATATATATATATATATATTTTTTTTAGAAAAAAACTTAAAGTCATTTATATTGATTCATTAGCAATGATTTATACCATATATATAATAGTATATAATTATATAAATATTTGGTAATCATTTTAAGGTTTTAAATCATCAATAATGATTATTATATCATTAATAATATCTTACAAATCAATATGTAAAGATCTATACAAAATATTGCAAATATTTATAAAACCATTTATAAAGAAGAATTTCTCGTTATTTATAGGAGTTAACAAAATGTTTATGATGGTTAATAGTTTTTAAATCATCACAGAAGTTTTAAAAAATCTTTATAAAATTACTTATAGGAGTTTACAAAATATTTATAAAATTATTTAAAGTTAAGATTTTAAATTATTGATCACTGATAACAAATTATTTTCTTGAGTTATAATACCATTTATTAGGATTTACGAAACTATTTATAAAGATTTATGAAACTATTTATAAGGATTTTAAAACTTCTGAGAAATAATTCATAAAATTTAAAATGTGTAAATATTTTATGTATTGTTTATAATTGTATATTTTCCTTTCTAAGAGGTTTTAAATGTTAAAAAATTAGAATCAATCGCAAAATATTATTTTCTTACAAATTCATCATTTTCAAAATCTTAAAACAAAAAAAAAATGTTTTGATTTTATCTAAAAGAAAGTAACCAGAAAAATTACATCAATCATAAAAATACGAAGAATATGAATAAAAGTATATTCCTAAATTTATGAAATTATTTTCAAAAAAAAATTTATGAAATTTTTATATTCTTAACTTTTTATTAAATCAACAGAATTCACATATATATTGTTTTGTTTCTTCTTAATAATTTTTTGTATGTTTATACTTTAGTTGCAAGTATGAATCTATTTATCACATTAGTTGATGTTTTGGATTTTAATAATTTTTATGGACGAAAATTTTATGTACAAACCAATTAAATTATATATATATATATATATAATGTTATAAAACAATTTAATAAAATATTGATTTGTAAGAGATGTAAAAAAAATTAACTAAATACTACATAAATCCTATTTAAATTTTTTAAAAATATTAATAAATAAAATATGTTAAAATTAGCTACCACAAATTCACTTTCGATTTTAAAATCTATATATAAAGGAGAAGGATCTCTTCTCAAGGCATGCCACGTATGCATTTTTAGAGAAAAGAGAATCCACCACATCAGCTCACTTCCTCCTGCGATCAAGCATTAGTTACCAAAAATTCACTTTCGATTTTAAAATATTAAAATATATTATCGTCGGTCAAAAATACAAAATATGATGTTGTATCAAAATTTGTACCACAAATTTGCGGGTAATCACTTAGTTTGGACTTAAAAGACTTTCCATGAATTTTCCTTAAAGAAAAACAAAGTTTTGTCGCTGCGTTAAAAGACTTTCCATGAATTTTCCTTAAAGAAAAACAAAGTTTTGTCGCTGCGTCTTAATTCGTTTTTTTTTTTAAACTTTGATTGCATATATTTTTTTTGGTAAAATGATTGCATATATTTAAATGTGGCAAAGGAGTAAAATCACACCTTAGTAAACTTTAACCCATATCAAATTCTAACCCTTAGGATTAGGTGTGGGCACTTCGGTTATTTTCTCGATTCGGTTCGGGTTCGGTTCGGTTCGGTTTGGTTAATTCGGTTCAACAATTTGTCCAACCAAAGTAAACCATAATTAGTTCGGTTTGGATCGATTTCGGTTCGATTTGAGTTCGGTTCGGTTTTAGTTCGGTTCGATTTTAGTTCGGTTCAATTTAAAAAAAGAATGCATTGTCACAAAATCATCATGTTGGCAACTACGAAAAATTAAATTATTTTGACTAACTCCAATATAAAACCAAAAAAAAAACTTTCAAAAACCCAAAATATTTATAAGAGCACAATCAAATCAAAGTTAACTATAGTAAATTAAAAATTAAAAAACATGGTAAATAATGCTTCTTAAAAATAAAATATGTAAATTAAATCTAATATAAAACTGAAGCAAAAAACCTTAATAAACTACAAAAAAATTATAAGAACACAATCAAACAAAAATTAACTAAAATAAATAAAAAGATTAAGATAATTTTTAATAAAGTTAACAATGACTTTAGAGCTAGGATTTAAGTATTATATATTGCTGGTACGTTTTATTCAAATAATAAAAAAGTACATTGGTTACGGGTTCGTATTAATTTGGTTCTGTTCGGTTTTGGTTTGGTTCAGTTTGGTTTTGGTTCGGTTCGATTTCGGTTCGGTTTGTTCGGGTTGGAAAAATCTTAAACCTAACTAGTTGATAATAGACTTTAGTTCGGTTCGAATCGGTTTCGGTTCAATCGGTTCGGTTCGATCGGTTCGGTTTTTTTGCCCACCCCTACTTAGGATAATGAAATCTCGTTCAAAATCGAGACATAAGTTAAAGGACACGCCTTAATTCTTGTCACGTCCTTTAACTTCCCACGTGTAGAGTACTTTAATTTTTGCAATCGAAACTCAAAACTATATTTCCCACTATGGACAGATAAATGATTTTTTGGGGAAGTGGCATCCTCCCTTGTTACCAAATTCATATCTTTCACAAGGGAGGTTTCGATTTTTCTTTTTGGTTTTGTAAATATCCGATCTAATGGATCGACTTTTGTTTCCGCTAGTCGGATTTCTCTTTCGCTTGGCGATCTCTCTTTTTCGCGTAGGCGAATTTTGTTGTGTTGTGGTCAATCTTAGTTGAAGCGGTTCTTCAAGCTTGTTCCTTTATCTTCAACTTCAGATTGAAATAAACTGCCTTTCACCTAATCTTCACTTTAATCCCGTAGGTGATTTGATCAGATACCTTTTTTCTTCCGCTCACTTTCATCACTCTCAAAGAGGATCAGTCTCTCCTTATAATATAGCCAGTTGTGGCGTTGTGGAAAGAACCTCTAGTTGGGAGTAGATTGGGGTTGATGGCTCTCTTAAGTCATTTGTGAAGTTGACCAAGAAGAGTTGGCGTTTTGAACGGTCCAACAAATGATCTTTCTTCAATCTGGCTTAAACTGCCTCTGTTTAATTTCCGGTGAATCAAGGCTATTTGATAGGAGAACCACGGTTGTGTTGAAAGGCATCTGCAGGGTGTACAAGAATTAAGCTCCAAAGCTCGCGGTGGGATGGAGGAAGATTACCAGTGCTTTTTTCAAGACTAGTGGTGGTTTGGTGGTTCTGATTAAAAATCTCGTCGGCATATTGCTTTCCACGGCGGAAGAGATGAAGATTGAAGTGCATGAAAAGAAACCAGAATGGCTGCCACGTATTTTGTCTTTCAAGAATGGTCCACACGTGTAGTTTATGTGTCTAATTGTTGGTAAATGTTGGACCATTTTAGCTTAATATTGTAACCCTGTTTTAAGCCCATGAGGCTCAATGAAACAAGTTGACAAAAAAAAAATGATTTTTTTGGAGGAGGAGGGATATTTCCGAGGATAATCTTTTGAAGGTAAATATTTAAATGGGAAAATTGGAAAAAAGAAACATATTATTTTTTTTGTTTGTCACTTTAAAAGGGATGTATTTAATTTAACATTTGATGTGATTTGATTTTTAATAGAGTTTTAGATGATTTTAATAAGTTGCAGAGATTTAGGTGATTTTTGTTAAACTACTCTAGAATATCACCTCAAACAATGGGATTTGAGTTTTATTTTTTTTAACTAAGAAACTCCATTCAAACACCTTAAAATCACCTCAAAACTTTAAAATCCCACAACTTAAAATATTTTCAATAACAGTGGATTTCAGAGTACTTTACGAAATGTCAAGTTCAATAACAGTGGATTTTAAATGAATTTTTAAAATTCATGTTTGAATAACAGTGGATTTGTCATTTTAATACAAATCACCTGAAACTCTAAGTTGAATACACCCCCTAAAACTTTTCATACTTTTTGGCAATTTTGGACTTATTTTACTTTTGGTTGATGAGAAAAATAGTAAACTTAAAAAAAAAATATACAAAAATATGAAAACTATTGAAAACATAAGTATGACAATTTATATATTTTAAGTTTTTTAAAAAAAAATTGGAATCATATTTTATTTTACTTTCTAACCCAGCTTAGAATACACATTCTGGTAATCTGTTTTACCTAGAAATCGAAAAATAAGTTTTATACATCGATATATCCTTGGTATAAAACGTTATGTAGATTTCCTTGTCATATATATCTTAGGTACATTTTGTGACGTTTCAATCTAGCAAGATCTCTTCACTATACCTGAGGTTATATAACGATAAATAACCACAACTCTACGATATACCTTACATACTTTATGTGAAATTAATGTAATGTACCTTTTAACTTATGTGACGTCTTAGATAGAATAGGTCTCCCACGTATTGTACATTGTTAAGGCCTAGGTATGATACGTTTTCTAGGCAAATCCGAAAAAATGGAAACTTCCATATTCGGTTATAGATGTTTCCTAAATCTATCCCCAAATATCTTGGAGAATATTTTCTCCACGATATTCTCCTCCTCCCACGATCTCTTCATCGACGATCCCATCTTCCTATTCTTCTTCCTCCCTATTCCATTCTCTTCTCTCTTCTCTCCATCATTACAACATGGTTCTAATCTATGTTAAATCTGGTGAATGGATATGTAGTTGCAGCGACCAGTGGAGTTTCATGGTAGACAAAGTAAGGCGTGGTCGAATGATACCATTAGAGACTACTACTTTGTTGGAGCACCTCAAGATCATGGTGTGTGAGGATTATGGCGTGGAACCTGATTCCGTTAATGCAGAGTTCAACTATGAGATGGTGGATCAAAGAGGGAATCCTCCCATAATAATCAGCAATGATCGACAAGTATCTAACTTTGTGGCCTATGCGAAGAAGGGTTCGTCTACAACCTTGTGTGTCACGTTCGCTAGTAGTGGTGTAAATCAAAAGGAACGCGTCAATATCGATTTGAATAAGGAGCCGTATGATTCAAGTAATGTTGATGACGAGGAAGATCCTGACAGAAATCGAGCAGAGTTTGTCAAAACTTCAAAGGAGTCTTGCGTTAGAAGGAAGGATCATGTCGCTGCGGATGCTTGCGGTGATGCCGGTTTAAGGAGTGAAAATAATGGAGATAGTGAAAAGGATGATCGAACTTGGAGCGGAGATTTCGTGAAGAAGAATCAAATTTTCAGAAATAAAAAGGTTTTGAAGGCAACACTGGAGATTTGGGCGATGAAGCATAATTTTGATTTCATTGTTAAGAAGTCTACAAAAAAATGGTGGTATATTCGATGTAAGGATGCATTGTGCAACTGGTCTGTGCGTCCGGAATGTCTGGATGACTCTACATATTTCATGATCAACAAGTGTGAGGCAAGACATTCATGTGCTCCTTCAAAAAAAAGCAAATTCGGAAAGACCGCATCGGCAAGAACAATTGGGAGACTGATACAACATCGATTTGATGATGCAAATGATGGACCCAAAGCAAACGAGATCATTAAATTCATGAGAATGGAGCATAATTGTGAGATCAGTTATTGGCACGCATGGGAAGCTCGTGAGTTTGCAATTGCAGCTGCTAGAGGTATACCAGATGAGAGCTATGCAAAAATACCAAAATATTTGCATATGATCAAAGAAGCTAATCATGGTACACATACTGAATATGAAACTACAGAGAAGGGGAGATTCCTCTATCTATTTATCTCGTTTGGGCAATCAGTTAGAGGGTTCTACAATGCAATGCGTAGGGTGATTGTTGTCAATGGAACTTTTCTGAAAAATAAATACAAAGGAGTTCTCCTTGTTGCTACTGCTGTTGATGGTAACTCTAATTTGTATCCGATTGCATTTGGGGTTGTTGATTCTGAGAATGACGATTCATGGGGGTGGTTCTTTAGACAGTTGAGCGTGGTTGTAGCTGACTCCAAGGACTTGGCTTTTATTTCTGATAGAAATGCATCGATCGCTAAAGCGATTGGGACTGTCTACCGTCAATCAACACATGGAATTTGCATTCATCACTTGCTGGCCAATGTGGTTAAATCGTTTAAGGGAAAGGGTTGGACAGCGTTGGTCGAACAGGCTTCAAAGGCATATAGGTACTCTGAATTTCAGGAACGTATGACCGAAATTTTTGATATGAGTCCAGAGCTCGGGAGATATCTACAGGAGGCTGATGTGCGAAAATGGAGTCGTTCTCTCTTCCCTAGTTCCAGGTATCACATTAGGACCACAAACCCCGCAGAGTCGATAAATTCTCTTTTGAGAATACCTAGAGAATATCCGGTTATTCCGTTGTTGGATAGTATAAGAGAATTTATGACTCGATGGTTCTACGAACGTCACCTGTTAAGCTCGAAGCATCTTGATCTTTTAACCGTCAAGGTCGAGAAAAAGATTGATAGGAGAATTGTCAAGGCAAAAGGATTTCAGGTTTACAAGATTGACAACTTCAGATCGCTTGTGAAAGGAGACATATATGAATGTCATGTTGATTTGGAGAATAGAACATGCGCATGTGGGAAGTACGATATAGAAAAAATACTTTGCCGCCACGCCATTCCTGCCATTTATTCACGAGGTATGGAAGTTTAAACACATGAGTATATGACCTATTTTGTTATTTTTCAGCATATAGACTCTACTGAAGCCCAAATTTTTGTTGACACAGGTAGAGAAGTACACAGTTTCACTGACGTTTTGTACACAACTGCAACTTGGAGAACATCCTATTCGGAGTCCATTAATCCAATAGCAGTCCCACAATCTGAGTGGAATGTCCCAACTGAGGTTGACCTTGCAAAACTTTTACCACCAGAGTCAAGAAAGAGTGTTGGTCGACCAGTAAAGAGAAGGTATGAAACAGTAGAAGACAAGATCAAATCTTCTCAAGGATCAAGCAAGGGTAAAAAGCACAAGTGTAGCCGTTGTGGTAACGAAGGACACAAGAGATGAACTTGCGATTTACCCATTTAGCATTTACGTTTCTTCTTAGAGATCTCCTTATTTCTCTGCTTTTTTGTTTTGTTTTACTCTTGACTACGTCCTTGATTGACAATTTCGTATTTGCAACACTCTTGAGACATTATTGGTTTTACTAGATGATTATCCCCAAGAAAGAAAGAACAAGAACCATAGTCTAACAATTATTTGAAAGAGAAAACAAAACAAATTGAGGCAGCATATGACCATCATGCATAGGTAATGTACATGAGGACCATCACCAAACAACACAGAAACAAAGCTTTTGTCATCTTTAACTCGGTAATGCATTTGATGGTCTTCTCTTCGCTACATGCAACAGCATATTCTATCTCATCAATTTTACTCTCATGGCGTTTCAGCATTGCCTCACAAGCTCTCATTGATCTCTGAAATGACACCTTTCCAGCTCCCATCCAGTTGATGCATCTAGGACCATCCACAAAAGCTTTATCCAGTTTTTAACCACAAAGCTTTCCAATCTTTGGTACAGCTTCCATTGCCCAAATCTGCAAGGCGTAGGAGAATCCATCTAAGACATAACTACTTGTCTTCTCCTTCAGTTTGTAGCGGTTCTTGGCTATTGACTCGCAGAGAAGATCATAAGAAGCAACTCCCCAAAGATACTTTCGAACTTTCTCAAGATCCATGACCACCTTGATGTATTTGAGAGGGATATTCTGCTTCTCATCTCTCGCTAAAACGACACAAAGAATGAAGGCAAAGTAGATAAGCCGTATGCGATCTGCATTCTTCCACTTCATGACAGAGTCCTTGTCCTTATCCCACAGGTCAAAGAGAGTAACTGTCTCGTCTTTCCTCCTCAAAACCCTGCTCCAGAAACCACCATCAAATTTCCACTCTTCAAACTCCGAAAGGGAGATACTCGTGTTGCACTCAAACCCGGTTACTGCGTGGTACTCTTGAAGTGAGAATCGAAGTGGTCTCCTCGCGAAGACAAATTAAAGCTCGTGAAGCTTGTAAGTCACCAGCTCCCTGCACAAGAAGCTGTGTACCACTCTCGCCGAGTACCCGAGACCGTTTTCATGAAGCTTAAAAATCTGAGCAAACACCGGATCTTTCTTCACAACATCCAGCTCCTTTGGCATCCACGCTTTGAACTTCTTAATAATGTAGTCGATCCTGCAGTTGTTATTGATCTGAGACACCTGAAGCTCTCGCCCTCCTTAAAAAGCCTCTTTGGTAACTCCCCCAACATATCTACAAGCCATGAGATCATCGTTAGTTCAATTTGTTAAATATCAATACCATTCACAAAATAATGACACAAACTAAAGCTATTTTTACTTTCATATTGTCTCGATCCTAGAATATGTATTCCAATAGTTTAAAATTGTAAAAGAACCAACAATTTAATAAGAGAAAAATCGATCTTGAATATTAACAACAAGCATGTCTAGATTGAAAGAGAAAATTGTGGGCTATGAGAGCATAAACAAAGGAAGAAAATATTCTACAACCATTGTTTCAGTCGGACAAGAACTTACTAAGAATGCAAACACAATAGAAGGAACAACTACTCTACATTTGAAGACCAATTTTTTCAACTACTCTACATCCAATCGGACACCATTGTTTCAATCGGACCAAATGTTCTTCCTTTCTATAACCTTAAACGATAACAAAAAAAAGCAAATCAAAATTATCTACATGATGTGTACTTAATCGTGGTTTGTAAGATGATTAACCAATCCACAAAACAAATTTTCCTTAAGAAACATTACAAATCGGTTTACACAAAAACTAGGTTAAATGGAACAACACATTGATTTCGTGTTAGATGAGAGAATATAGAAGAAATTGATTACCTTGTGTGAAGAGATGTGACTGTCTTGTCGGTATTAATGAAAGAAGCCTTCGATTTCACCCATCCGACGGAGAGGAAGAACAGAGAGAAAGCTCAATGACGACGAGAAGGGTATGAGATCGTAAGAGGAAGATGACGAAACGAGAGTAGATGCTTCTAGATGAATCTCCGACGACGAACAAGGCTTCTCTCTGTCGATTTCTAAATCGCCATGGAAGGGGGAGAAAAGCTTACGGCGGAGAAGGAGAAGGAGAAAGAAATCGTGAAAAGAGAGATTAGGGATTTCCCAATTTTATTTTACCTTTTAACTTTTTTATTCTTTTTTTTACTTTTATTCTTTTTTTTACTTTTCCAATTTTACTTTTTAGTTTATTAAATTAATTACGAAAATCTTAGTAATATATTATAAATCTACTTAATCAATAATTAAAGGGCATTAGGGTATTTACAAGGTTTCAAAATCCTATTTTCCTAAACAATCTAACTAAAATCCTAATGTGACAAATGGGAGAAAAAAGTGGATCTATTTCCCAATTTTCTCTATTTAAATTTCATATATCTATATTTTAAAGCAAAATATCTCTTAAGATTTTACTCATGGTTTGACACTATAGTTACAATTCTATGCAGAACCGTGTTTACCATGTATTTAGAAATACATTTGTCCCAAGCTCCTAATTTTACGAAAGTTTTTAAGATCCCCAATTTTTTTTTGTCATCAAACACACAGACTCATATAGACTCTGCACACCAAACTGGTAGTTCCGCATCCATGTGAAAGACGAAAGACGATTGTTGTCTAGCACTACGTGCTAAACGATCCGCCCTTGAATTTTCCGTCCGTGAAACATGAATGAGTTGTGAATTCTGGAAACTGATTTGTAGACTCTTAATATCCTCCAGATAACTTGCAAACGCTGGCCACTCTTCTGGTTCTGAAACCATCTTCACCAACTGAGAACAATCCGTTGCAAACGTAACTTGAAACTGTCTCAATTTTTTCATACACTCCATTGCCCAAATCAAAGCCTCCACCTCCGAGTGAAGGGGTGATAAACTGGCCCGAACATTACGTGTCCCCATTAGTTCCTGAAAGCCTTCCAAAGTACTATACCAACCTTGTCCCGAAAAAGAATCCTTATCCTTCCACGAACCATCTATAAAGCACCATCTCCCTGGAATTGTAACAGGTTGAATAACTTGTGGCGGTAAGGATCTTCTTACATCTAATTCTTGTGCCGCCGCCCACATGGTAGATTCCGTTTCAGCCAATTTCAATGTATCTTGTGGATCCACATCCAGATTACTAAAAACTTTATTGTTTTGTGCCTTCCAAATATACCATAGTATCCAAGCAAAGTGATGATCATTCATCTTTGGTAAAACTCTCCAGAATAAATGATCCATATTAGTAAACAGCGCTTCCGAAGGAAAGACATCTGGATTTGTTGGTATCTTTGATAGTGTCCATATCTGCCGAGCTGGGAGACACTAAAAAAAGACATGGTTTAGAGATTCCTCAGCATGCCCACATCTATCACACCCAATATCCCCCTGCAAACCTCGTGCTTTAAGGTTCTTTCTGACGGCAATACACCCTGATACAATCTGCCATAAAATGCTTCATTTTTGGTGGGTACCTCACCTGCCAACACTGAGCTTTCAAAACTTCTACCGTCCGGCCAAAGATAATTGGCGGTTTTCCTTTATCTGGGTAGATTCTTTCCACGTCGTAACCTGATTTAACCGTGTATCTTCCATTATTAGTGAAATGCCAACCATCCTTGTCGTCCATATTAATTCTGCTAAGTGGTATACTTTCAATAATCTTTGCATCCCGCAGGTCCACCAAATCCCGAATGGCCTGTGAATTCCAAGTCCTAGAGCCTGGGATAATAAGAGAGTCTACCGTAAGTTCCGGAAACAGATTGTGTTGATTTTTGTTTGCTGGTCTCGGGCGAGTGGTTGGGAGCCAGGGATCATTCCATACTGAAATGGATGATTATGTTCCCATCCTTTTGATTAGTTCTTTGCTAACCAGAGATCTAGCTGATACAATACTCCGCCAGCCATATGATGGGGAGTAAGAGCGGATCAGTTCCAGGGGTGAAGCGTTCCTGAAGTACCGACCCTTAAAAACTCTAGAAAAAAGAGTAGTCGGCTTATTTATTAGCCGCCAAAGTTGCTTTCCAAGCATTGCCGTATTAAAATTCATAATATCTTTAAAACCCAGTCCGCCTTCTTCCTTGGGAAGACACACTTTATCCCATGATTTCCAGTGTAAACCTTTAGTACTTCCCCGAGGACTCCACCAAAATTTTGCTACTGTGCTGGTTGGCTTTTTTACAGTTGTCTGTGGTAGTCAATAACAAGACATTACATGATTTGGTAGCGCCGTAACCACCGACTTAATAACCACTTCCTTTCCTCCTTTAGTAAAGTATTTAAAAGTCCACCCATTGATCCTGGTATCTAGCCGATCTTGGACAAAGCCAAATCCTTGGACCTTGGATCCTCCTATATTTTCCGGTAATCCCAGGTAAGATCCCATGCCTCCTATATTTTGTATACCCAATATGTCTCGCATTTCCTGTCTCCTGGATTCTTCAATTTTGTGTCCAAATTGAATTGACGATTTTTGGAAATTTATCAATTGACCCGAAACTGCCTCATAGTCCTTTAAATTTTTTAGTATAGTTTCACATTCATCCTTTTGTGCCTTACAAAAGAAAAGATTGTCGTCCGCAAACAGTAGGTGATATATTGATGGACAAGCTCTCGCTACTTTCATTACCGTTAATTGTTTCCCTTATTCCGCTTTCTTAATGTTTTCAATCAGTGCCTCAGTACACAGGATAAATAGATATGGGGATAGCGGATCCCCTTGTCTAAGGCCCCTGTGTGGAGTTATAAGTCCCTTTGGTTGCCCATTTAGCAGTACCCGATACTGAACTGAGGATATACATTCCATCATTAGTTTCGTCCAATGTGGATCAAAGCCCAGTTTATTGAGTAATGCTTGAATAAAATCTCATTCCACCCTATCATATGCCTTACTCATGTCCGTTTTTTATCACCATATACTTATTTTGACAAGATTTATTTGTCCTCAAACCATGAAACATCTCTTGTATCATAGCGGTTTTTATTTTGAGTATTAAAACCCGTTATTCTTAACCCACGTTCGAATGATTCAATTTGTTCTTGTTTTCTTATCTCTTTTTTTATTTTTTTGGTTGAATTCAAATTTTTATGAAAAACAACCATATTTTAAAAATAAAAAGAATATATGAATCCAAAATAAATAAAAAGTAATTAGTTTAATATTTTGGATTTAAAAACAATTTTCATGGGTAGAATTTTCAATAAACTAGAAATAAAAAAATTAAATAATTTAAACATGTTTTCACTGAATTATCGTCTTTGATCGTTTGGTGTCTTATTGTCGTTGTTTAGTTTTCGTTTAGAGTCGTCATTCTTTTTTTTACACAGTTATATATATTTTATTTCTTTCGTTGTTGGTTATAGTATAAAATTTATCGGCTATGCATTTATTTTCATTCTTTTATATTGTTTTAAAACTATACTAAATATGTAATAAAAAATTTTATTGAAGGGCCTCAGTTTTAAAATTTGCCTTAAATCTGTATCTGATGGTATGCATTGAGAGAATATTATGATGTTAATAATGAGACCCATTAAAAGAAGAAAAAAAACACTCGGAGGTTGTTATAAGGCTTCTACAGATTAATGTTCCTATTTGAAAAATAATTGGTTGTTATATGACTCTTTCAAATAATATGATTAGAAACATGGTGATTTAAATTAGATTTTAACTTACGGTTAAATATATATAATATATTTATGTACAAAGGAAACATGATTTTATGATGTTGGATCGAGATTATTTAATAAATGCAAACTCATTTTTACCCCAAAACTGTTTTTTTTCTGTATCCATTAATAAAACTTTTTTCAAAAATTTTAAAACAAACAAATTTACACTTTTAAAACGCGGATCAAAATCTAGTTTGTTATTAATTTTGGAAATTCTTTTTTTTTTGGTTAAGTCAGTATTTTGACTATGTAATGAATGGTTTGATTTAATAAAATGAAACTGAAAGTTTACCCAAAAGAATAACTAATAATAAAATATGGGCTTTCAGTGGGCTTACCACTATGGGCTATGGTGGGTCCTTCGATGAATCATCGCCAGGCCGATTTTTCGCGTCGCAATCACAGATTTATTCTTAGTTAAAATAACTTTATTAGTAGAAGACAAAAATGTCGCCACCAGGGTCCCAAGTTTTTCCATTAGTTTCTTTCTCAGCTTCACTTGTTCGGCTTTCCTTATTAAGGTATGTAAATATATTTGCTAGATAGCACATAATTTTTAGTTATTGCAAAACATATGAGTACATTACTCCAATCTATATAAAAGAGTAAAAAAGAGGCCCCGTTAATGAAATAACACATCATTTGATTTTTCACGCATTTTAAAACGATGAATACTTCTGGAAACTGAAGTTATATGTATATAATATTATACTAAAGAAAATAGAGTCAAGATAAACAATAGAGTGCACTAATTTATCGACTTTTTCTTATAAATGTTGAAGATTTTGACGTTACATGAGAGACTTTAGTACTAAGGATCAAAATTTAGTTGGGTGTGACAGAGAGCTTAGTGTGTACCGTGAAATGGACAAATATATCCACTAGGCACTAGCAAATAAACCGATACTTCAATGATTATTAATATATCCTAATTTTTTTGTCAACAACTAATTATAAATTAATTGGTAAGATAATAGTATTTTTTTTGCATCCACGCAAAAGAAACTTAAAGTACAATTACCGATCGGATGTTCTCATTTAAATAAGCAAAGCAAAGACCACCTGTTCGTGGCAGATATTGGGAACCTACAACAATTTTTTTGGCAATATATGATTTGTAGTTTATATAGCATGGGGGATATAGATAAATATAATATGTTACTCTCTTTCGTATTGCAATTGACAACAGTTTTGTTTGGACGAGACTAAGAAAAACGATATTTGGGACGTGACCATATGTTTCAAACATATTAAGCATGACACTGCATTTGGGACTAGTGCATTCCAAACGTTTATTGTTTGAACCAACGCGTGTTGGCATAGTGGTAAAGGAGCTCCGGCTGGAATGCCTGCCCTGGATTCGATCCGCGTTGGCCACGAGAGCTTTCACATGGATTTTTTTCGTCTTCCAGATCACTTCGCGTAACTATGGACTTTTAAGTGGAGGCTTAAAAATCTTGTAATGGTATGGGTTTAGGCCCGGTGGACTAGTCGATCACGCTTAGTGGTCGGATACTGGATTATCAAAAAACGTTTATTGTTTGGTAGGGTTGTCTTTTTTTCTGAAAGTATTTTTGGTAGGGTTGTTTGGTAGGGTTGTTTGTCATGTTAAGATATATACACTTTTAAATTAAATGTGTTGCGCGATATATATACATATGCTAATTACATATACACATCTAGTAGCGCAATGCAAAATTACAAATGCAGATTATATTGCTAGGTATATTAACATATATGATATAAATATATATACATGTTGGAGCAGTTAAGGTCCAATTTGGTGACTGATATCAAATTAATATGTCTTTTTTGTTAATTTAAAAACGCTAATAAGTGACAGAAATATAATGTAGTGGTTTAGTAATTACTCCATTCATTAAAACAAAATAGGGTTTTCATGTCGGTTTAAGTCATAAGTTGGCAATACTATTCAGACCTAACTTTATTAGTTAAGTATATATTTCATCAATCACTACCAAATTAATTACATGTGTCTACACATGTCCTTACACTGTTTTCTATTTTTCTTACATCGAATCAAATGCTAATTTATATGCATGCCACACAATTTTATACATATTAATAATTCAAGTGAAATAATTATATAGGTAAACTAGTATGTCTTCCATATAAACGGCCACTACGGTTTCGAGTAGCTAGCTAGACATTCATAAGTCATAACATGCATGGAGATTAGTTATATACTAAAAGTTTCAAATAGATAATTGTATAGTATATTATATATACAGAGGCATTTGCTTTCTAACCAGCATTGGTTGTTGAAAACATTATACTGTATGCATATACTTAAATTAGCCCTAACAATTGATTGTGAAGTCGAAGTTGGTGGCATACATACGCAAATGCATAGTAACTTCTGAAACGTGGCAATAGTATAATTCAGTGGTTTTCAGCATGTTAGAGTACTTCATTATTATTTTTGATAGTATTTTGAAAAATCAATTATAGATACTTTTTCTTCTGAATTGTGTAAAGGACTTTAACAGATTTCCTTTGCTACATTTAAATATATTCATTTTGTAATGTACAATATTATTATATATATTTATTATTTTATGATGTAAACTAATTTATGATATCTCAAATATTCTAACTAGTAAAAATTAAAATAATTTTTTTTTTACTAAATTGATAAAATGTAATTATATAATTTTCACTGGCATCAATTTTTTTATTGATGTTAGTTATGTATCATGTTAATAAATGATGCTAACCAAGATGATAAATACATCAAATATTTAACTGATATAACTTAACATAATAATATCATTTTTGTTAAAGTGGTAAAAATCAATAAAACTTATATCATTCTATTGAAGTGATGTCAAATTAATTAATAAATAGATTTTGACCCGCGCTTAGAAAGCGCGGATTTGTTTTCGTTATTTTTTTTTTCTAATAAAATTCTATATGATGATGTGCATGAACATAATTAGTTTTGGGCATATTATCTGAAACTCGAAAACCAAACCGAAAAGACTGAAATATAAACCGGATAAAAGATTACAAAAACTCGAGCGGTTTCTATATTTCTAAATCCGAAAAAACGAAATTGAAATGAGACCGAACGGATACCCGACTATTTTGAATATATTAAAAATATTATTAATTATTTTAACTTTAATATATATAAAATATAATTTACAAATAAAAAATTTCCATAAAACCCGAACTACTCGAATTACCCGAATATTTTTTCGTTTTTTTGGGTTTAACTCGGGGTTTCGGGATTTTTTTCAGTTTTCTGGCTTTAAACCCGAACCAAACCCGAATTATTTATAATTCGGTTCCACTTCTGGTTTTATAAAAAATAGAAACCCGACATTATCTGAACCGAACAGATCCGAAAAATGTCAGGTTCCTAAATGGTTCCTAAACATCCCAACCCGAATAACCCGAAAATCGAATAAACCGAACTGACCCGAGCAGAAACCCCAAATTTCTTTTTATAAATTGTTTATTTTTGATAAAAAATATTTTCGAATATTTTTATGAATATTAACTATCAAAATACAGAAAAATAAAACCAATAATTATTATTTATTTTTTTGATAAAGAAACTAAAATTTTAAAATAAAACATTGTTAGCTGTTTTATTTTATAAACATATTTGTCATTAGAGTTATTATAGATGAGCTTTTGCTTTAATATATGTTTAACTATTTGTTTTGTGTAATAGGTTTAAGTCCATCACGTTTTAAATTATAATAGTTATGATGGTAGAATCTAAAATGTATAATGTATGGCTTAACTCAATTATAAATTATATAGTGTGTTGTATAGAACATTGTCCGTGCTATATTATGTAGAACATGTTTTGATATGTCAAATATAAAGTTGGTATATTAGTTTTTTAAATGTGGCGTAATAAATAAAGTGTAATAAATATAGTTAGCTAAATATATGGTTATATTTTGTTAATGGGCTAATACTATATAAGACTAAATAATTGTTACTTAAATGAAACGGTGCAGTAACCTTGTATAAGTAGATTTTTTCAGAATATTTCTCTTTTAGTAGAATAGATAACATCAATTATTTTAATCGAATTAAAAAGATAAATATTTTGTCACTTATGAATAAGTCATTTAAAATAGTATCACTTATTTTTGTGATACAATTCAAGTCATTTAATTCACTTCTTTTTTTAGTGGCCTTCCATTTCTTTCGACAAACTTGAACTCTTTCAGAAAATTTTTTAAAAAAATTTAATAAGAAAGCTTCCCATGACATAAATTTTTTTAAAAAAATTAAAAAATTTAAATTTTGTTGGTTAGCAGCAAAGGCAAAAAGATCGTGTTTAGATATTGTTCGTATTAATCAAATAATTATCATAGATAACAGTAGCAACAAAACAAGGATACTTATATAGTTATATATTATAAACCAATCAAACTACCATTGAATTCATCATTTGGAAGAAAGAACATTAAATAGATTAAGATCCTCTAGCTCATGGGGCAAGACAGTTGAAATGTGTCCCTATGCTCAATTGAAGGGACCAGCAGTTCTTCAGTTTTTTTTATGAATAGCATTTGATATAAGCCATATACTATTTGATCAAAAAAAAAAGCCATATACTAATTTAAAAAATTATAATATAAAATGTGACTAAATAGCTAATTTAGAGATATTTTTTTGCTATTAAAAACATTCTAACAGTGCATGTGCTGAAAACAGAGAGTTTGCCATGTATTTCATTTGTATCATTGTATGCGCAGAATAAAAAGAGGAACTATTATAAAATTTAATATAATGTAATTTTGAAACTAGTTAGTTTAATTAGAAAAAGATTTGCTGATAAATAAACAAATTATCAGGGGAAAACTGAAAATTGATAACGTGCTATAATTAAAGAAAACATAGCAGCTTATAATTGATGCAAGTGGGCAAATAATAGACAGCCACGTAGGCGCATTTGAGGGAGCTATGGGATGAAGAATACACATTCACATGTTTGATAGTAAAACTGGAGAAGAATAATAAAAATATTATTAATATTTAGTTCTAACCGTAAGAATCTTACCGTTGAATTTGAACCAGATTACGTATTTTGATTTGATTACAAAAAGTACAATAATATTCGTATAACTTTTCTCTAGAAATAAACCAGTTGTAACGATTAAACAAATAGAGATTTTGGTTCTATCAATTACAATATTAGAACTAGTCACTCTCTCGATCTAATTTCCTGATACGAATAAACTTGAGTTGAGATTTATCACTGAAAAGTCGACAATAAAAGGCACTGTTAAGTCTATAGATCTCTCCTAAGTCTAGAAAGCTTATGCAAATTAATTTACCAATGATATAATTCCCACTTTTTGTGTCTGTACATAATTAAAACTTTAAAAGGTGGCATCCTCGAACAAATTTATCAGAAATATTGACCGTAAGAGATTATAAACCAAATCTGTCATTGTTTTTCATCATAGGCCAAAAAACTGGTGGCATCCTCGAACAAATTTATCAGAAATATTGATCGTAAAAGATAATAAACCAAACCTCTCCTTGTTTTTCATCATAGGCAAAAAATATGGCTCTCAAATCTGAATACTTTTAACTTATCCACCTCATGCTAATATATATAACACGTGATATAACAGTTTGTGTCACCACTTTCAAGCAATCGTGAGCACACGAGCCGGCTTGGAAGAGAAGAATAAAAAGGGTATCTTGAAAGTAAAACAATTAAAGGAGAAGAGCAGCCAATAAAATGATCTATACGCTACTACTAACCATTTCTATGGTGAAAATATTTTACTATTAAGTATTGATAATGAAACAAAAAAAAACAAAACTAAGAAATACAGAGAAAAAAAAAAGAAAAGAAAAGAAAATTAGAATTGAGTTCTAGAACAGAAAGGCCCACCATGCATCGACCATCCGAGCAATATTTACCCAAAAACAAAAGTCTTCCTTAATGGGAAAGTTATTCCAAGTCCTCTTTGTAGAATGGGGACCCCGACTAAAAATCAAAATCTCGTAAATATATTAATTAATCAACTTACACCTCAAAGTAATTACTCTCCCTCTGTTCCTAAATATAAGATGTTTTAGGTAAAACACATTTATTAAAAAATATATTTTTATCTAAAAAATATTATTAAAATTATAAATTAAAAACTATCTTACCAACTACAAAATAGAACTATTAAATTTGATAGCTTACACAGTTTTTGATAAAGTTAAAGTTACCTAAAAATATAAAAACATCTTACATATTATAACAAAAAAATTATTCTAAATATCTTATATTTAAGAACAGAGGGAGTATATTTTCTCGCAAATGGTTTAGCAGCATAAAAGAAAATACAAATGAATCTCATCACTTAAATATGGCAGTGTCCCATAGACAATTTTTATGGTTTAAGTTTTACATTAATATAACACTGTAGATACACACGAAAAAAGCTTAATAACATCAATATCCATGTGTTTCAACAAATGAATGTAATTTCAGATTTAATATTCAAAAATGGAATACACCATTTAAAAGAAGACATGATACAAGTCTTTAGATTTTTTTTTTTTGAAAACTTTTTAATAAAAGATTCTCCTTTATTTTTCTATATATTTTTTAACTTCTTATTTTTTTTTGTGAAAAAATCTTACAGGAGAGTATCAACAATGGTGCTCCAACCTATCTATACAATTAAGTAATTTAGGTAGTATTTAGAAATGTCTATTAGTATTACTCCAGCTTAGATTGGTTTTGAAATCATTTTTTATACAGACAAAACATGATACTTTTTTTAGTGAGTAAATAATACTTTTGTAAGTCGTAAATGCACGCTCTCTACAAAAGAGGAGGCTAAAGCTTGTCAAAATATGGAACTCTACGTAGACATACAGTGGTATATTTGAAAGGTGACAACATGAATCTGAAATTATATTCATGTCGGAAATTAAATTTGGTAAATGTATCTATTTACATTGAACTTTTGGGTTATGGTGATTAGTTCATGAACCCAACTATGCCGAACTTAGCTTTCCTTGCAACCGCCGCCGAATATAGTAAAATAAATCAAACCACACCGCACATCGTCTTAATTAACAGCACGAAAAGGATCGGAAACTTCCGTTCCATGTGTTTATGACTGTTTATATGTGTACAAACTAAACTAAATACCCCTGTTCTAAACTACGCTAGGCGCTAGTCGGGCGGCGAGTCCGGGCCTAGCGAGTTACCGAAAAATCGGGGAGTACTCGGAGATTACGCGGGGCCTAGTTTTAAATACAATTTAATATATTTATAATATGTTTAGTTAATTTTAAATATGATGACACAAGTTCTTATACATAATTATAACTTTTTTAGATAATTTTTTGAAACGATCTCCTTTCAATTTATCGAACATTTAGATTTGGGCGTGTTTGATACGAAAAAATCCCTAATGTAGTATATATGTGTTTGTTTTGGGTTAGATAACTAATTGTAACTATTTAGTAATCAATAATTATACAAATCTGTTAATAATGAATAAAAATAATCAATCGTATTTCAGCTTTAAAAAAAAAAAAAAAAAAAAAAAAACTTAGGCGGTCAACGCGGGATTAGGCGGGAATTAGGCGGTCAACGCGGGAATTAGGCGGTCAAACGCGGGTCAACGCCTGGATTCACCGATTTGGCCCAACTCGCCGCGGCCACCCACTGAATAGCGCCCAGGCGGCCGCCTAGGCGGCTAGACGGCCGCGTTTTTGAACAGGGCTAAATACAATGAATATATAAAATGTATTAATTAGTGGAGCTTGGTTTAATAAATTAATAGATATCAAAGTGATTGTCCCCGTCGGAACAAGAAATCTAAAGGGTTTATAGTTTCATGCCCTTTGTGGATTCTCAAGTAACTAAAGTCAAGAATGTTGACCCATGTGGTCGTCTTTATTTATGAAATTATATACTTTTTGTCAAGTTATGAAATTATATTCAAACATCAGTTTGAAGTAGTTAATTATAGAGTTGACAAAGTAGTGTTGGAACTATTTTTTTAGCAATGTATTTATATGCTAAAAATAGATTTAGTGTGAATGAGAAATGGAGGTCTAATGTGTGTGATTTGAGAAACTTGTATAAAGTTACAAATATACACATTAGATATTTGGATTTGGGTTTTGATTTGTTAGTTGGACTTCATGTTCATTAACTTAATCTTATAAACCAAATATATGTGATCTTTTATATTGATAAAATATAAAAAAGAAATTCATTTAAAGTATATTATTTTGTTTGAATGAGTCAAATAATAATAATTATACTCTTTAATTTTTTGGTCAAAATGTGAAATGAATTCACATAATAATGACAAGAAATAAAGACTCCATTAGTGCACCATGGGAGGTTTCACTTTATGTTGAAAATGAAACTTGTGCTTCTCATTATTTTCTATATAAAGTCTCATGGTAATGTAGAAAAAGACACATATCAATAGCAAAAGAAAAAAACCACATTCTTCCATATTGAATAGTTATGTTAGTATTTTTATTTTGTGTCTGAGAGTACAACACAAAACCAGTTTCGCCAGGCTTCTGATAGAGTGACGCAAATTCAGAAGATTGTTTGCAGTTGTATCCTGGGACTCATTACGTTATCGAACCGTCGCATTACGGGACGTATTTTGAGTTAAGGAAAGAGATAATATCTCGCCTCTGCAGTTGTATCATCCTTTTCTTACTCTTTGGTATAATTTTATCAATTTTATTATTTACAATATTCAGTAATCCGTAGTTTATAAAATACGGTTCTATCAGTCTTAACTCAAAATATCCGTTTTTTGCTTTGCACTAACCGGACTGATTATTGTAAAAAGTATTTTTTGTAAGAACAGGTTGATTGATCTTTGGAAAAAGATGCTGGTGTCAGATCTATAGGATTATTTGACAATAATCTTCCTGCAATCTTAATTCTGTAGATTTTTGTTTGTATTATTATACTAACAAAACTGATTATTTTGTGAAGTGTTTTGTCATGCAAATAGGAATTGGAGATTCCATGGTGATAAAGAATCTGTTCATTCCATCAGATTATTTTTGTTGATGATTTATATGGGGATAATAATTCATATTTTTCTCATTATATGCACTAATGATATCTTGTTTTTGTTTCGATGCAAACAGGATCTCCATAGAGTTAAAACGCGTTTTCTTTTACTTGGTTAATGGTTACTTTGACTTGGTTAAAGTTAATTATTTTGCTTTAATTATCAAGAATGGTTTAACGTTTTTGATTTCTTTTTCAGATTTTGGGATAACTTAATTTAGTTATTAAGCATATGTTGACCATGAGAAAATAAGAAGAAATTCAAGTTTCAAGTATGGTGATACCATAGTTACAAGGAAAAAAAATGATCTTTGAGAGATCAAATTGTATGTATGGAAATGAATTTTGTGAGTCGACGCCTCAAATAAAATTTGGGAGAGGTCTGCCACATATAAATCATTTACCATAAGAAATAAAATGTTTGTTGATATTGATCAAAACATTTGTATTTCGTCAATGCTTAAATGCACCTTTTAAAAAGGTTGACCATACAAAACCAATGAGAATTTTCAAACCAATATGACTGAAACTGACATGTGTATTGTAGTTTTTAAAGTCAATATGTTTGAGAATAACCATAGAAAATGGTGATTTTGATGGTACAAACAATATCATATAATGATATGTATATTTGCTAAAAACAAAATATGTTTTGGAAAAATTCAAAGCATATACAAGTTAGATTTATAAATCAACTTGAGAGAACTATGAAAATAGTTTTATCTAAAATGTGATTTTCTGAGAATGAAATACATTTTAAAAAAATTATAACAATTTTTTTGAAATTGTTTTTATTATTCATTTAAATCTAAAGGAGTGTGTAGATTAACCTTCTAAGCTCTTAAGAGATGTTAAATGTAAATATGTATGTTTTTGAGCTATCTCAAGAAATGTGGGGGAAGCTTTGCTTACCATATAAAGTCATTGGCAAGAGGCCAAATGAACTTAGTGATAGTTATCAAACTATGATTTAAAAAAAAAAAAAACTAGTGTCATACACTGAGTTTTGTGTATAATGGTTAATTGTATCTTGAAAAAAAAAAGATGACAAAAATCATTAGACAATTGATCTCGACTAATCTCAATAGATTATGTTCAGTGTGATGACAACCTAGGATCATGTTATTAAAGGTGTGTCATGAGATCAAATTGTAATATCATCAAGAGGAATGGGTTTAGCCTATGAACTAAGATGAAGTTTGGCGGTAACTCTACTTATCAGATTGGAGATCCCAAGAAATAGGTTCAAGGAGACAACTAAGTCAAACTAAGTCTGCCCAAAGCACTGTAAGACTTCGGTCTATACCCAGTTCCTATGATGATTAAACAGTGCTACATGTAAGGAATAGAGGATAAGCATTTGCTTTTAATGATTTGTGCCAATTGTTTTGAGATATGAATGGAGTAGTACATGATACTCCTCTAAACAAAACTAATGGCAAATCACCTTGTGGGTGTGAAATGGGGCCGTTTCTAGGAGAATAAAATGGCTATATTCTCTAAAGTTCACTCATGATTACCAGGAATGTTCACGGCCAAAATGAACACAATAGAGAAATTGGTTTTGTGAGAGAATGAAACTGTGTTTTGGCTATTGTCTAGGTTTACACCAAAACCCGGGAGGTTCAAGACATCATGGCCACCTCCTGGCCTAGTAAATCCGATAGCTATTAACAATGACTGGTTCAAGGCTGAAAAATTGCTACCAACTCATCATGCAGTGAATTTCTCGTTTGTACTCTCAAAAGTCCTTAGTTGAGTCTTGTTGAGCTTTGTCGAGTCTTGTCTATGAAGTCAAGTCTGTCGAGTCGTCTAGTGTTTAGAAGCATTTCTATTCATGTGGGGGATTGTTGGAACTATTTTTTTAGCAATGTATTTATATGCTAAAAATAGATTTAGTGTGAATGAGAAATGGAGGTCTAATGTGTGTGATTTGAGAAACTTGTATAAAGTTACAAATATACACATTAGATATTTGGATTTGGGTTTTGATTTGTTAGTTGGACTTCATGTTCATTAACTTAATCTTATAAACCAAATATATGTGATCTTTTATATTGATAAAATATAAAAAAGAAATCCATTTAAAGTATATTATTTTGTTTGAATGAGTCAAATAATAATAATTATACTCTTTAATTTTTTGGTCAAAATGTGAAATGAATTCACATAATAATGACAAGAAATAAAGACTCCATTAGTGCACCATGGGAGGTTTCACTTTATGTTGAAAATGAAACTTGTGCTTCTCATTATTTTCTATATAAAGTCTCATGGTAATGTAGAAAAAGACACATATCAATAGCAAAAGAAAAAAACCACATTCTCCCATATTGAATAGTTATGTTAGTATTTTTATTTTGTGTCTGAGAGTACAACACAAAACCAGTTTCGCCAGGCTTCTGATAGAGTGACGCAAATTCAGAAGATTGTTTGCAGTTGTATCCTGGGACTCATTACGTTATCGAACCGTCGCACTACGGGACGTATTTTGAGTTAAGGAAAGAGATAATATCTCGCCTCTGTAGTTGTATCATACTTTTCTTACTCTTTGGTATAATTTTATCAATTTTATTATTTACAATATTCAGTAATCCGTAGTTTATAAAATACGGTTCTATCAAGTAGTACAACAAACGGTCGCTAATATTATTACTTTATATGTAATGGGTGAAGCCGTACGTATATACAATATACGAACAAGGGCATACATTTGCAATGAAAAGAGAAAAGTTATACACGTAGGGTTCTATTATACGATTTTTATGGCATGACAAAACTATAGAGAGTTCATAGCTACTAGTTTCGATTGAATACCACAGAAAGTTCGATGGAATTGGTACAATCCTTTTTTTTTCCTGTGGGCGTTCGCCGCGTTCCCCATTCTAGTACATATATTCCGCTGTATTTTTATTTATTTTTTCGGGATTTTATAAGGCCTGTTTTAGGTATAATTTAAGCTGTTTAAAGATCCCTATTAGAGGGTCCTTAGTGTTTGGTAAACCTTAACGTATCTGTGTGCTATGTTATAGCAGGTTATTATAACCTGATGGTTAGAACGTAAGACAAATTTTATACTTGATTTGTCATAGCCACATCCTTAGTCGCATTGCTCGAACTATCTAAATCAGCACATATACATGTAGGCTATATAGCTACGTTATATAATGTTATGTAGTGGGCACGGGCACCAAGCCGTTTAAAATCTACAAACAAGTCTTTGAATATGCTGATATGACTTTCGGTGAAGTTTAACCTTTTCACGATTCTTAAATTTACGTATAGCCAATAGGAATCGGATACATCGTTTGCGGAGATTATGTGGAGATATGGTTTTTGATCAAATTCTTGAATCTATTAATATGTTGATGTGTATTCTAGGAATTTCGAATAACTTTTCTAAAAAAAAAAGAGATCGAATAACCTTGAAAGCTCGTGGTTATTGATTTCATACCGAAACATTTCATGCCGGTTTTTGGTCATTACATTCCTTGAATGTTATTCTACCACTATTTTTTACCTTAAGACTTCATATCCAAACACAAAAAATACTTGGAAATTCTATTTAGTTTTCATAAGAACATCATATATATTGACCATTCCAACAAATTCATTTCCACGCCTAACCTAATTTGATCCTTTCCCTTTTTTTTCTGTGAGAACCTTTCATCTATCCATGTAAATGTGGAACGTACCTAGCTCATTTTGCAGCGTTAATAAATCGCATCTTCAAATTTAAACTAAAACTCTTTATCCATTTTTAATCAAAACCACACTCAAATAATCGTAACTAAGTAATCGTAACTAAAGAATTAATTAAGCAATAGCTCATATTAAAACAATAAGCTGATATCTTAAATAAAAATGTTCACTTTTGTATCCCATGAAAGGACCTGTATAAGATATTAGACGTGAGTTGTTTAAATAATACATATATATATCATAAAAACTCAAAACTGGAGTATTAGAAAAAAAATAGAAAGCATATCCCATTCGAACAAAACTCATAAATATTTGTCTACAATAGTTTATTATTCGTCAATATAAATATACATGCTATATTTTATAATGATATTTCAATATTTTTTATTTCCTACTCTTCAAAAAAATTCAGGACGAATGAAATTATATATTTCATATTTCATTTACATTGTCAAATTGTAAATAGAAACAAAAAGATTCATTTCACATCTAAAAAATATGTTTAGAAAAACCTAAGTAACTATTTTTCATTTTTTTTCTTTTTTTGGTCAAAACCTAAGTAAACTATTTTTCTAAGGATCTAATAGAGTGGAAAAGAGTGAAAATTTTTACATTCATTCAAAAAAAAAAGAGTGAAAAAGAAAAGAGGAAATTAAAAGGCTGAAAATAGAGAGAGAGAGAGAGAGAGAGAGAGAGAGAGGCATTTTAATGTGGCCAAAAAGGTACAGAGGGAGCCACCAATGATAGATGAAGTTTTTGCAATTTCCTTTGTCTCATACTTAATTATTTTTCTCTCTTCCTTCTCTTCACACTTCTCCTTATAAATTCCTCTTCTCCTTCCCATTCCTCCTCATCATTCACACACACACCCACACACCCACAATCTCTCTCTGTCTTTCTCTATATATCTCTATCTCTCCTCTCGTTCTCAACACTTGTGAGAAATATGACTAACCAGACTGTTATCGTCTCAGACAGGAAACCCATCTTGGGTTCGAAAACCATAACTGTCTCTGTCTCTAACTCTCCCCTGTTCTCTTCACTTCCCACTTACTTTACCTTCCCTCCTCGAAAGTTCTTGGAACTTCTTGAAGCAGCTGACAAAAACAACAACAACAAGAACAATCTTGGTGCTGGAAAGATTGCATCGTGGGTTGATTCTGTTGGACATGGGTTTTACCCCCAACAAAGCCTATAAGATAATGGGTTTAGCCCATTAAAAAGGAGGTCATTAGGAAATCCTAGACCTTATCCTTCTATAAATAAGGAGGCACCTCCTCCCTAAAAATGATATTCTTTTGGCCTCTCAACCATTTCATCTCTACATCTAGAGAGAAACATCACATTATATGCTTTCTTCTAAGCACTTGTAATCCTTTGTTGTAGAACTACGATTGGCTTGATCCCCTTTTGGGTTTGTAGGCATCCCTTCACCGGGTCCAGCCACAATCATTTAACCCATTTTTATGATGATTTCTCATAAATCTCCATACAAATTCATTGTCTGATTCCAACAAACACTTTCCAGCAAATCGACCGTTTTTGGATCAAACAATTGGCGCTAGAAGGAGGGGGCCGAACCCAACGTCAAATCTGTTGCTTGGCAAAGTCGCTACTCAAGACGAATCGGTCTCTCGCGGTTACTCGGGAAGAATCACTCTCTCGCGGATACTCGGGACGAATCGCTCTCTCGAGGATACTCAGGACGAATCGCTCTCTCGAGGATACTCGACACGGTTCGTTCTCTCGCG
This sequence comes from Raphanus sativus, assembly GCF_000801105.2. Taxonomy (NCBI): domain Eukaryota; kingdom Viridiplantae; phylum Streptophyta; class Magnoliopsida; order Brassicales; family Brassicaceae; genus Raphanus; species Raphanus sativus. Next base: position 1,019,303 of record NC_079512.1, on the reverse strand, counting down.
ATTACTCGGCACGGTTCGCTTTCTCGCAGTTACTCGACACGGTTCGCTCTCTCGCGGCTACTCATGACGAATCGTTCTCTCGCGGTTACTCGACATGATTGCTCCCTCACACTTACTCGGAGCAGACCGGTCTCTAGCAGTTACCTGGTCGCTCTCTCGTAGTCACTCGACGCTCGCTCTCTCGCTGCTACTCGGAGCAGATCCGTCTCTAGCAGTTGCTACTCTCTCGCAGTTACTCGGAATGGATTGCTCTCTTGTAGTCAGTTTGCTTGAGATAAGCTTGCTTCTTCTTCACCCTAAAGATAAGCTCTTTACTAAATTATCGCATCTTTTTTATCACTTTCAAATTAGTTTGATTGCTCGCTTATTAACTACACAAGAGTGGTCATTTCTTTTGGTTTGTATTGATCTAATCTTGTAATGCTTTTTGTGAACTAGAGCCGACTACAATCGTCAAGCCAAAGGTTATTAAGGTGGTCCTCATACTTTGAAAGACGAACTCAAAGTCTTTCAAAGTGGCACGAGGTTCATGGGCGAGCAACCACGAAGCATTTCACCGTCAAATCGTTGTTCGGCGAAGTCGTTACTCGACGAGGATCACCCTCTCACCGTTACTCGGCACAGCTCGATCTCTCGCGGTTACTCGGCACGGCTCGATCTCTCGCCGTTACTTGGCAATGCTCGTTCTCTCGCCATTACTCGGCACAGCTCGCTCTCTCACCGTTACTTGGCAAAGCTCGTTCTCTCGCGGTCACTCGGCTCGCTCTCTCGCAGTCACTCAGATTGCCCTCTCGCGGTCACTCGGCTTGCTCTCTCGCGGTCACTCAGATTGCCTTCTCGCGGTCACTCGGCTCGCTTTCTCGTCATTACTCGGCACAGCTCGCTCTCTCGCCGTTACTTGGCAAAGCTCGTTCTCTCGCCATTACTCGACACAGCTCGCTCTCTCGCCGTTACTTGGCAAAGCTCGCCCACTCGCGGTCACTCGGCTCGCTCTCTCGCGGTCAATCGGCGCATACCGCTCTCTCACTATCAGTCGTGACGATTCGTTTGTGACGGCTTGTTCATGGTGGTACGTTCATGACGATGTTTGTGGTGACTTATCCTTGACAGTTAGTCAACTGACACTTCCATCCATAACGACTAACTCGGGTGGTTCAGAACACTGTCCACACAGATCGTTTACGCAACTATCCCCGAGTAAGCTCCGATTGGAATCAAAAGTATGTCCATGACAGCTCGTCCGAGACAGTCCACCCACGACACTTCGTTTATGACAACTTAGCCATAATAGCCTGTTCATGACAATTTGTCTACGACATGAGTATACGATGAGTCCATTATCTTATAAACCTCTTCCTAAAGTTCGCAGAGATCAACTTCATCTCTCTCAACGAACTGGGGGGTTTACTGTTGGACATGGGTTTTACCCCCAACAAAGCCTATAAGATAATGGGTTTAGCCCATTAAAAAGGAGGTCATTAGGAAATCCTAGACCTTATCCTTCTATAAATAAGGAGGCACCTCCTCCCTAAAAATGATATTCTTTTGGCCTCTCAACCATTTCATCTCTACATCTAGAGAGAAACATCACATTATATGCTTTCTTCTAAGCACTTGTAATCCTTTGTTGTAGAACTACGATTGGCTTGATCCCCTTTTGGGGTTTGTAGGCATCCCTTCACCGGGTCCAGCCACAATCATTTAACCCATTTTTATGATGATTTCTCATAAATCTCCATACAAATTCATTGTCTGATTCCAACAAACACTTTCCAGCAAATCGACCGTTTTTGGATCAAACAGATTCCATGCGTGATTCTTCTCCTACACGTCTCAGATCCTCTTCTCATGACTCTGACTCAGACAACGAGGACAAAGCATCTTGGGTCGTACGTTACTTATTTGTACCTTAAATCTAAATTACCCATTTCAAGATTTTGGTATCTCATCATGATTTCGTATTTTTATTTATTTTTATTTTAGGGTAGATTTCCATCAGCTTTGAATATGTTTGATGAGATTATGAATGCTGCAAAAGGGAAACAAATTGTGATGTTCCTTGATTACGATGGGACGCTTTCTCCTATAGTTGAAGATCCCGACAAAGCGTACATAACACATGAGGTTTTTATTCTGTTCCATGTCTAAAACCTTGTTGTTTAATTAATTAACTGTTTTGTTTTAATAATTCTGTGATTATTTCAACAGATGCGAGAGGTTGTAAAGGGTGTGGCTCTAAACTTCCCTACTGCTATAGTCACTGGAAGATCCATTGATAAGGTACATTACATTTTGCCAAATTTTAATATAAACTTGTATTAATATTTTTGTTTTCAAAAAAAAACTTATATTAATATTAATTATATGAGATATTAACTATTTTCAGGTGCGTGCTTTTGTCAAACTCAACGAGATTTACTACGCTGGAAGCCATGGCATGGACATTGAAGGACCGACCAACGAAAGTAGTTACGGCGAGGTGAGAAAACAATGCAGAAAATGTCGATAGTAAAAGAAATCTAATTATCTACTTACTAATCTATTTTCTTTTTGTGAAATGGTCTCAGAGTAATCAAGGAGTGCTGTTTCAACCTGCTCGTGAGTTTATACCGATGATCGAGAAGGTGCATTTTGAGGCTTTTTATTACCTTCAAAAATGTAACTAATCGAGTTACAAAGACCAAAAACAGTAAATATATTTGAATGTCTAGGAGAGAGTCTATCCGTGGATTGTATTTCTACCCGGGGGTTAGACTTGTGTCATCATTGACCCGGGTTTAACCTTTTTTGTCTTAAAAAAAAAAGACCAAAAACAGTAAATATATTTAACTTTGTCGTGTATATAACTTCAGGTGGTTAAGATTTTAGAAGAAAAGACAAAATGTATCCCTGGGGCTATGGTGGAGAACAACAAGTTTTGTCTGTCCGTACATTTTCGACGTGTCGATGAGAAAGTAAGAACAAACATGATTATGAAAACAGAAGTAAACTTTGATTCTTTGTGAAAATGGTCCACACTGCTTATTGTTTTTAACCCAAAGTATTAAAAAAAGACTTAAAAGACTTATTTCTTGTTCAAATGTAACGCCTAGCTAGTTTTCACATAAAACTATTGTTAAATATGCATTGAACACTATACTTCCGTAATGTCTTCTAATTATTTGTTTATGTACATCCTTGTTTCTAACAGAGATGGGCCGCATTAGCCGAACAAGTAAAATCAGTTCTAGTTGATTATCCAAAGCTGAAACTAACCCAAGGTAGAAAGGTAAAATTAATCCTCCTCTCCCTCTTTTTAATTGCTAGTCATTTGAAGGCTAATTAAGTGTACTTATGTAGAATAATAACACAATAACAATCATACAGACTACTAACTACTAGTTGTGGAGCCACATGCATAATCATGGGGTCAATGAACCCAACAAGATTAAAAAACTTAGTGTAATTTACAGCCAAATTTATAAAATGCCCCCACTCATAATCTTTTCTTTCTCCATACCTTTGTCCCCAACACTAATATTTTCGGCCTCCGCCACTGCTAACTAGTCTATTTATTTGTAAAACCAGGTGCTTGAAATCCGCCCCACGATCAAATGGGACAAGGGTCAGGCCCTCAATTTTTTGTTAAGATCACTAGGTGAGAGCATCACCGTATATGTGTTTATTTATCTACTATTTTGGAAATAATTGTTAGTGCTGCTCATTCTTATATATTCGATCTTATTAAAATAGGATTTGAAAGTTCGGAAAATGTTGTTCCGGTCTATATTGGAGATGACCGTACGGACGAAGATGCTTTTAAGGTATGATGACAATTAGTTATAACACGTTTACGTACCATCAACTACTCTTAATTTTCTAGGTTTTAAGAAATCTACTTTAATATGCATTTTACCAAATATTAACGTTGTAAATTAACCATATAATTCGATAGGTTTTACGTGAAAAAGGACAAGGTTTTGGGATTCTTGTCTCAAAAGTTCCAAAGGAAACCAATGCCTCTTATTCTCTTCAAGACCCTTCTCAGGTAAATTTAAACCATTTGTGATTATAAAATTTATTGCAACCTTATAACTAGATTTATAACTATTATATTAAACTGGAAACCTTTGCAATTTACAGGTAAATGAGTTTCTGAAGCGTCTGGTAGAGTGGAAGAGGAATACAGCTGGGGAAGAGTGAAACAAATACCACATCAATAACACCTGAGTTTATTTCTAAATTTTGAGGAGGAATATTAGTATATATAGCCAACCTTTTAAGAAAACTAGTAGATGCCTAGAGGGTGTTTCGGCCAGAAGTATCTTTACTTTTCTACATGGATCCAGAAATTGTAAATTTCGTGAACGATTCAGAAAAGGGAGAAAAATGTATTAATATATTCTCCGACTCGTTTCTCTTTCTTAATATGTTTACCAAAAAAAGACTCATTTATCTTTTTTTTTTAACTTTCTTGTGCCTGCCTTAACATGACTAATTCATATTTTCAACTTTTTTGAATGAGCGTTAAATATATTTGAATTAAAAAAACTTGTACAATTACAATGGATGTGTTTTTAGCTAAAAAGCTGATTTTATTAGAGCATCTCCAATGTATTACTCAATTTTCTACTCTAAAATAGAATAACTCCAAAATGGAGTTAAATTTTGCTCTAATATATTATTCTATTTTCTATTCCAAAATATTTTTTTAAATATATTATGTGTTACATTCGTTTAAAAATTAGTAATATCACTTTTTATTTATAGTATTTACAAAACAGTTCATTTTCAGTTTGTAATATTTATATTAAATACAACATTAACCACAATTAATTTATTTGTTATATAAATAAAATTACTCGATAAGATCTGAAAAGGAAACATTATTACATTATATATATATATATATATATATATATATATATATATATATATATATATATATTGTTGCATAATAGTTTATTAGATGGCTGTTTATATAATTAAGAAATATTAACAATAAATTTTATAATATATATAGTAAAATAATATTAATATACTTATTAATAATAATAATATCATATTAAAACGAAAAATATTTAAATGTGAAGGACTATTTTATAAATAGAAGAGTTCAACTCCATTTTTGAGTAATGAATTGTTTTACTCTATATTTGAAGTAATCATGTCTATTACTCTATTTTGGAGTGGGTTTTGGAGTGAGGTTGAAGATGATTTTACTGCAAAATGGAGTTTATAGAGGGTTTTAGAGTATCTCAGACCTCACTCCAAATTCCATTTTGCAGTAAAATTATCTCTAAGGACATCTCTAACCTTATTCCATTTTCTACTACAAACATCATTTTGGAGTAAAATCTTCTCCAACTTCACTCCATTTTCAACTCCAAAATGGAGCAATGACTAGGGTTACTCCATTTATGTAGTAATTTTCCCTGTTCAAAAACGCGGCCGCCTAGCCGCCTAGGCGGCCGCCTGGGCGCTATTCGGTGGGTGGCCGCGGCGAGTTGGGCCAAATCGGTGAATCCAGGCGTTGACCCGCGTTTGACCGCCTAGTTTTCGCGTTGACCACCTAATTCCCGCCTGATCCCACGTTGACCACCTAAGTTTTTTTTTTTTTTTTTTTTAAAGCTGAAATACGATTAATTATTTTTACTCATTATTGAAAAATTTGTATAATTATTGATTACTAAATAGTTACAATTAGTTATCTAACCCAAAACAAACACATATATACTACATTAGGGATTTTCTCGTATCAAACAAGCCCAAATCTAAATGTTCGATAAATTGAAAAGAGATCGTTTCAAAAAATTATCTAAAAAGTTATAAAATTATGTATAAGAACTTGTGTCATCATGTTTAAAATTAACTAAACATATTATAAATATATTAAATTGTATTTAAAACTAGACCCCGCGTAATCTCCGAGTACTCCCCGATTTTTCGGTAACTCGTTAGGCCCGGACTCGCCGCCCGACTAGCGCCTAGCGTAGTTTAGAACAGGGGTAATTTTACACATTACTCCATTTTCGAGTTGAACTTTTTTTATTTATGAAATAGTCCTTTAAATCTTTAATGTTCTTATTTTTTATTTATATAATATTTTAAAATGATAAAATAACATGAAAAACAAGATATTTCATTATTTAATATTTTGACATAAAATGCATAACATAATTAAACAACATAAATAATATAAAACAAAAATAACATAAAATAAATGATTTAAATGTCCAATTTCAAAATTGTTTTACTCGATTTAGGAATATCAAAGATCAAAAACTCATTTTTTCATTACGAAATGCATTAGTTGATAATTTGTGGGAAAAATATTCTAATTCTTATTATTGAACCAACTTATATATTATGTTTTATTTATTTTTATAATTTCTTGTACCTTTTAATAATAAATGTTTAATTTAAATAAATTATATTTTAAGGCATTTTTGCAAACATAAAATAGTTGGGGTTAATTGGTAAACTCTTATAAGTATAAGATATTATCAACAATTATTAACAATTTTTAGAGTAAAAAATGGAATAATATATTGGAGTAAAACTTTACTCCATTTTGGAATTACATCATTTTGAAGTAAAATTTAGAGTAATATATTGGAGATGCTCTAAGGATATATATCTCCAATCCTACTCTATATTTTACTACAAACATCATTTTGAAGTAAAATTTTCTCTAACCTCACTTCGTTTTTAACTCCAAAATGGAGCAATGACTAAGGTTACTCCGTACATGAAGTAATCTTACTCATTATTTCATTTTGGTGTTGAACTTTTTTTATTTGTGAAACAGTCCTTCAAATCTTTTTTCTGACTTAAATCTATTCTATTAATTCTTCAGCATGACCTATTGATAAAGTTGTGTCTAACTAATTTTTCAACAATACATACACAAAAAATAAACTTTATATTTCCTAACTGCATCTAAATATAATTTTTTGTAACCACCACTTATGAAAACCATAAAAATCGGAATCTACTTTAATTTTCTAACTGCATCTAATTATTTTTTTCTTTTTATAATAGTGTCCACCCACTCAATTTAATCAGTTACAAAAGACAAGCAGTTATATATTGAGAATTTGAGATGCAATTGTTTTTTTTGACATCCTGAGATGTAATTAACGTGGTGACGTGTATCGGTTATGTTTTTTATAAAACATCTACTTAAGTTTAGTAATAAAACATGGCAATTATAACTGATATAATATAAAAACTACTAAAATATAAAATATGTTGCAAATTCTATGAATAAAATTTAAAAATAGTTTTTTGAAATACATATGACATGAGTGCATAGTTATGAAACTTGACTTATTTAATATAGTTACAAACTAAAAACATATTTTGTAAGCATTTACACACTAAAACATATTTTGTAACCATATATATTTTGAAATTTTCCAAATTAAAAAATTCAAGATATTTTAAAATTGTGATACTTTGAGTTTAAAAAAAATATTCATAAAAACTTATTTATTTTAGCGGGTTTTATATAGATCATTCAATTAATTTTTTTTTTTAAATTTATTAAATGTTATTTTCAGTTAGTGAAAACTATATTAACCAGCTTAGACACACATATTTAACAGAATATAAAAGAACTTTATTTTCAAATAATTTTTAAAAAATTGTTCGTTTTTCCGTGCAGAATGGTTTGAAATTAGTGTTCAGATATAACATTTTAAGAACCGTTCGATTATAAAGACTAAATCTAATGGGATATGAGACTTTGATTTTTGGATTGATTCCGAATCAGGTTTTTTGGGTATGAATATTCTTGATTAATTATATTAGATAACTACTCATAAAATATAATATGTTGCAAACTTTAGAAATAAAATTAAAATTAATTTTTGAAGTGTATAGTTATACAATTTGACATATTTAATTTAGTTACCAAAAATTATGCAAATCTAAATTAATATTAAAAACAAATCTGATTAAAAATTGCAAATATAGAAATTAAATTTCTTAAATAAAATTTATAACAAAAATATACCCGCCTTCTGAAAGGGCGGGTCAAAATCTAGTAATATTTTAAAATGATACAATAACATAAGTAAACAAGATACTCTATTATTTAATAATTTTACATAAAAATAAATAACATATTTAAAAAATAAATAATATAAAACAACAATAACATAAAAGGATCTATAGTTGTGTTTCGCTACTGTGAAAGGACATGTTCGGTTTTGGAAAAAAATGTACTATATGATATCATGACTACATATATAATTTTACATAACATGATAATTGGGGATGAGTGTGGATTCGATGCACCAATCAAAATTGCAGAAGATAAAATGTTCGATTTCAACTTTTTTTTTCTCTATTTAGGATATCAAAGATAAAGAAGCTTATTTTCATTACGAAATGCATTAGTTGATCATTAAGAAAAATATTATAGTGACATTATTAAACCAACTTTATATATTGTCTTTTATTTTATTGTTATGATTGCTTGTATTTTTTAATAATAAATATATGTTTAATTTAAATAACGAGTTAAAAAAATTACATATAGAATCATCGGTTTTAACGGTTTAACCATAAATGCAGATCTTAGTTTATAATATTGAATATAATACTTGATGTATTACATTTAAATATATATACACAATCAAAAATACAAATTTATATCATATAAATTTGATTTGTTTCGAAAATAATTCTCCATCAAAATCTAATTAACCAAGTGGCTTTCATTGAAATAATATCTACCTTTTCACATGCCGGTTGTATGTTTCGGTTCTTATTTTCAAATAAAATGATCATTTCCAGTTAAGAATAAAATCAAAGAATGAATATACTTGTATTATTATATTATGTAGTATTACTGAACATATTACCCTTGACCCAGAGTAACATTGGCACAGATGTTTAGACTACATGCCACTGCACAGTACGTGCTTATAACTATTTACTAATTAGCCAAATATCATCGGATTTTTGTTTCCCGAGAGTACGTTGGTTTTTTTGTAGGAATCTGAAACTCCCTGTAAAAGTAATAAAACTAAGTGCTTAACAAACAAAGAGGGTAATAAAACAACGTAGGGATAATTTAGAAATCACATGAATGCAGATGCATATAACTGGTATGATAAGTACGACAGAAAAGTATTAAACAATTGTTAACATTATTTAATACTTTTCTATCGTACTTATAATACCTAGTTATATACTAATCTTATTAATTTAGCAAAAAAGTATTAAATAATGTTATTTTAATAACAAAGCTGTAAATAACTGTATACAAACGAAAGTATTAAAGAAGAGTGAAAGTACTATTTGGCAGGCAAAGAAAAGCTCTTATTGTCTGTTTATTTAATACTAGAAAGTAGAATGTAAACCCAACAAGTTCAAATCCCATATTTATCTTCGAATATTTTGAGTTTCCCCAAAAGGGTATAGTGTTCAACTTATTGGATCCTAAAATATTGATGAAAATGTTCTAAAAATTAAAATTTAATATATGAAGAAGTTTCATATGTGATTTATATTTAGACCAAAAGTATATATAAATAGAATATATCAAGTGATGTTATCAGAAAATCCCACTTTACAAGAAAACATGACTATTTCATTAATTTGACAATATACATGGCAACTAAGAATTTATTTGTGATTATTTCATTGGACAAAAAAACTAGCATTTGTGTGGTTATATGATTATATCTAACTAGTTACTTTTAGATCCTTTCACTTTTTAACTGATTGATTTTCTATTTACCATATATATTATAAAATAGCAATGTTTTACTACAACTAAATTACTTTTGAAATAATTTTCCACAACTATCTATGGGTTTATTTTAATTATTTTTGATTGATAGTTTCTGAAGTTTTCAATACATTATCATTGGCTAATAATGAATTGAAAAATTAAAAATAAAAATAAAAATTTACTTAATAATCGACAGAAATATAAAATATTTCAAACAAAATAAAACAAAACTGGGTTATATCTAATAGCAAAAACAAGTTCACAAAGAGTTTGCGGAATATATTTTGTTAGATTACCAACTTCAACCAGAAGAAAATGCTTATCAATATATTAATTTACATGGTATAAGTTCCTAATTTTTTTTTTTTGAATATTGGAAGAATAAAGGAACATAAGGGTGGCCATACAAAACTTTATCAATATATAGAAATTAAAAAAAAAAACTCATTTTTTAAAGCTCGTTAATTGGTTAGTGATTTTGGACTATTGGGATTGAGGTGTAAGAACTGAGAAGGAAAACTGGACGAAGAGTCGAAGATATTAGTTTGGACAACTTTTTGTATCCTAAATTTGTGTGGGGGTTTCAGTTTCTTTTTCTCTTTCCCACAAAGAAATGATTATTCATTTTTTTCTCTTTCATTATTCATATATGTTATATTGCTGTGCATATGTATAAATTGAGTACACTTTCCACTACCATCGCCATAAAAAAATAATATATATATATATATATATATAAAATTTCTGGTATGTATGTTGACAGGCGGTTGACAAAAAAAATGTTGACAGGCGAATAAAGATGTGTCAGACTCATCCGTGCCCCGATTACATAAATGGACAAATTCAGTCTTCACTAGAAAGTTTTTAACCAAAAAAACTGAATATACTTTTTTACTTAGGCTTTCAATTTGAATATGTTTTATGATAAAACATTATAAATAATGTTGTAGAACATAACGTAGAGAATGAGTTAGTTTAGCATGTTAATTATGATCTCTTATCTAAAAAATCAGAAGTCAAGACTTCTATATATATTATAAGCCATTGTAACATTTATGTTTATCTTTCAAAAAAAAAACATTTATGTCGCGTGTTAGCGACTGAAGATTTTATAGACTAATTCGCAACTTGACACAATAACTATCAACTAAGACAACACACATAATTTCAAAGGTTAACGCAATGGAACTCTAACTAAATTGGAGTCCGATATATCTGATGTATATACATAGTTGGTTCTGACTTAATATTAGTGTTTTAAACGTTAAATATGTATATTATAAATGTAAGGATATCAGATTCAAAAAGTTGGTGATAGTATAATATCAGTCTATACTTGCATTTTCTGTTATTTTCTAAAATTAACTTTTAAATGTATTCAAATTGATTTAGTTTTGTTTTAGACAGAAAATTATATCAAACCGGTACACGAGTGCTGGGCATTTTAGTGGTACAACAGAGATTTAAGACACACAGATGCAACAGTTACTCGCGCGATCATGACAATGCGGGAATGAGTAATAAATAAAGATTTCTTCCTACACTTAACAAATAGTTATTGTGGCAAACCTGCAGGGAGATGAAAACATAAAATACAAGTTGCGTGTAGATCAAGATCATGCAATATTACTGCGACAAATATTGTTTAATTGTAACTTCTGTAATAAACTAATCATCTCCTATATAAAACTAAAGGGAGATGCATAAAACTTGTTTGGTTCTTAACGATTTAAAAAAATCTTGTCTATGTAATAACCATCATAACTAAAAGTCAGTTATACGATATAAATAATATAATCAAATAATTAACTTGATTAGATGATAGATCTGACCTTATTGCTTACTACTTATCCACGGAAGGAAACTCAACAAGTGGGAAATAACAAAATTCAATTGAAAAAAATACTTCCAGTTGGTTTAATTATCACTTCTTTGTTAATAGGTATTCGATTTATTTCTTTTAAACAGATCCAGCTTTATCATGTGGCCATATGCTATAATACTATCAAACAAATATCAGAACTGTTTAAAGATAGCATGCAGATTGCATTCTATATTTGAGACAAATTGGCATGGTTAGATAAATTGGTGCTATAAAACTATGAATTACATGTATTCTGTTTTCAAAAAAAATTACATGTATACTGTTTCGTTTATTTATCAAATACGTCGTAAGAAATTTTAACAATCGTGTATACATACGTTAAGAAGAAATTAAGGTCAGTTAAAAAAAAAAACTAACGCCGAAGGAGGAATCTAGTGAAAGTAAGGTCTCTTTTATTTTCTCCTTTGAAGGAGCTTTTCATTATTTAAACAAAAAGATATTCATCATATATAATATAGTGTATATATGGAATAGTGAGTTATTTTCAAATGGTAGGTGGTGAAAAGGAAAGCCGCTATAAAGTAACACTACTTAGGTTGAATGAGGAGTTGGAATCCACTAAAAGTGGTTGAATTTATGTAAAATAAACATATAAAAAGGATCATATATACTATTGTTATTTTACACTAATCCTTCCGTTTCTAATATGTTAGATATATTTGGAGTTCAAGTGGGACAACCAACATGCTAACATTCTACGAGAAGACATGACTCGATACGTGTAAAGAAACTAAAGCCATTAAGTGTGTGTGTATATTCCCTTTCATTTAACATATTAATATTTAACTATTTGAGATATTATTTAAAGAAAAAACACCATCATTGGTGATCCGACTTGAAAATAAAGAGGAAAAAACTAAGTACGATTTCCTCCAATTATTGGGATCAACTCTATTTCCCAGTTTGATTTCATGATAGCTTCCGCCTATTCTTTTATTTTAATATGACTGTCAATTTTATGTTTTCATAAGTGACCAAATAAAAATAACCAGATCCAGAGATATCAAATCTTGCAAAACGTAGTTTCACCTAACTGTAACTAATAAACATTACATTGTGTATGAATCACACACGAATAGTATATTTGTATCAACATATACATTACCATTTGTATTTTTGTATTAATAACTTCTTGATTTCAGCTCGATAATCATTCGATGACGTGTTTTGCAAAACTTTTCGTGAAAGATCTATTCATCCAGATACTGATGGGAAGCTATATATAGCATATGAGATACATTGTATTAGCAAAAATAATGAGAAATGACACTAGGAAATGTAGGTAGTAATAGCGCACGAAAAGCGCTATGACTCATTTTTAATAGCGCTTCCTTGGACGCTCTGACATCGCCCGTTATAATAGGTCTGACCCTTTTAATAGCGGCTTTTCTTTGTGCTGTAATTAAGCGTACAATAATAGCGTGTTTAATTATGCAATTGTTAATATTTATAATAACGTTTTACAAATGTTATTAAAACCTAATAATTTGTGTTATTAATTAGTTTTTAAATTATCCGAAAATTTATTAATAATAATATTATAAAAACTAAATTAACCAAATATAATTGAATTTAGAATTAATCCAAATTTTAAAAATTAAATTTTATTCATTAATTAAAATTTGTTTACAAATAAAATCAGTTTATACATTAAACCAGAAAAAAAACCATAACCTAATTAACCAAACTTAAATAAACTAAAAATTTAATAACTAAAAAATTTAAACAAAACCTAATAAACCAAAATCTACAGCTCTACGTCTCTTTCTTCTCTTCTTGTTCGGCTTCACCTACACCACCACCACCACTAGCTTTCTCTGCCATCTCCTTAAGCCTATGTTCTCTTACATCATCTCAATGGCTTGAGATGTCACAGCTAAAGTTTTTGTACCTCTCTTTCTGGAAAGTTAAGCACTAGCATCAGACAAGATCTGAAGAAGCTCGGCTCGGGACTTGGCAGCCTGTTCAAATTTTTTCTTGTAAACAAGACACTCTCTCATCACTTTTACCAACTTCATCCAAGATTTCTGTTGTAAAAAAAATCCACACCACACAAGAATTAATAAAAGCTTTGCAATGTCTGTAAGAAAGAAAGTTATGGTTGAGAGATTTATCTGCAAATTTTGCAGTAAAGTTCCACAAGTAATCTCCCCAACAAAAGAACCTTCACCATCTGTGACCACCATTGTCGTGAACTCACAAGGTTACCTGCAGAAAAATATCAAAACAAAAGAAGACCATAACTAAACTAAGAGTATGATATGTATATAACTCATGACAGTGATTAATGGACATTACGCATCAGATTGCAATGAAATCTTAATTAAGAACACAAAGCTAGGAGCAAAGCAAGAAACTCACATAGCTTTTCTCAATCAAAGTTGAAATCTTTTTCCAAATCCAAAAACACATCCTAATCACTCTTATAAATGATTTAACTTCAGAGACAAAAAAAAAATTAAACCAGCTCTGCTCAACGACCCACTTCGTGTACCGAAATCAAAAAAAGAAATCAAAGAGAGAGAGAGAGAGAACTTTAACGGCGAGGTTAATGGCAAAGAGAGGCTGAGACTTCCCTCTTTATTCATCTCCGGCGAGATGAACCATCGAAGCCTCTTCTCCCCATCTTTTTATGAACAGCCGTCTTCCGCCTTGCCACCGGCGCTGCTCCGCCATCTCTGTTTGTGGTTCGAATCTGACTCGAGTCAAGTGTTGTCGACGAATCTTTCATCATGGCCGAGTGAAAGAGAGAGAGGTTTGTATCCAGCAGGTTGAATCGTAAAGAGAGGGAGAGAGAGATGGAGAAGATTGAGTCGTGAGTGAGAGAGAGATGGAGAGACAGAGATGCAGAAGATTGATCTTAGGCCACACGATCAAAAACAATCAATGGTCACAAATGGTAATCCTGGTTTTTAAAAGATTGACCAATAAGGAGAAAGGATGAGGATTGGCAGAGATTGATCTGTGACCATTAGATTGAAAACAATCAAATGGTCAAAAATTAACCAATCAAAAACTATTTTTAATCATTGTTTTAAAACTTATAATTTTTTGTTTAACTAAATTTATTTATAGAAAATTAAACTATATTCTAATTATTGTTATATTTATTTTTTATTTAAAATTTAGAGTTTAAAAGTATGAGTTTAGAGTATATGTAATGTGATTTAGGGTATATGATTTGTGTTATGGTATACATTTAGATTTTAGGGTTAGAGTATTAGATTTGAGAATTGATATTAAATTTTAAAGTTTTAAACTAATAAAAATTAGAACTTTAAAACATTTAGTTAGAGTTTAGGGTTTGTGATTAATTTAGGGTATGATATATATATATAAGTATAAAGATTGGATTTATGATTTTGTATGTAGAGTTTAAGTTTGGTATAAGAGTTAGAGTTTAATATAAAAGTTTATAATTAAGATTCAGATTTGAAGTTTGTTAAACTTTTAAAATTTATATTGGAAATTTATATTTAGTGGATGAATGGTTTATGGTTGAAGTTAGGATTTAGGGTATAGAATTTGATGAAGGATCTAAGGTTTACATTTAATATTTTGAATGGAGTTTTTAAATTAGATTTAAAGTTTAAGTTTTGGCTTTAAAATCTGAAAATTTTATTTAAAGATTCTATCTAGTATTTAGAATATCATTTAAATTTGAATTTTAGGGTTTAGGGTATTATACTTAGGGTATTAGATGGATTCGGGTTGCATTAGTATATTTTTATCAAACTATATTTTTATATAAAGTTTAAAAGTTTAAAATTTAGATTTTAGGATTATATTTAGGGTTTAGGAGTTAAATATATTTAGGGGTTAGGGGTTAAAAATAATTCTTTAATTTCACTCTTAAATATATAATAAATTAGGGATGTGGTTAGAAGTTTAGGGATTGAAGTTATATTATGATTATACTCATTTATTTAAATTTTATAGTTTGTATAGTTTAGGGTCTAGAACTTAAGATATTTATTTTTTGTTTTTCCCAATTTATCATCATTGTTGGATTTTCTTTTTTATCATATTAAAGTAAATTTTTATTTATTTATTTACTTATTAATTAGTTCTTTTAAAATCATTAATAAATACAACTCACTCTAATAAATCATTAATAAATATAAATTTATCAAATCTCAAATTATAATTTTTATCCTTTTAGGGTATGTTTAGGGTTTAGATTTTTTTTTAGAATCATGGTTTATGAAATAGAGTTTAGGGTATATAATTATGATTTTGAAAATTTGAATTAAGTATATAGTTTTACACTAGACAATGTTTTAAATGATTTATATATTATTTTTTATTTATAATTTATGTTAACAATAGTTTTAAATGTTTAAAAACAGAACAAAAGACAAACTCAACGATGAGTTTTATAACATACAAAGTCAATACATATTGTTTACAAAAGGAGATGATGACTTGGTGGAGAGAGAGAGACTCGAGAAAATGGCTGTACTACAAGGCACCATGAAGTATTATCTTCAGTCTCCGGTGAGCAGAGGCAGCTAGCACCACTACCACAATGCCGTGCCTCCTCTGTGTTCAAGCTCACGACCACCAACTCTTCTCACGACAACACTTCATGCTAGCCTTTGTATGGCATTTAGTTCCTATCACAAGTCAAAGAGGGAAAAGTAAGAACCTACTTCAATTTACCAAAGGAAAAGAATGTTTGGAGAATCTAAAGCAATTGAAAGAGATTTGAAATCAAAGCACCTTGAGGTTATGCTCACCACAATCAACAGCAATCTTATCTGGCTGTAAAGCCTCATACTCTTTGACATCTTTCTCTTCCAAGTAAAAAAAAAAGGAAGGTCAATCTTAAAAGGAAGAATCTCTATACCTGCTCGAGAATCGACTCCACAGCCTCCTCAAACCCAACAGCAAGCATCTGGTCAGCTTCGTCAAGCACCAAGTACTCAACTTCACCCAGCTCCCTGTTTACACTATCAGAAACTGATCAAATCGAAACTCAGTTCTTAAACAGCTCATACTAATTTCAAAATTGTCTTAAAACTTAACAGAATCATAAACAGATTAATCACTCTTCTAAAACCTAAACAGCCAGATAACACAGATTCTACACAAGCAAACAAAGCTTTGGAACATGGAAAAAAACTCGAAAGTGTCAAACTTTTGTTTATTGGCGACCAATCACACGCAAAGGGTAAAGGGCTGACCTTTGGCGTGAAGAAATTGGGAAGCTTGAGGAAGTAGGTGTGAGTATGGTGGTAACACTAATTCATCTTTTTCTTGTAAAATCAAAACAAAATGAGAGAGAGAGAGAGAGAAAGAGAGAGAGAGAGAGAGATGGCGGATGAGGGATATGGCGATGATGGTGATGGCGGTGACGAGCTGGTGGTGGTGGGATAATGAGCGATGGGGTCAAAAGGAGTGTGGTGATGAAGCTTCAATCGATGGTGACTAGAGATGAATCTGAGAATTTGAGGAAGTCAAGTGGATTGAAGGGAGGAGTGTGCGGCGGAGCAGGAAGCGGAGGAGCAGGGGACGGTGGCGGCAGAGGAGGAGAGGGAGGTGGGTGAAGGTGGGGGTTTGGATTCGCAGAGGATGCAGGTGAAAGGACGGCAAGGGGGACGTAGAGGGAGAGGAGGTAGTAGCTTCCAGAAGTAGAGGGAGGAAACGTGCGGAGGAGCGGGAGGAGGATAATTTGAGGAGGTGGAGAGGAGAGGAAGAGTGTTTGGAGGCTGAGAGAGAGTGTGTGAGAGAGGGAGAAGAAGAGGTGATGATGACGAAACAGAGAAGTAGAAACAGTATTGGAGAATAATAGCCAAGTAGAGGAAGAAGATGCAACACGTTTTCATGTCTGATATATTTGTAGGAATGGTCAAATTTTGTATATAAAAAATAAAACTAAAATTTGGGATATTTAACATTTACGATAGCGTTATAATTTTTGATCTGAATTGGTAAGGCGCCTACACTTAATAAATTAACGCGGTTAAATTTTTTATTTTCCCGCGATACCAAATATAGCGTTTTAAATTTATAAACGCTATTAAAAAAGCCAGTGTTAATATATAATAGCAGAAATGTCAAAAACGCTATAATTTGATGCTATTAATACTCACATTTCCTGTAGTGTGAACAAAAATGTGAAAATCTCAATATTCATTAATCGATGCTCGGGATGGTGACAACAAGAAAAAAGAAAAGAAAAGGAGATGTATCATTTAGGAAATACATAAGAAAAGAAAAAGAGAGCAAACAGTTTGTTTTCTATGTGACAGCTATCAGTGAGTCACTAAACTATGCAAATGAGGAACAATGGGGTTCATGTGTTATTCTTTGGATCTGTTCCAGATTAAAATCTCATCATTAGTTAATATGATATTTGTTTTTCTTGAAGAAATAATATGATTTTGTTGTTGAAACAAAGTAAAGTTTCCAAATCTTAAATATATCATCAGCAATTATGACCGATTTAAATTTTTATATTTTATAATATAATTTAGAAAATATTATATATAGAACGTTATATTTTTGGGTGCTTGCAAAAAGAAACAGTCGATGTTCCTAGTCTTTCTTGTTGCCTATAAGTGATTCTGAATCCACACAGTAATAAGGCTAGCCTTTCTCCAGCTTCTGCCACATAGGATTTGAGAACAATTTTAGAAGTGACATGTCATTAAATGAAAAAAGTTAGAAGTTCCAATCAAATTATTTTGTTTCTCCACGTCATGTCCTTGGAGCCAGACCTATTATTCATCTTTGTGTGGTTCGACTTCACACATGATGGCGTCCATCGCAATACAGCTCCGACGAAGAAACCGAAGAACAACAGAAAGCCACTGAAGCAGATGAATGATATCGCAGAGATCTCCTCCTCTCCTGTCTCCGCCAAAGGAAAATCAGCTAAGTCGTTTGAGAAAGATCTGTTGGAAAAAAAAAAGATCTGTTGGAGATGCAGACGATGTTGGAGAAGATGAAGATCGAGATGTCGTTGAGATCTGATATAACGTTCCTTTAGATTCATGGTTGGTTCTCCTTGTGTGTATATGATATGGTTGCTGTTGAGGAAGTTCTGATCATTAATGTATGTAGTACTTGTTTGGTGGAGCTTCTTTGGGTGTGATAAGGTTCTCACTTCTCTCAGTTCTTACAAATCATATTTAAGATTCATTAATATTGATTCTTTTTCACGTCCACAGAAAGGGCAGATCCTTGAATATACACCTGCTGTTTGCGGAAGATATGGACATGCGAAGAAGGTAGACGTTTTCTTTGTAATTTCTTATATATGCATGTTTTTTTTGACTAAAGGCATTCATATATGCATGTTACTATCTAGGAATTAGAGATAGTTGAACATGTGTGGTTGCTCTGTGCAGATTGCATGAAAACAAGATGAAAAAGCTTCAGTCTCCTAACTTCCATGTATCTAGAACGAGGATTCTCATTTATGTGTCCAAAGTCCATGGATGAAAAGCTCTTAATTAATGCAATTATCTCACGGGCTAATAAGCAGAAGCCAATTACCTGACATGTCACATATTGGCGGCCTTTGTGCTAACAATTCAAACGTAGTTCTATCATCTGAATCTGGTTTCTTTCGTTCAATGCATATCAGTTTCTTACAAAACGAGAAGAAGAGTAAAGTTGATACGAATAACCTGACCATGGTCTTCTGGAGCTTTAATGGAGCCTTGGAGGTATGTTTTCCTCATGATCTCTTTAAGTTTTAGAAACCACAACCATGTCATTTTCTTAATAGGTTGCTGATTTTCAAGGAAACACGATGCATAGCTATTGCTTGTGGACTTCTTCTATATTATTTATATCTTGCATTGGATCTTGAACACGTTACAAGAAAAAAGTGTCGTCAAATGTGTTGTATAGACTGTGATTGTTTACTTTGTAATATCAGAATTCTAGGGAGGTTTCTTTTTTTTTGTACCATAGTCACATATATGTAGTCGTTTAAGGTTATTAACCCGTGTGACTCTTATCAAGCTTGACACTCAATTGGGGCCATGTTAGAGGCTCAAACAAGTATTTTAGGAGTTTTAGTTCGAATTTTTTGAGTTCAGATTCTAACATAAGCTCTGTTCATTTACAAGACGCTGCGTCAGCGGCTTCCGGCGAAATGTATTAACTGTTTTTTTTCATTCATCTCGAGAGTAATACCGGCGGCGATGCTTTTGCCTATCAAAAATATTCGCAGCATCCATCCACCTGCCGCTACTTATAACAGCATCACAGCCGACACCGGAAACCTTCGCGAAAATGATCGCGGCGTCGGTTTGATTAATTTTCCACCATTTTTTTATTATTTTGATGTTCAGTTTTCCGCAAGCCGCTGCGTCCGCGTCTTGTAAAAGAACAGGGTTATATTATGTGAAAATGTGATGTTGCAGGCAGAATAAACAAGCGCCACGAACGAGTCAGTCCTCAAGTTTCGTTAGACCACGTGAAACAAGCATGATTGATAAAGTAGCATGACAGAGAAGTGGTGCGTTAGAAAGTTGGTGATGCATAAATGGTCAAGACCATCGAACTAGAGGATTGATAAAATGGGATATATAATTTTTTATTCCACAGATGTAAACATAAATTGGAGACCAATGGTCACAAAATAACAACACAGCCAAAATGTTCAGCTGAAGCTAGAAACTGTAACTCCTCTATGGTTCTCCATAACATCTCTACATTATGAAGGTAACATTTTACTCATTTTTTCATCCAATCTCCTTGTATGTTTCCTTTTTTATTCCTATTTCTTTTTACAGGACAACTTCGCATGTTTTCTCCTTTTACTACTATGAAATCCGTTGATGTTATTTTAAGACCAGTATTGCTTATTGGCTTGTTATGACACGCGTTCTGAATTTTCAAAAAACTTGAGATTTAACGTTTACGGATCTCTGCCTCTTTGTTTAGTTGACATTGTCCCTGCTTGTTTTCATATGTATGACTTAAAGTAAAAAAAATTTCCCACCAGTTTTTTGGCCTTGATTTATCCCATGTTTAAATTATAAAGGTAAGAAGAAGGCCATCAATGACTTGAATACCGTCTATGGACGCGACCAAATAGGTCCAAGACGTGGTCCATTTTTGCTTCTTCTCTAGGTGAATGTTATTGTATTTTTCTTCGCCGATTGATTTAAATGTCGGATTATATGTCCTCATTATGTGAAGAAAAACATTTGACAAAATAAAAATATGACCAAAAAACACAACAGAAAAAATTTAATATTATCACTAATAAGTGTTAATTCTTATTATCTTCACATTATATTTCAACACATAAACAACAAAGTTTTAACATAAGAAATATTGTCGCAATACATAACACACACAAAATACATTACAAAAAGATCATCTTGACAAAAAAGTTAACAAATATATATCTAAAATTGAAATACAACATCAAATTATATTGATGTCTACTAATCACAATTTAGTTAAAAAGATAAATAACATTAACTTTAAGCAAATAACCAATGTTTTTAAACCCGATTCGGACACTGAAACGAATGACATTCCGGATTACCAGATCATCGGATCGACCGCAGATGAACCATAGATTAATAAATAAATTATTTTTATTACATAATAATATATTAGCTATATGAAAATAAATATACAGAAATTAGATTTAATTAATTTCTAAATATTTTGTAAAACATAGAATAATAGTTTGGATATTTAGAAATTACTTAATTTTAGTTTTTATATTTTATCTTCACTTAACATACACAATGTCAAAAATAATTTAGATTATTTAAAAAAAAATTATAAGAAGTTAAGAGTTTTGACATCTAACAAAAATTGTCAAGACTTAAAAATTCATAAATATTTAAATGTCTAATGTTAATAATAAAACTAAACTTCAGATTTAAAATAAAACAAAAGTAAAACATTATTAATAAATTATCAATAACAAAAATAAGCTAACACAAAATTAAATCAACTAATTTTGGTTCTCACTATCATTGTTCACTTTATTTTTCAAATAAAAACTATAAAAATAATAATTAAAAATTATTTATTGATTTAACTATTGATTCAACCGGAAACTGTGTTCCGGATTTTAGTGAGTTTTTGCAGGTTTTATTGAATTTTTAAATATTAGTTTTTTTCATAAAGTACAAATCGGATTTATTTTGAGTTACCAAGTTTACCGGTTCAACCGCGAATCTGGATAAGGTTTCAAAACACTGCAAATAACTATCATCATAATGAACATTTTTTGTTAACAAATATTCATAAAACTTCCCGCAGCGTAGCGCGGGTATTTTTCTAGTGATTCCTAAATCCTCCGAGCAGTGACAACTAGCAAGCAGGTTCACTGTTTGTTGTGCCCTTAACTACTACCGACCTTTTAATAATTATTAGTTCAAAACTATGTATGTGTATGCTTAATGCATAAATATTAAATTCATAATCAATGTATATATATTCCCTAATTATAGCTTAAACCCCATCATGTAAAAGCTACAAGGGACCAATTAAAGCTAACACGCATCTTAAAAAGGTAACGGGGACCATTAATCAGATTCTCATTATTCGTTAATTACGTTTAGTTAGGCAATAATTCAGGTTTCTAGCATACACTTGTCAACCTAATGGTCCCCTCGTCTCTCTTCTTAATTTGATTCTCCCAATGTTATAGGCTTTTAGCTTCGAGAAATTTGTGTACTATACATTATTTAAGTCACTAAAAATATATGTTTAGTTTTTAATTGGGTGATTAATATTTAAGACCATGTGATTAATGATCTTCGACTGGGGAGCAGATTTAGTTTCCTCCCAATTATTATCCGCTTTCAGGTTTTAAAACGCTGGGAATAAACTTAACTTTGGGGAGATGTACCTCTGCATTACCTTTATAATCTTTTTGCGTTATAAGATTTCTTTTTTGAAGCTTTGCAATATAAGATACTGGGGAAAGGCTGCAATTTAGAAGCTAAAGCTAGGTTTATAGGGTTAGTTGCTTAGAGCTTATAGATTGTTCTACCAGTTATTTTTATACTAGCTAGTTATGAAGATATATATTCTTAGATCCCAACTAACAATTTAAATTAAGAACCTTGCAATTATATATAGATATCAGATAATGGGAGTAACGAATATATAAAACTATTGTTTCATTTAAATATTACTGGAAGTTGAGTTTAATAGCAAGGAAAAACAAAAAAGAAAGTTCGCCCTAGAAACCTCCCAGGCCTGTTTCCCTAGGTGAACCGCCTCCATAGATCTTCAACGTTTCAACACTGTCGATCTACCTCCCTCTCCCTGAAGCTGCTCCTCTCCTCCTCCATGACTTCGATGGCCAGAGCTCCTCCTCCGACGCGATCCAGACCTCCTCCCAATCCTCTGTGGCGTAAGCCTCTTCTGTTTGGTTCTCTCTTCCCGCTTGAACCATTGGAACCACCCGATCCTCCAGACCCTCCAGACTTATCTCACGTTCCTACTCTTCGTCGGTTCTTGTCTGCCTCACCCAGACTCAGCCTCTCCTCCGCCTTTCATCTCATTGTTGCTCCGTGTCAATGTTTAAACGTGCTAGTCCACGAGTCTCTTATGTTGTTAGGTTTCTTAACCTCCTTTGCCGTCGCTAGCTGCAAGAGAGGGTTTCGGTGCCGTTTCCAGGTCCTTTGGCTCCTGGTCCTCACTTGTAGCCCTCCCCCATCTCTCATGACTGCACTAACATCAGATCTGCCTCATGAGACCAGCGCTTTACCTCCTCTGCTTCACTCTTCACGTAATCTCCAATGGCCAGAAGTGAAGAAGCTGCGACGAGCATTACCTTCGTTGTCTTCGGGGACGATGAACCTTCTCCCTTTAGGGAAGATCTATTTTGACTGGACTTGGTGCGAGAAAGAACCCCATACGGAGGTTCTTCCTTTACCGCTCGACAGATCTGTGAAGATCTACAGCTCAGAGCATCAAGGTGCCTTCAGTCCGGTGAGAAACCCACTGCTAGATATACAGACCAGCCTCTTCTCACCGCAAAAAACTTTCAGATATACACCTCTAGATCCCACATGTGTCTGGTTTTTCAAATCTCCTTCAATGAGTAAGAACGTCAACTTATCGTGTTATCTCCCATGGCAGCTCAACCGCCGGTACGGTAATGCCGAGCATCAAAGCTGCAAAGAGATGTCAACTCAAGATGGCGTGTCTGAAAACAATGAAGCTTTTCAACTTCTAAGTTACATGGGTTCTTTTGGGGTTTCTATGGGGTTTTGGCCAGGTTTTAAAATGCTCATCAAACAACCCATGTTCTCTGATACAAGCTTAAGCACCACAGTTCTTCACAGTTCAGAATTACGAAAGCTTGTCTCGGTCAGCTCTTTGAACTTAACCACTATGGTAAAGGTCATTCAAATTTCCTCTCGCCAGAGCCGAGAGAGATCCTTCTCCACATCCTTCTTCCCAAAGAAGAGAATCATGCGACCATCATTCCTTACAAGAGATGCAACCGAACCTGTCCCCTCTGTGATCATCATAGCATCTCCAACCGCCATCAAAAGCTCGAGCTCAAGATCTCCAATGGTTTATATTCCGGAAAGTCGAAAGATTTATCCAAACAGCCCAGGTAACCTCAGCCACTTTGGGTATGGTTATTCAAACTTCCTCTCGTCAGGGCCGAGAGAGATCAGTCTCCACCTCCTCCTTCTTAAAGGAGAGAATCTATCCACAAACTTCCCTCTTCGCTAGAGGTTCATCATCTCCTCACTCAGCGACTGTCTCCTTCGAGACAGCGCTTCTTACTGCGGAAACTTTGGCATTGCAAAATGCCATGACCTCTGCTCGTCAGTATGAGATTAACACTCTCTTGATCTACTCGGACCTTCAGATTTTCTTTAACCTTGTGAAATCAAGAAGAAGACATTTAGAGATTGCTGTTCTTCTCATTGACACCCTATCAAACTTGTCTAAACTTGTGTCTCTATCTTTAATTTTCTTTGTTCTTTATTTTCCTAAAACTGCACATCACTATGTGGATGTTGTTAGTATCCTTGTATCTGTTTAACACTTGAATGAAAAGCATCTGGTTTCACAAAAAAAAAAAAGCAAGGAAAAACAATATAAATTAAAAAGGTACAAAAACAAATCACCAAGGAACAAAACGTTTTTATTTTGTCAAAAAAGAAAAATAAAAGTATAAAACTACACGTTTTTGTTTTATTCAAAACTAATTTTGTATAACAAAAAAAAATTGTATACCTTTTATTTTTTCTTTTTTATAAGCGAAAATTAGATACTTCTGATAACCGGGCCTTGTAAAAAGTCCAGTGGGTCAACAAAATAATAAATATTTATATACATGTCTTTCAAATGATTTGATCGCTGATGCGACAAGGTTGTTCGATTCGCCTCAGGGTCTTATAGGCCAAAATGTTTCGAGCTGAAAATAGAAATCGAAGAAACAGACGGTGTGAGAAAAAGCTCAAAACTGATAAATTGATCGGTGTAACATTAGCAAAATATCAAACTCCTTATTATTCTATCAACACTAGATTTTGACATGCACTTTAAAAAAAACTATCTTTTATTAAAAACTTATTAACCCGTCAATCCACTAATATGTTTCGCCTTGGATATTCGATTTTAGGTTCGGTTCCAGTTTTTTTTATTTGTGCCAATTTGGTTGTGATTTTCTTTTATTTGGTTCAAGAGATATATGACCCATTTAGTTATTTTTGAATTTAGATTTAATTAGTTTTGATTATTTTGGTTTTTCGTTTGGTTCGTATAATAACGTTAGGAACCTGGTAAAATTTGAGTTCATTTCGGTTTTTGGTTCCCATTTTGGATTTTGTTGGATACAATATCATATAATTTGGATAAATTTAATTATTTCAAATAATTTCTTTTTGGTGATTCAGTTCTATTGAGAAATTACTAAAGTTAATTCTCGTATAAAAAGTAATAGGGTAATCAATTTTCGGGTTGTTCGGTTATAAGTATTAGTGTTAGAGTATTTGATAATTTTATAACTAAAGATCTTATACTATAAAGTAGAAGTTAGTTCTCTTCCAGAGATGACACTTCATCAAATACTGTGAGGAGAGATAGTAAGATTACAATTAGAAAATCAAAATAGCTTCCTGCGTAGTGTGGATGAACCCCTAGTAGAACAGAAAATCAGTTTTAAGAAGTAGGAAATATATTTATAAAGACCAATCTTATGGAAACTAATATTCTAAACATTATTTGATAAGTGACTTGCCATGTCATATGTCATCAATATATTGATTGTTAAAAAATAGGATATGTCATTTTAGTAATGACATTGTTGGAAGCTAATTGTAACATGGACACTTACTCTTAGAGCATCTCCAACCATATGCTATATTTACCTCTATACTCTATAATATAATAAAACTTATTTCAACTCATCTTTATTTCTTTCCATAAAATAGAAAATGTTATTTTTACCTTTATATTTAGAAAAAAATTAGCATTCCTCTATAATAGGATCATATTTTTTTATTTGCAAAATGGTCCTTTATTTTTTTGTGATTATAATTAAAATACATATTTATGGACAAATATAATTCTTTCTACATATAATAACACAATTTTTTGTTTACATAATAAATTTAAATTTTCACAATTATAAATAATCATAAATAAATACTATTAGTTTATTCAAAATTAAAAAATTAACAAATGATATTTAACATTTTATATTCAACTAAAACTAAAATTAAAAATTAACTATTAAATTTTTTACATAGCTTTAACATATTAATAAAAAAATTTAAGTTCAACCTAAATAATAATCAATACTCATTTCTCACTTCAAAATTCATTAATAAATTATTTATGTTAAAATATAGTAATATTGATGGTTAGATAATGTCTACTTTATTTTATTTTATTATATATTATAAATTTTCCTAATAAAATGTTTAGTTTAAATAATATTGCAATTTTATGAAAAATCAAAAATTACAATGATTGGGTGATTTTCAATATTTATAAATAGAAGGTATTAGTTGTAAAATAATAAAAGAATATTTTAAAGATATTCATTTTAGAATAAAAAATAGAGAAATACATTGGAAAAAAATTCATCTCTATTACAGAATTCTTCCATATAGAGAAAAAAATAGGAAGATACATTGGAGATGGTCTTAGTATTAATTTATATTTTTGATAACTTTTAAAATATGATAATAACTCATAGATCATAACTCATATAACAATAAATAAACTAATAAATTAAAGTATAATATTAATTTTCAATTTTTGAAATATTATTTAATTCTATAATTTTATTACTAAACAGTTCTTTAATACCAATACCATTAGTACTTTTAGTTTCTTTTAGTTTTTTTTTAAATGTAATTTTCTAATCTCCAAACCATTAGTTTTTTAAATATCTACAAGTTTTAAAATATAATTTAGTTTTAATTTTTGATAATTATACAGCTAACAAAATTTTATCTTAATTCGATAGGATTTGATCTAATATATTTAAACCAAACAAAATATATTAAAAAATCTTTTCAAGGTTATAATTTTATATATATACATGCATATTACTAAATATAGATTTAAATAAAATTATTTATCTTAATTTATACATTAATAAAAATTGAAATTAAATTGTAAATAAATAATGTAATCTAAAAATTATCTAATCTTATTTTTAAATATAATTTAAACTTTAAAACTTTTATTTCTGCATATGAGTGCAGGAAAACACCTAATATTATGTATATTAGTATTCCTTTTATTTCACAATAACAATACTACTTTCATGCATAATGAGGAGACATATAATTTCTAAAACTTAATTTTTTATAAAATAAAAACCTGAATTTATTACTATTTGATTTTGATTTAATGATTATAAAATAAAATAAAAATGAATAAATATTTTTTGTTTGATTTATGATGTTTTATAATAAAGTAATTTCAATATATTATATCAGGTTTAAATTCAAATAAATTTAACAATTGAAAATTTCATTAATAGCCAACTAATGATAATTATGGATATTTAATACTCGATACAATGTTAATTTTAATTGATTTTTTTTAGTTTTGTATTTGTTAAGATAGACTTACATTTAATTTTGAAAATATAGATGTCTATGCCAGTTGACTTATAAATCTTATACAGTTTCAATTATATTGTTTTTAAAAAAAATTAACAATAATAATGTATATGATTTACATATATGGTATATACCAATTGTTATAATCTTATTTTAAGAATCTTATAAAAAACTAAAAAAATTATCAATAATAATCTCCATGTCATAATAAAAGAATGTCATGTCACATTTTTAGTAAAACTTGTTATCATTTTTTTCGAAAATCATTGTGGTGATAACACATAAGCAAAGTTCAAAAATTTGCAAATAGTCTAGGAGCAGCGGCGAGCCGGCGACCCTGGGCAGAAGCCACGGACGCATAAGCTTCCAGCCCTGTGAAAATATATAAAATGTTTGGCCAAGAATTTTCTACGTTTGTTGTATTTCTGTTGGTTAAAGTTTGTCGCAATAGTGCTAAACGTATTAAGTTCGAATCCTCTCAACATCATATTTTGAAACATTATTTTCTTACAGGCCCTCAAATCTTTCTGTGCTTCCGGCCCATGTTGTTTTGGACTTTCTCAGAGCCGGGCCTGTCTAGGAGATGTGAACTTGCACTCTCTTTGATTAAAATCACCCTAGAATGGATTAACAGTCTCTTTGCTACAATTACATTGAAGAATAAAATTTATCCTTGTCAATATTCAAACACTCAACACCAATATTATGAAAACGAGAATTCAAGTTCTAAAATATAGTTGTCCCATCTTAGTGACACTGCGAGAATAAGTTGGGATCGAAATGGACACTAATTCCCACATCTATAAAAATAATGTAAAGAAAATTAACCAGTGAACAAAGATAAAGTCTCACATTATATACATCAAAGTGAAACAAAACTTGCAAAACATGTGCCATTACAAACATCTAGATGAATAAAATTACTCTATTATACTAGAAGAAAATTAGATAAATATTAGTTTTTACTCATAAAAACTCTAGTATAAAGGCATCCATTAGATGAAAAGTTACTGTATAATGAAGTTATTCTATTTTTAAAAAAATAGAGAGAAATTGCATTAGAGATGGTTCTAGGTTTTCTACATCTTATATAATTTCGAAGATAGTTTTACCACACATTTTCACCCATTTTTTGAATAATAAACCTATTGTCTCTCCAAGCGATTTGAAATCTCTTGATTGGTAAAATACATATGCTAAAATTTTACACTTCATTATTAACACCAAAAGACTTTTAGAAGCTAGATAGCCATTCACTGTTTTCGTTTTCAGTATATATACTTCAACTTTTTAAGTTGTTGATCACTTAGCTTTACAATTACACGTAATAAGATTTTTTTTTGTACGATCAACTTTTTTGTGCGTGATTATATCTCTGTAATAACGTTGTCAAGATGACAACACAGAGGAAACGCTGACACGATGACAATATCACCACCGATAGCAACCCTAGTAATTTGTATGGTGGCGGCCTCCACGCGCCGCTACCGGATGAGAGATCTGGTGAAGGAGCGCGAGGAGATGGAGAAGTTGACCGTGCGCGACGGAGACGGTTAAGGTACGGTGGAGATGGAGGCGGCGGGAATGAAGGAGTACAGAGAGACGGACGAGAGAGGATCGCGTGGATGCACGGTAGTTCCTAGCGTGAGGATGAGTATGAGACACGCGCCGTCGCTGAAGCTGAAGAGCGGGATTTGTTTAGAAGCCGCGACGCTCGTGGTTGCGAAGCCGAGTGGTGTGGCTTCTGATGGTGGCGATGATGATGCTGAGCTGGCGACGGAGGCGTTTGGTGGTTGTATGTATGTACGGAGAAGCCGTTACGGCTTCGCTTAAACGTAGAAGAAACCTGTTAGAGATGAATTCATTTTAGATTAATGGGCTTTTCGTTTATCCGGCCTTTTAGTGTATATTGTAATATACCGTACAAAGCCCATGTGTACTTGTTGGGGATCTCTGTGTACTTTGTGGCGTACGATCAAATTATTACACCGATAGAATATGTTTGTCACATTAAATGCGTCTCAGTAGAGTACAACTACAGACAATAGTTATATTTAAGGTGTGGGTGTTATTACATAGAGTCAACGCAAGCAGTTAATAATCAGGCAGATTGCGATGAGATTCGAGGTTCAAGTCTACTGGATCCGGTTTAAGCCCATTAAGGCCCGTTACAAATGGCATGAGGAAAAGTAAATTTAAATTCGTTTTCAAAGTTTTAAAGTTATGTGAGCTGTAGTTCTGTTTTTTTCAGTATCCTATCGAATTCTCGTGAACAATGAATGTATATATGATGAACTGAACTGCTATTATAGCGAAAGCACTGTTTAGTATAATAAGGATCGATGGTATCATCACTAACATGATCAAACATATTTCAAAAAAAATGGATTGTTATTTGATTAAGTCACTAAAGTTTTGTCTGGAAGAGCTGATGATAAAGTAATAGTAATATGTTGTTGAAAATGTATGTTTTCATTAATATAACTATTATAGGTGATTGATATAACAATAAGTGATCATAAAAAAATATCATAAAATATTTTATAATTTGTTTATTAGTGATACTATTTATATACATATCTATTTATAATATCTACAATATTTTTATTTTTACAAAATAACATTTAATATTAAATTATCTATAAGTTTCTCTCTGTTTTAGTTTGAAACATATTTTAAATCATAAAAATAAAAGTTATATTTTAAATTTTATTTTTATTATAAAAAATTACTTTTTATATAAACATAATTTTTATATATCACTAAACAAAATAATTAATGATATATTCTTTGATAGCTAAATGATCGATGACAAAAAGATGAAAGTACATGTTTTACCAAAAATTTCATATGAAAGCATCGAACAAATAACATTTAGAGAGCATTTACAGTTACGGTTTCTAAATATTTTCCTAAATGCTTTTGCAAAATAGTTGATTGGATAAAAAATAGCATAATGCTTGTATGAAAAGTTTACCAATATTTCTTTTGTGTGCTGTTGCAGCTGAAAATAGGGGACACCTCTTCTTTGAGTGTGGGTACTCAACGGATGTGTGGTTGTCATTCTTTGCCCGTAATGGTCTATTGCCTCCAACTTCTTTCCACGATTTAACTATTTGGCTTAACTCCCCTGCTATTGACAAAAATCTAAAGCCACTCATTCTACTGACTTTTCAGACAGTTATGTACTTTCTGTGGAAGGAAAGAAATAGTAGGTTGCATAACTTGGTAAATAGGCCCTATCACATTCTTATCAGGGATATGTCTTCAAATTCGTGCTCGATTACTGGGTCTAGACAGAGAAATTGTTACAGACAGCCAGCAACTTCACACCGTGGACGTCCTACATATCTATCTCTCTGGTTTGCTCACTTTCAGGATTAATGATCTTATAAGATCAGATGTCTTCCGCTTCACTTGAGTTTTGTTATATTTACTATCTATATTTGCATATATAAAGACTGTTATGTTTTCATCTTTCAAATTGTTAACCTTTGAAACAATTTCTCCATTGGGGGAAGAAAGGATGAATAAAAGTATCTTTCAGGAAAAAAAATTTTACCAATCAAACCCTACTACAACTTCTTAATCAAAATCTATACCCTCTATTATAAAGAAAAACAAGAATGTGGTCCTAACT
Organism: Raphanus sativus; assembly: GCF_000801105.2. Lineage (NCBI taxonomy): Eukaryota > Viridiplantae > Streptophyta > Magnoliopsida > Brassicales > Brassicaceae > Raphanus > Raphanus sativus. The sequence goes on along the minus strand of NC_079512.1, from coordinate 988,008 downwards.
AGATGATAAATATTTCTGCTTTAAATCAAACTAAAACTACTAAACAGATTATTTATCTCTTTCTTTTTGTGAAACACAAACAGATTATATATCTCATATATAAATAAATATTTGAGCATGAACTATAGCCTATAGGTGTGAATGATGCTTCAATCCAAAACTTTGATTGCAGGTTAAAAGTGTTAAGCAATACAATTTTCATAATTATCAGGCTTCCTTTTGTCTCACTTGTCATGGTGTTTGTCTCAGTTAAGCCTACGTTTATTAAATACTTATTCAATTTACCTATAATTAAAATATGTTGCATTGAAGGTAGAGAGAAATAGGAAGAGAAAAAAGAAGGTGAAGGTAGGAGAGAAAGTAGAGAGAGGAAATTCTCTCAAAAAAGTCTCCCCGAGTGGGCCTAAGCTTATATCCACTGGATATTGTAGTACCTTACCTTTGGTTACTGTGTATTAGCTGTCTAAAACACGTTTTCTAACTAATTTCTCTCCTCTTTATTGGGTTTTGAGAGTATCTTTGGTTAATTAATACAGATCTCAACTGTTTTTCTCACTGTTCTTCTTTCATTCAAAGCAACAAGAACAGAGTGGGTGAAAACTTATTGTGAGTTTCAGATTTGCAACGTATTTAAAGAATGTCGTTGGCGATGGACAAAGCCTTAATGGCTTTATCACTTGACGAAGAGGAGGCTCCGTTTGTCATGCCAGACCTCCCAGAGTTTAGCTCGGCGGAAGACAACAAGTTGAGTCTGATGGGGAGGCTTCTGAATCCTGACCGACAGAAGATGGCGCTGCTGATTATGAAGATGCCAAGGAAATGGCAGAAGGAAGGGAAGGTGAGAGGGGTGGCCTTATCCCAAGAACGCTTCCAGTTCATTTTCAAAAATGAACACGACTTGGTCGACGTGTTGGACAGAGGTGTTCAAACGTTTGAGGAATGGGTCATTGTGCTGGAAAGATGGGTGGAGAATCCACCTGAGGACTACCTGCAACACATCCCGCTGTGGGTTCAGATTAGAGACATACCAGTCAACTGCTACAAAACAGAGGCTTTGACGGCGATTGGGGACTTGGTTGGAAAAACGGTTCTGGTAGCCTTTGATCCAACTAAACCCATTACGCAGGACTTCATTAGGGTTTTGGTGAAGTTCAATGTAGCCAACCCTTTGCGAAAAACAAAGGACATCATGTTGAAAGGAGGCGTAACAGCTACTGTTAGATTCAACTATGAGAAAATCCAGAAACGTTGCTTCACTTGTCAGCGTCTAAATCACGAGAAGGACCTTTGCCCTTTAACGATTAGGCAAAGACAAGAAGTCTCGAGAGTAAGAAGAGAAACAGCGATGGCTAACCTGCAGAAGAGTGAACTGATCCTGAAGGCTGGAGACCCTCTTTATGGTGTCTTGGAGGAGGAACAGGTAGCTATAGATCCAACTTCTGGAAGAGGTAAGATAGCCAAGGAGATTCTGGAGGAGATGAGAAGATACTTAAGGGCCGATACCGGAGAAAGTCATGGGATAAAGGTTGACAAGATACAACAATCAGTGAAACTTGCAGAGCAAGGAACTACTTCACAGAGACTAGCTCTGAGAATGGAGTCTCCTCCTAAGGTCACAAGTGATCTAAACAAAGGCAAAGGTCATATCTTTGATTATGAAGAGAGGGAGGAACACTCAGATGCTCTAAGCGTGAAGAGTAACCCCAACAAGTTGATGGCTGCCTCCATGACTGCGCAACGAAACGCGGATCGCAAGTCTGCGCCTTGCCTCATGCTTCTCGAAGGCAATGCAGATAGCTCTGATAAGGCTGGTTCCTTACCCTCTGTTTACTCAACGGTGTTCAAAGCAGTTAATACTGCTCCCTGTTCTTCCGGAGTTCCTAGGAAAAGGCCAGCCCCGAGAAGACGTCCACCAAAATTGGTTCGTCAACAGAAGAGCCGAGAGAGTAAGGGACCGAACGTGGATTTGCTAGAGGAGAAGAGGGCGGGCAAACAAGCTATGGGAAATAGTAAGAAGAGGAAATGCTCAGTGGAAGAAGAGGAGAGGAACTCAACCAGCAAGACGGCTTGCACTAAGGCGATCCCAAGTGAGGGTTCGCCGTCGTCCCAATGAGCTTTCTCAGTTGGAACTGCCAGGGCTTGGGGCGGCCTCAAGGCTTGACAGTTCAACGACTGCGGGAGTTGCGTCAATACCAATTCCCGGAGATTTTATTTTTAATGGAAACGAAAAAATGTCGAAATGTAGTTGTTTACTTGCAAGTATGGTTGGGTTATGAGCAAGTCCACACTGTGAATCCGATTGGATACAGTGGAGGTCTAGCAATTTTGTGGAAAAAGTCTGTTAACCTTTGTATTAAAAGTTCGGATAAAAATATTGTAGACTGTTATGTCCAATTCGGAGATGCTTCTTTCTTCTTAACGTGCGTTTATGGCGAGCCAGCTTCTGATGGTCGTAGCATAGTATGGGAACGTTTGATGAGACTAGGAAGAGGAAGAGTTGAGGCTTGGAGTCTTATTGGAGACTTCAATGAAATCCTCAACAATGAGGAAAAACTAGGTGGTCCAAAGAGAGCTGAGGCATCCTTCAAACCATTTGCGGAGATGCTAACCTTTTGTGGAATGGAAGAGTTAAGCAGCAAGGGCAACAGATACACTTGGGCTGGGACAAGATGGAAAAAATACATCCAATGCTGCCTTGATAGGTGTTTTGGAAATAAAGAGTGGCACTCAAGCTTCCCTCAATCAAACCAATCATTCCTTGAGAAGAGGGGGTCTGACCATAGACCAGTTTTGGTGAACTTGAGAGCTTGCGCTGATGTCCACAGAGGACAGTTCCGGTTTGATCGAAGACTGTTACACCACCCTGATGCAAGAAGAGAAGTTGAAACAGCATGGAGAAAGAACAGAGGCGGAGAAGGTGTATCTTTCAAGATAAGAAACTGCAGGAAAGTTATGAGTAACTGGAAACGCAGAAAAAGACTCAATGCCAAAAATAAGATCAATCAATTGCAAGCTAGATTGGAATGGTTTCAATCCAAACCATATCCTTGCTGGTTTGTGATTAATAATCTAAAGAAGGATTTGATGCTAGCCTACAAGGAAGAAGAAATGTTTTGGAGACAAAAGAGTAGAGAGAAATGGCTCAAACTGGGTGACCGCAACTCCAAGTTCTTTCATCTGTCTGTGAAGGCAAACAGACTGAGAAACAGATTGCTAAAGCTGAAAAATAAACATGGAGTAGATCAGTGGTCGGATGCGGCAAAGGCAGAGGTAGCTATTGAGTATTTCTCTCAGCTTTTCTCGTCATCAAATCCCCCATCCTATGAACCGGTCTTCCAAAGCATGCTTCCAAAAGTGACACCTGCAATGAATAGATGTCTCACAGCTGAGGTTTCTAAGGAAGAGATAACAGAGGCGGTCTTCTCCATAAAACCTGAGAGCACTCCGGGGCCTGATGGCATGACGGGCTTGTTCTTCCAAAAGTTCTGGAATGTAATTGGAGAATCTGTTATCCAAGAAGTACAAGAAGTGTTTCGAACGGGAGTTCTTCCGACGGATTGGAATTTCACATACTTATGTTTGATTCCAAAAGTTCATATGCCTGAGATGATGGCTGACCTTAGACCCATAAGTTTATGCTCTGTCCTATACAAGATTGTGTCAAAAGTTATGGTCTCCAGGCTGCAACCTTTCCTCAATGACCTCGTCTCAGTCAACCAGTCGGCATTTGTCAGTGACCGTCTCATCCAGGACAATATCATCATCGCACACGAAGCAGTGCACGCCTTAAAGACGCATCCGACAATCTCTACGGAGTTTGTAGCGGTGAAGACTGACATGTCAAAAGCTTATGACAGAGTTGAGTGGGGCTACTTACAGGCTCTGTTATCGGCAATGGGTTTCGACGAGATATGGATCAGCTGGGTGATGATGTGTGTATCTTCAACATCCTTTGCGGTTTTGATCAATGATCAACCTTTTGGAATGATCAAACCAACCAGAGGCCTTCGTCAAGGCGATCCGTTATCACCATTTCTCTTTGTATTGTGTACGGAAGGGCTGTCTCACCTAATGGACGTAGCGGAAAGGAACAATGTCCTCACTGGAATGAGCTTCTCGGATGAAGGCCCGACAATCTCTCATTTGTTATTTGCCGATGACAGTCTATTCCTTTGCCATGCTTCTGTCACTCAATGTAAGAACCTAAAGAAGATTTTGAACTTCTATGGTGAAGCGACAGGTCAGTGCATAAACTATCAGAAATCCTCTATCACTTTTGGCGGTTTGATTCCGGAAAGTGAGAAAAGGAAGATGAAAGACATCTTTGGAATAGATAACGAAGGTGGACACAGCAAGTACCTCGGACTTCCTGAATGTCTCTCGGGTTCGAAGGTCAAGCTGCTGTCTTACCTAAGGGACAGAACTCAATGCAGAATGGACTCTTGGTTCCTGCGCAAGCTCTCTCATGGTGGGAAAGAGATTCTGATTAAGACGACTGCCTCGGCTCTACCGGTCTTTGCCATGTCATGCTTCAAGGTCCCTAAAACGGTCTTAAACAAGATCAAAAGCATAATGGCAAAGTTCTGGTGGAATGCGGATAATCATGTCAACAAAATCCACTGGATTGCTTGGGACACTATGTGTCTGCCAAAAGAGCTAGGAGGGCTGGGTTTTAAAGACCTGGAATGTTTCAATCAAGCCTTGTTGGCCAAGCAAGGATGGAAACTAGTCAATCAACCGGACTCCCTGGTTGCCAAGCTTTTGAAGAGTTGATACTATCCAAATTCATCCTTCTCAGAAGCGGTGATGGGAGTTAGGCCATCCTTTGTCTGGAGAAGCGTTTTATATGGCAGAGAATTGCTAGAAAAAGGATTAAAATGGAAGGTGGGAGATGGTAGAAAGACCAGAGTTTGGATTGATAAATGGGTGTACGATCCAGAGTTAGGGATGAGAGCGCCATGGATAAGAAATGCAACTTTTGATGTCAATTTACTTGTCAGTGACTTGATAGATGTTAGTACTCGAACATGGGATCGGGATGTACTTCAGGACCTCTTTGTGCCAGCAGATGTTGAGTTCATTATGGCCAATCCTCCATCGATCATGAGAGAGGACTCCTATCTTTGGAAGTATAATCGAAGTGGCAACTTGACTGTCAAATCTGCATATTGGCTTGCAAGAGACAGGAAGATCAAAGCAGAGCACCCAACGGTCCTTAGCTTGCCATCAACGAACCCTGTCAAAGAAAAGATATGGTTGGTGCCAACAGCTCCTAAGATACGCACTTTCTTATGGAAGAGCCTGAGTGATGCGATCCCAGTGGCTGACTTGATCATCAAAAGAGGGATGAAGATAGATGAAAGATGTCAGCTTTGTGGACTGAGTGGAGAATCGATCCTTCATGCGCTGTTTGAATGTGATCCTGCAAGACAAGCCTGGGCTCTAGCGGACATCCCTCAACCGGAATGGATAGTGTGGTTCATTTGGAAGAGTAGAAATGACTTCTTATTCAATGGGATTCAATGGGAACCAAAGGAAATAATTCATAAGGCCAGACAGGAGGCGGGAGATTGGTTCCTAGCTCAACTGGTGGAAGAAGAAATGTTAAATAAGAAGGAGACCATAGCGACCAAGGAAAAACGGAAATGGAAACCCCCAAAGCAAGGGTGGCTCATTTGTAACGTCGCGTTCGAGCTAGACAAAGGCTCCAAGACTTTAGGAGTTGCTTGGGTGGTTCGAGATTTCAGGGGAGTGGTATTGACTCATAGTAGGAGAGCCTTCTCGAACATTGGTTCGTTGGAAGAGGCTAGATTCTCCACGCTGTTATGGGCCGCTGAGAGCATGTCAAGCTTGCACTATTCTAAAATTACTTTTGCAGGTGATTTTAAGGAAATTTTTTTGGCATTGCAAAAACCCCATCGATGGCCGGCTTTGGACTATCATGTGAGGGAGCTAAAAAGAATCCTGAATGGTGTAGAGGAGTATCAACTGAGATATGTATCGAAAGAGGAGAATAGAGGTGCGGCACTCATTGCTCAAAGTGTGACAAGACAAAGAAGACTTAGGTCTTATGTTGCAACTAGTCATCCTAACTGGTTGTTTGAACTCTTTGTTAATGAGAGCCGAGGCCTCTGACATCCTCTTTTGCATCTGGTCGTGTTTGGAAACTATGGCTGAGCGAATGGTTTTGGTCACCAGAGGATGAGAGAGTTGGTTTGTTTAGAGAGAGCTCTGTTTTGCTCTGTTTATGTTTATGATATCCTATGTATCTCAAACTTTATTATAAATGAAGTTCAGAAGGAAAAAAAAAAAATATGTTGCATTGTTACTTTACAAAAAAAAAAGAAGAGAAGACTTAAGTTAGTGAAAAATAAGTAAAATGTATCTTACCTAACCTTTTCGAATGGGGCTGTTAGTGCCTAAGGCCAACCCTACCCACATGATCTCAATAGTGTCGCTCTCAGGAGTACAACTAAATCAAACAATATCTTCATCTTCTTAATTAATTCTTGGAAATTAATTAGAAAACATTATTTTTGTATAATTGTTTTTCTTCAGGAATTGATACATAACTGTTAGATAAAAGTTGGATTTCTAGTGCTAAAGGCCTACCTCTACGTTGATGCAACTTATCATGATAACAAGGCCTAACTTTTCTTTTCATCCTTTAAATTATTTGATTGTTGGGGCCTGTTAGTTTGTATTGATATTTTTCAAGTGCACATACATTTTCAACAAATCTATAGTGCACCTGATGAACGCAATTAGCGCATCATTGGTAAAACTTAAGTGAACTAAAGTAAAAGCGGGGAATCGAGCAGGCGTATATACCCATTTCATGTGAATTATAATGACAACAATCGAGTTTCATCATTACTCAAATTGGTGATGGCCAAGAATTCGATATACAAACAAAAAAAAACGTGTTGTTTTGGATAACAGTGTGTTATTATTATCTAATACAATCTACAAGAATTTGCAACGATAATTAGGGTTCAGTAGATAATTTGCAACATGTATACATGTTTTAGTTTGGCTATGCATGATGCCCTGACAATTAAGGCAAGAGTTTCATGAAAAATGCTGGAACCATACTGAATTAAGGATGGAACCAGAGCTACAATCCAAAGCCGAGAAGACACACGTTACACAACAGAACCTGTGAATATTCAGCTAAGGACGGATTATATATATTGCGTTAGAAGCATGACACTAAATCAATATATTGTGTATAGAGCAAAGTTTAGGAGATTATGAATCACTTCCTCGTTTTATACGTAATCTAATTGTGAAAAGTAATGAACAAGACCCAAAAAAACAAAACTCTCCTATTCAATATATAAAACTTTTCTAAATATGCAACAAATGTCAAACGTAACTGCATTAAGACAAGAAGCATCTAAGCATAGAGAAAGATAGAGAGGAAGCAGAAAGAACGTGCGACGTTTGGTGACGTTTATTATATAGAAATTATGGTTAAGTTCACTATAAAAATGGTTTGTAAGAGTAGCGTAAAGTATTTCTATATGTGTGTGTTTTAATCTTTAAACAAATACCATTGGACTTATTTGATATTGAGTTGAAGTTTGATTTAAAATTTATCATACAAATTTCGATTATTTATATGTTGAGATTGCAGAATACTAGAGAAACAAAACTATTTAATGAGGAACCACAGTTTTTTTCTGGTTTTCATAAATGGTTTTTATTTCCCATTGTGAAACTATTATACAAATAATTCATGTCCCATGCCACAATAATTTTAGCTTGACCTATTCCAATTTCTTAATCAGATCATCCTTATATCACATCATTCACATCCCTACAAAGAGTTTGCACTCCTACATATCATTGTCATTTGGTGCTACAGTTTGGTGATATAGTTAGAAGGTAGTTTAAACAGGGAGATGGAAAATGAAATCTGATAAGTGTGTGGTTGAAGATAAACAACAACAAAGGGAGTGTGAGTGTGTGACCACACAGCTTGTGACTACCATTGGATTAAGAAACAAGCCTCGTGCCCTTCCAATCCTATCCTTTTTCCCTCTTTATACTATTGTTTTTCTTTTTCTATAGATTCATAAATATCATGTTTTATATTGAATTTGCAAAAGTAAATTCCACGAAACCTTTCCAACTTTATTTATTGGAGCCTTCGACTATAACCCATCATCACCCTTGTCACATTGACATGTTATTCTTTTCTTTTACTAATATTATTATTAACTATTTTCATCTGTTAATGTACATATATAATAAAAAAAAGTTCACCAGTAAAACCCTCTTAAATCTGATTGTGGATCCATTTATCATGGCTAGTGCATTCTTGTTTTCTTTGGTAATCGAGTTTATAGAGGTAAATCTAGACTGATATCTATTACATGAGTTCAATGGTAACTACATATACATTATTATCACATTTGGTACATTAAGTCCTCAAATTCATCATATAAACACAAACCCATCAATATGATACTGACAAAATCTCAAAGTGAAATGATAAACAAATGTATGAAGAAGTGGTAAGGACCATTGATTGTTTGAAAGTGAATGATGCAGTCAAGAAGCTTCTTGTTTACGATGCAATAAAGTTGTAATGAAACCAATTTCACTCCATTGACCCCATCACTTATTCTTATTTGTCCACCAATTTCACAAGCATTTTACAAAGAAAATTGTTATCACAGCAGAGATTTTTTTTCCTCAACCTTTTTACAGAAATATTTCAATTAAAAAATACCTTTTATACTCACAAAAGCAAAAAGCTTGTCGAAGCTATCAGCACAGGAATTTCAAAGCCTAAAAAGAAAACTTTATAAATCCAAACATAAAAAGCTGAACTCTGCCATTGATCCAAAAACCAAACCCCAAGCAAACAAAAGCAGACGAGAACACAAAAGAGATGATCAAAGGCAGAGATGGAAGCAGACGATCATCTACTTCTAGCTACCCTGCAGATTTGTTGGTTTGTTTCCCTTCAAGAGCCCACTTAGCTCTTACTCCCAAAACCATCTGTAGCCCGGCACGTCCCTCATTCTCCACCAACCATCATCCCCACCACCGTCGCCAGCTCAGCAGACTCTCCAGCGGCGGTGGAGGAAGAGGATATGGAAGTCCTGCTTTGTGGGCCAAACAAGCAAGCGGTAAGAGAATGAGCGGTGAAGAAATAACCGAACCAACTTCACCTAAAGTCACATGCGCCGGTCAGATCAAAGTCCGGCCAAGAAAACGCGGCGGGGAAGGAAAGAACTGGCAAACAGTGATGGAGGAGATAGAGAGGATCCATAACAATAAGCCCAAGAGCAAGTTTCTTGGTTTCTTGACTTGTCTAAAGAACATCAAGTTCAACTTAACGTGTTTTGGTGATTTCGGACATGCTGATGTCATCATCACTAGCGACGACGATGAAGAAGATGATGAAGAAGAAGAAGAGAATACAAATAATGTTTTCTCCAAGTGGTTTATGGTTTTGCAAGAGGAAGAGAGCAAGAGCGAAGACGACAAGAATATCAAGAAGTGCGTTGTCGTCGAAAACGCAGACGCAGAACCTGCGGTTCCGCCGTCGAACGCGCTTTTGTTGATGAGGTGTAGATCGGCTCCGGCGAAGAGTTGGTTAGAGGAGAGAATGCAAGTGAAAACAGAGGAAGAGGAGATGAGTGTGAAGAAGAAGAAGAATAAGAAGGATTTGAGAACATTAATGGAGGAAGACAAGATGGAGTTAGTGTTGATGAGATACGATACTGATTATTACAGGCTCTCTTCAGACATAGCTAAGGAAACTTGGGTTGTCGAAGGAGTTCAAGATCCACTGTCTCGGAGTCGTAGCTGGAAAAGCTAGTTTTTGCCAGTTATACTACGGTTACTAATTATATTAATCATCGTGTTTAAAAATATGATTAAGCTTTTTTTTTACTATCATTTTATTATATGTTAATTAAATTTGATACTGTTTTTTTTTTGGTTTCTTGAGTTTTCAGAGTATATCTCAAAAGATTTGTTTTCTTTCTTTCGTGTGTAAATGTAATGCACATATATGTACATGTTTTTATATTATTTGTAAAGTATGTACAAATAATATAAAAAGTTGTAAAATATGTTACATGTATATGTAACATTGAGGAGTGCAGTAAACGGACAACACTAGGTAATCATCATATGATAAACAGTCTCTTTCAAGTGAACTTATTATGACCAGTTTCAAATGTCTATAAACAGTCTCTTTCATAATGTTCTTCTTTTTTTGTTCAAATCATAATGTTCTTCTTTGTCTTAGCTATTGGGTAATAAATCTTTAGCATTTTTTAATAATTTTATGAATAACATTGAAATAACTCTCGTATAAATAATAACTCAATTCATATGGTACCTTGTGAATTTATTATATGATCACAAGGTTTGTGAATTTATATGGCTTGTTTTAGCAGAACCATTCGTCTTATGAGCATCATCTGCTGTACATATAGACCAGATAAACATTTGAATTCCCCAGCGAATGAAATATTTATGTAACAGATGATCATCTTCTGGATGTTTTTTAACTATCTTTCATCAAGCATGCCCATGGATTTTAATATGCTTATAATGTCTTAGATTCACTGCTTCCAAGCAATTAGCAAAACAACATCACACAAAATAAGTTACAGGGAATAGATACACCTAAACTTAGAATGGGAAAAAACACCAAAAGGACCATCGTAAGACATCAAAACATAGAGTTTTTTTTAAAGCCCATAGTGATCCTTCTTCTGGAATGTCAGAGGTCCACAAGGTCAGATTATCCCTAAGGAGTTGCATAATTTATATGCTATCTTTGTAGGATAGATTCATCAAATGCCAGCTTACCGAGAGATGAACGGATTTTTACCGAGACAACAACGTCAAGAATGTAAGAACTCCAAACCAAAAGCCCTTCTTCTTTATGGTTAAAGACGTCCGCGGAGGATGGTTGTTGCATCTTTTTTCCCACTAGTAGATCCAGTAGACAAAACTTACCTCCTAACAAATCAGACTACTCATCCCCTCCACCGTCCCCTCCACCAATATCAAAGCAAGTGCGAAAGAATCTAGGCACAAAACAAGAAAGCAAAAATAGAAACATTGAGTTTTAGGAAGAAAAAAAACGAGAGGGAAACCACTTTATTGCGAGATTGATTATGAAAATCTAAGTGATCATAAGTGTCAAACAAATAAAACATAACATCTAACGGACAAATGACAGGATGTCGTTCTAATTTTCTTCACAAATTACACATAATTTGTCATTTCCAATCAAGTAATATAGATCTTACCCTCAGAAAAAAACTTGTGAAAATACGAGAGGTGGAAAACTACTTTATTACTAGACTGATTAGCAGAACTAAATGATCAAAATGTAAAAGAGAAAAGAAATATACAATCTCTAACAATCAATTAATGACAGGATGTAATGTTCAAAATTACTTTCACAAATTACACATTAAGTTCTCATTATCAATCAATTAATATAGAATTTTCCACCTAAATATTTTGAAGTTCGTTTTTAAAAAAAAAAAAAGTTGTGAAAAAAATGTTTTGACAAAAAAGAAAAGACCATACCTTGCAAATCATTTTCGGGTGTGGAGCAGAAGAGACGGTAATGACATGACTTGGTGAGACGAAATCGATAGATCCAATTTATCACTGATCCAATATTGGCAATATAAAGTCATGAGATTTTATCATCACGTTTTTGACAATATAAAGTAAAGTAAAAACAACTATAGCACTATTTTATATAATTATATAACATATAATAAAGTGAACCCACCTTGTGTGTTGATGATGTCTTTTAATTTACTTAACACGACGACCTGGTCAAAGCACATAGCTAGCTTCTGTTCATTGATTCAAGAAATGACCACCGTGATGACAAAGCACATAGCCTTCTCTCTTTCACATGCACGTTGCCACTTTTTGATGTAAGATCATCAGGCTACGACCCATGGAGCTTTTTTTTGTCTGAAACGTCACATCTGGTTGAATCTTTTTTTTCCTCCCTGCTGTAATATTAGAAAAGAACATATAAGAGACTTAATTACATAAAAGTAAAGGGTATCCAATATAAGAGGTTATTCTAATTAATCTCATCTTCGAAACAGAGAACCAAATAAATCACAAGTCAGAGACTACATACGTACTTTTTTGGCATGATTGCAAAACCATAATAAATAGTAACTAAACAATCTCTAAATCAGACAGATCATAGTGACAGACCAATCCCACTTTGTAAAGAAAAGTAGCAGTTACCTGAAGGAAGGAGAGATCGACGCCAATGTTGTTTGGGTTGGCAAAGTAGAGAGAAGCATTGCTTTGTGTTAAAAGATTCGAAGAAAAAAACCTTAACTAGAAAAAAAGGTAGAGAGAAGCATTGCTTTGTGTTATCACCGAAGTGGCTTTGAGATATAATGGAAATTGGAAACGAAAGAGAGAGATACTATTTATAGAGGAAGTAAACGAAGGAGCGGATGATTCAGAAGAACGTTAGCCTACTACGCATAGGAAGACGAGATCTTTATTACAACAACGGTCATCATTTTAAAAGCAACGGTAACATTTTAATTTTTTGTTACCGTTTGTTTAATATGGGTATTTTATATTTATATATAAATCTGTCAAATGTTCTCATACAAATCTGTCAAATATTTGTAAATTCTGTTTTATATATTATGTAACTTTCATGTTTCATGTAAGTATGATAATTTAAATCAGCAAATCACTATGTTATTCTAATCATACCAATGCCGACCTGAATACGTATGATAGTCCCATATGGTACCTAGTTAATTTATATGATCAAAATAAGTATTCTTAATATCTCCACCGACCCGTTTCTTAACCCAGACATTTTCATAGATTTTGATTTGCGGGTATTTAATATAAACCTGTCAAATATTCTCATACAAATCTGTTAAATATTTGTAAATTATGTTTTATATATATTATATGTAACTTTCATATTTTAGAAGAACATTAACGCCTCCTCTACGCATAGGAGGAAGAGACCTTTAAAAGCAACGGTAACATTTTAATTTTTTTGTTACCGTTTGTTTAATCTTTTGTTTCTTTTGTTTTAATATATTTATTCTTATCATATTATTTATATAGATTTTTCCCACTCAAAAATCAAAATATTATCTGTTTTTGATTTAAGTTATATACTATAGATTTTGTTTCACATGTATTTTTTCTTTTGCAAGTCTTATATATATATATATATATATATATATATATATATATATATTTATCAAATATTTGTAAATTTATGTTTTATTTTATTTTTAAAAATATTTATTCTTATCATACTATTTATAGAGATTTTTCTCACTCAAAAATTAAAATATATATATTTATAAATTAAATTATATACTAGATTTTGATCCACATATATTTATTTTTCTTTGGAAGTCTCATATAAATCTTTCAAATATTTATAAATTCATGTTTTTTTATATAAAAAAATCATGTTTTATAAATCTGTCAAATATTTATAAATTCAAATATTTATAAATTCATGTTATATATATATATATATATATATTATGTAACTTTCATGTTTCATGTAAGTATAATAAGTTAAATCAGCAAGTCATTATGTTATTCTATTCATCCTAATGTCGATGTGAATACTTATCATAGTCTCATATGGCTTGTTTAGCAAAAGAAGTAAAAATAATCGAGCAGTCACAATACGTTTGAGATTCTTTTTTAACCCGGACATTTTCATGGGACAAAGCCCATTACGTTTGAGATTCTTTTTGATGTATTGACGTTAATGTATGTATCCAGTAATGAAAATATGGGACAAAGCCCATATTGATGTATTAACGCCAAAAGAAAAAACCGAGTCTCGTACACACGTCAGCAGTGGGGCCCTATGCCGAGAATTTTCATTACAAACTTCTTTGACCGTTTCCACGCGCCACCGCGAGCGACCACGTATCGACGTCCATTGACTGTTTGCTTCACATTACAAGATTATTACTTTCGGTTACGAATAAGAAAACCCTCAAAAACCCAAAATTCAGATTAAAGAAATAGAAAAGATGAAGGCGGAGACGGTGACGCTGATCCTGGTGAATCTTGCCGGAATAATGGAGAGAGCCGACGAGTCTCTACTCCCAGGCGTATACAAAGAGGTCGGTGCAGCTCTCCACACGGATCCAACCGGGCTCGGTTCGTTGACACTGTTGCGATCCATGGTTCAAGCCGTTTGCTATCCGTTAGCCGCTTACATGTCCATCCGACACAACCGAGCTCACGTCATCGCTCTCGGTGCTTTCCTCTGGTCCGCTGCCACTTTCCTTGTCGCTTTCTCTTCCACTTTCTTCCAGGTTCTGTCTCTTCTTGTCTCATCCATTGTGTTTAGTTAGTGTCATGTTTCTTCCAGGTTCTGTCTTTTTTTGTCTGATCCATTGTGTTTGGTTAGTGTCATGTTTTAACTGTTGTGTGTCATGTCTGATTATGCAGGTGGCAGTATCGAGAGCTTTGAATGGGATTGGTCTTGCATTAGTGGCTCCGGCGATTCAGTCACTTGTTGCTGACTCGACGGACGACGCTAACCGTGGAAGTGCTTTTGGGTGGTTGCAACTAACAGCAAACCTCGGTTCGATCTTAGGCGGGCTCTGCTCTGTTTTGATAGCTCCGTTGACATTCATGGGTGTACCTGGTTGGAGAGTTGCTTTCCATATCGTAGGTGTGGTTAGTGTTATCGTCGGTGTGTTAGTCAGACTCTTCGCGAATGACCCTCACTTTGTTAAAGATGGTGTGAACGTGCAACGAGCTTCGAGGAGGACTTTTTGGGATGAGGTTAAGGATTTGGTGAAGGAAGGTGGTGCTGTTGTGAAGATTCGTTCGTTTCAGATCATTGTAGCTCAGGGAGTGACAGGTTCGTTCCCTTGGTCGGCTCTATCTTTTGCGCCTATGTGGTTGGAGCTTATGGGGTTCTCGCACGGGAAGACTGCGTTCTTGATGGGTCTGTTCGTGGCTGCGTCTTCTCTCGGTGGGTTGTTTGGTGGCAAGATGGGGGATTATCTGTCGACGCGTCTTCCTAACTCTGGAAGAATCATTCTCGCGCAGATCAGTTCAGCTTCGGCTATCCCGCTCGCCGCAATACTCTTGCTAGTTTTGCCTGATGATCCATCTACTGGTGTGATCCATGGTGTGGTGTTGGTCCTATTGGGTCTGTTTGTTTCTTGGAACGCTCCAGCTACAAACAAGTAAAGATTCTGATTCTCACTACGACTCTTGATTACTTGTAACTTTGTGATTAACACTCTCTTTCTTTATTTGCAGCCCGATCTTTGCAGAGATTGTTCCAGAGAAGTCAAGAACAAGCGTCTACGCCTTAGACAAATCGTTCGAGTCGATATTATCATCGTTCGCTCCTCCTGTAGTTGGGATCCTGGCGCAGCATGTGTACGGATACAAACCAATCCCTCAAGGCTCATCGAGATCAGCAGAGATAGCCACGGATAGAGAGAACGCGGCGTCGCTCGCGAAAGCTCTTTACACGTCTATAGGCATCCCAATGGCTGCTTGCTGCTTCATCTACTCCTTTCTCTACCGCACGTATCCTCTAGACAGAGAACGTGCTCGGATGGAGGCTTTTATAGATTCAGAGATGCGTGAACTGCTTCCGGAAGATTCTAATTTAGAAAGCTAGCAGATAAGATAAGAACATTTACAATGTTATGTTCTTTTACAATGTTAATAACCAAATTTATATACCAAATTTTTCAACAACATAAAGATTGTGTGAGGTTTATCTACTCGGTTTTGTGGCGGAGAGCATAATAAATAGACCGTTTCTAACACGAGTGAAGCCAACGAGTCCACCGGCTTTGCAGAGATCTTCAAGCTCGCGTTCACTCAGAAAGATGTGAGAGCCTGAGTATCTCATTAGTTCCTATTTCAATTCCATAATCAGCCACAGAACAACAAACGATGCTTTTAAGAATATTATAAGTAAACACACCTGGCGAAGATTCTTCAAGAAGGGGATAAAACTGAAAGGGCCATCATAGATGAACGTGGTGGCAACAAAGACTCCTCCAGGTCTAAGAACACGGCTTATCTCAGCAACCTGAAAGAACCAGTGTGAACACATAAACATTGTTTCTTTTGCTAGATGTTTGAATTAAGATAAAAAGGGAGTGCTAGATGTTTGAATTAAGATACAGCTGAGGATGGGGAAGGCCAGCAATGCAAAGCGGCACCAGCATGGACAGCGTCGACTGAACCTGAGAGAAAAGGGAGTCTAGCTATGTCTGCTCGGACCAGAACAACTTTCCTAAACAAAAAAGCAACAGCAGAGTCAAGAAAACCATTACATCTGGTGTCCCAAGACAGTAATATTTTAAGTAACAAACTCTTTGTTAGTAAGGTTTTCTTCTTGGTTTAAGAACTCATAGCACTGTCTTAGCATATTCTCCGAGTAATCAAGGGCGAACACCCGGGAAAACAGCTCGCTTTTAGCGAATAGTCTCGAGAACATCCCACTTCCGCAACTGGCGTCAATGATGTTTGCCTCCCAATACTGGCTTCAGGTAGTCTTTAGCCATTTCAAACTGTCAGAATACAATGTTAACAGTGTTAAGCGAAAAGGACCCTTTTGAAAAAGGAGAGAGCTTTGTCGTTTCACCTCTTTCTCTGGTCCTGGAAAGCCACCCCATATGAAATTCTGACGCCAACCTCTCTCGTAAAGGAATGAAACTAACGGAGTCCTATTAAAATCAACAACGCCAAAGTTATAAAACAGTATATAGACTTAGAGCTTGACATTGAATCATTCATATCGTCCACACACCTGAATAACTCAGTTGAAAGAGGCATTGGTTCAGTGTACTGATTGCTTCCACTAGCCACAGCCAAATCAAGATGCGTCTCGTTACCTGAGTAACTCCTTTTACATGTATTGCATTGTAACTGACTAGTACCAGAGGCAGCAGATCCTCTGTAGCCAAAACAATATAGAACCTTCTTTAATAACACTTTAGCAGTGAGTGAGAGCAATTAACTTAAAAACTTTTCAGACTCACACTAATCCATTAGGTTGACTAATCAATGCTAATGAGTTATTATAGCATATAGGGCAAGCTAGAATGTCCTTCTTCTCTTTCTTCTCCACAGCAGAATCCGCCTGCACGATTACATTATATTAATATTAATTTTGTTCCAGTGATGGCTCGAACTGGAGACCTCTGACACATATGAGCTGATGATACTTTGATGATCATTTTCAACTAGAGATCATATGAAACAAAGCATATTCCAATTATGATCCTAATATCATCAAAATCGGTTCTCAAAAACATCGTAGAAGGCGTACGCTCGAGTTCGTCTCGATGGAGAGGGAAGCAGAAGATGCTCGAGCTGATACGGGAACGAAAACAGCGGCTCTTCTTCGAGCGGGGGACTTGAAGGAAGGTAAACGAGAACCAATCGAGAGAATCGCCGGCGAAAATCGACCGGAAACAGCCATCACCGTCGGCATTATCAAACCTCCGTGGCTGCCTAACAAGCACGAAGCTTCTTCGCTAACAGAACCACACAAAAAAAAAAAAAAAAAACCTTATGAATCGAATTTGAAACAAATTTAATTTTGTAAGATAGGGGCCCAATAGTATATCAACGAAGCCCAATAAAATTTAGTTTAGGCCCAGAAAGGTTTTTAATTAATTTGCCTAATTGTAATTGGATCAAGCAAACTTTTGAATCCGGCTTGTAAAGTTTAAACGAAGGATCTCTCCGGCTATTTAAATATGAGAGTTTTTTTATATTGGTTACGAATAATCAGGTCATGAATTGCGGATAATAATTTCAAATTAAAGGATAAAATTTCGGCTTTTTTATTCTTTCTGAATGACGCTTTTATCCTTAATTTCAAAAATTGTATTTGGTGAGCTAATAAAAACGTGACAGCACGTGATCTCTGCTTTAAGAAAACGTTGGCAAAAGTCTCTATATGATGGCTTTCACATGGTGTTGTGTCAGAGTAAAGAATAACTCTAGTGCTTTCTTATTATTCTTTTTCCCCCGTAACATACCATTCTGCTAATTATATATTTTTTTAAAGTAATTTTTTGTAATTAAATTTTGATGAATTTCATTTGACATTTGTTAAAAATTCACTAAACGTTACATTCGAATTCTGTAAAAGTAAGCATAGAAAACAGATTAAATCCGTCTCACTTTATCCGCTCTGCTGTGGATCAGAAAATTTTTTTTAAAAAAACTAATTCATTTTACGGATTCTTCACCAATCTACATATTATTATTAAAAATTATAATAAAAATTAAGTTTTACAGGTTATGATTTTACAAAAAAAAAATCGTATACAGTATAAATTATATCTTATATAATAAATAAAAAACTATTTGCTAAAATATAAATATTTTTAGTTAGTATATATTATATTATATTAATGAATTATAAATAAATTATATAAATGTTACATTAATCTGCATCATCAATAATAGTTCGAAAACCAGCGGGGTTGGCCTGGTGGTGTTGAGGGATTCGGCCCTAATATGCACCCGGGTTCGAACCGCTGGTCAGGCAATTGGGATATTTAATTTTCCATAGTACCAAATGGTCCGCTTCGCGCCGAGGAATTCGCCCCGGGGGTGGAAGTCCCTCCAGGTTAAACAACAAAAAAAAAAATAATAGTTCGAAATATACAAATCTGCATATAAAAATTGAAATAACAGCCTTAAGAAGAAGCTTCCAGATCAAGCGAGGCCGTGAGTGGATCAAAGAGAAAGGACAAAACAGTCATTTCGGACAGAAGTGAGAAAGAAGTTCAAAGGGGAGTTGAGAAGTAAAGCGTAATCTTCTTCTTCTTCATTTTCTCTCTTTAACAATAAAAAAAAAGCATCAGCCTTTTAGATTCCGCTCAGAAAAAAAAAAAAAAACAAATATGGAGAGAACCACTCCAGTGAGAAAGCCGCACACATCAACCGCAGATCTACTCACTTGGTCGGAAGCTCCACCGTCGGATTCTCCTTCCTCCGCTTCTCGCTCCTCCGCCGTTCGATCTCACCAGGTACAACACAAAAAAGTTCAACACTTTCTTGTTTTTTTTTCTTTTTCAGTTTCCCTCTTTATGGGATTTTGTCTTGTTGTATGTGTAGCCATCTGATGGGGTTAGCAGAGTTGTCTTTGGTGGTCAAGTCACTGATGAAGAAGTTGAGAGCTTGAACAAAAGGTAAAACAAAAGTTTCCTCCTTTTATCATTTTTGGTTTTCTTCTCAATTTAGTTTCTAATTTTGTGTCTAAGAGTGACCCCAAATCATTTGAATCTGTACTGTTTCCTTGGATTCATCTTTGTGGCTGTGACTTGTTTTAATTATTCTTGATGATTTGCATTGTTGATTATCCTCAAATTGTCTGTAGGCCCTGTTCAAAAAATATTAACAGTAAATTTGGCGAATTTGTTTTAACTATTAACTAGATTTTGACTCCAATTTGAAAAGTGAAGGATTATTTAAGATTTGAGAAATTTTATTTCAATAGTTATAATTATTTAATAGTATTGATAACTCTATATATACATTTGTTTGAAGTTATTCTTTTTTGGAAATTATAAGCTATAAATTTAACAATATATTTAAATCTGTAAAGCTTTAGGCCATATATTTAAAATTTAACCAAAAATTTAAAATTGATGTATATATTTTTGAAAGAATTCTTTTTTTTAATTGTTAGACTTGGACTACATTTAACCACTCCACTTGCACATGCTAGTAGAGTGTCATGCAATTTATTGAATAGAGATACATAGCTTTGGAGAGATGATGTCAAACCTGTGAAATTTGTTGTTTGTCTTGGGATCAGGAAGCCTTGCTCAGAACATAAGATGAAGGAGATAACAGGGAGTGGGATCTTCACTCGTAATCAAGAAGATGCATCAGAGCTCTCTAGTGCCCCAAGGGTATATCAGGTATTATTTATTAATCAACTTCCTTTTCTCAGAATCATGAGAGATGTTCTGTAAAATGTTTTAACAACAAACCTCTTTCCACAGCAAGCACTTAGTGGTATAAGCCATATATCATTCGGTGAAGAGGAGGACTTGTCTCCCAAGAAGCCTATCACTCTACCCGAAGTTGCTAAACAGCGAGAGCTAAGCGGGACGATGGAGAGCGACTCAGCTTCTAATCTGAAGAAGCAGCTCTCTGATGCTAAGTACAAAGAGATCAGCGGACAGAACATCTTCGCACCGCCACCTGAGATCAAACCTCGGTCCGGAGCCACTCGTGCTTTGGCTCTAAAAGACAACTTCAACCTCGGAGCTGAATCTCAAACCGTAAGAACGAACTAATACTCTTTTGTTTGTATTATAGTCTTGATTGAGAGTCTTGTACTCTTTGCAGTCTGGTGAAGAAGACTCATCTGTGAAGACGGCGAAGAAGATTTACGACAAGAAGTTTGCAGAGCTTTCAGGGAATGATATATTCAAGGGAGATGCTGCTGCTGCTGGAGCGACGTCGTCTTGTGGTGAGAAGCAGCTGAGTGAAGCGAAGCTGAAGGAGATAGGAGGGAACAACATATTCGCTGATGGGAAGGTAGAGTCCAGAGACTATCTAGGAGGTGTCCGTAAACCACCGGGTGGTGAGACAAGCATTGCTCTCGTTTAGAATCAATCCTCTCTATTTTTACAGTAACGTTTAACTCTCTTTTTAAAAAAAAAAAAAAAACTGCGATTTATTGGTGTGTGTTCTTTGTTGGTATCTATCTCTCAAATACGCTTTTCAGCTCTCAAAAAGTGTGATTTGTATTATGATGCAGTTTCGTTGGTTTATTTGGTTATGGTGATATAATAACTATTATTTTATTATTCAGTTGTGTTTTAAAGGTCTTTTAGGGCTTTTCTAATGTATCTCCTTTAAATACTTAACTAGCTCTGAAACTGTTGGAAGATTATTAGTTTATATTGTCAAAAGAACAGAGGATGTTGCTTGAAAGAAAAGCTACTGCTTTTTTTTATCTTTGAAAATATGAAGTTACAATGATAGTGCAATCCGGCAACATAAACATGATTCATGATGCAAATTTATCTATAAAATAAGAAAACCTCAAAACATGATAAGAGAGAAGAGTAGATGCTTTTGCTACTTTGCAAAAAAGAAGATGCTTTAATAAGAAAGAGTAGTAGTTTCCAAGAAGTTGAAGACACCTCTTGTTAGCTTCCACGCATCACAATCGTGTCTTGAAAACCAAGTCACTTTGACATCTCTATTTGCTTTTGTATTTTTCTGATTTCGTTTTCTAAAAGTTATACTCTCTCTGTTTCTTATTGTAAATAGTTTTAACAAAAAAAATTGTTTCATATTATAAGTAATTTTAAATGATGTTGACTATTTTATAATTGGTTGAATTTTTTTAGTCAAAATTACCTACATTTTGAAACAGAAGAAGTATAAAATATCAGATGGTATTTTAAGATTGTTTTCATTTGCAAAAAACTACGGCCACTTAGTGGTAATTAACTAATTACAATTTAAAGCGATTTAAACGGATTTTCTATATTTTTAGGAGCTCAAGTTAGTTTATTGAAAGGTGATATAGCAAACGTTTTAGATTTGAATAAATTTAAATTTTTTTTCAAAAAAAAAAAGATATAGAAAACATTTTAATATATTTTTTGATAACTAATAAATTATAATTATTTAGCTTTACATCAAGATAATCTGAAACATAAATGTACAAGCTACATTATATTAATATTCACAACATTGTTTTGTTTAGAAATAAATCTCATATATAAGTTATGTTCTGTATTATCATAGTCAATACTGCCTTAATAAAAATTAAATAAGGTTTGGAATAAGTAAGTTTATTGAAAGGTGATATAGCAAACATTTTAAAATATCTTTGATAATTAATAAATTATAATTATTTAGCTTTACATCAAAGATAATCTGAAATATAAATGTACAAGCTACATTACATTGATATTCACAACATAATTTTGTTTAGAAATAAATCTCATATATAAGTTCTGTTCTGTATTAGCATAGTCAATACTGCCTTAATAAAATAAGGTTTGGAACAAGTAAGTTTGACCCATTCAAAAACATTAAAAGATCATTTATAAAAGATTTTAATCTGAATCTGTAACTGTTTGATTTAGTCTTTAGATCAAATCTGTTAGTAAGTAGAGAGAACGATTATAACGCTAAAACAGATAATTAAGGAGATATATACGTTTATTATTTATTTCTTTGAAAAAACTAACAGTAATGTTTTCACTCCTCCTTTTAACTACTTGGTGGTTTTGAACCTTTCACTTTCATTCTTTATACAAAGATGGGTGAGTTTCGAGAAGCTTATGTCTCCTCGTCTCCTCTACGCACACCGTCACACTCACCTAACTTCAGTCTTCTCGGACAAAACTACTTTCATGGGGAATTCTCTTTAAACTCGTCTTCGGATCACTATTCTCTGTCGAGTTCATTCTCTAACGGGTTCTGTTCCTCCGATGATAGTTCTTCTTCTCCTTTCGCTTCGCCTCCGTTCAACGGGATCATCCCTATCCACAACCACGCCACTTATCATCATGACTCACTGCTTCACAAGGATCATGACAAGAGTGTTCATGGTGATGATCATTCGGGTCTATGCGACGATCTCTACCGCATGAAAGTCTCCGAGGAGACAGAGACTCATCATGGTTTTGTCTCGGGAGGCTT
This sequence comes from Raphanus sativus, assembly GCF_000801105.2. NCBI lineage: Eukaryota > Viridiplantae > Streptophyta > Magnoliopsida > Brassicales > Brassicaceae > Raphanus > Raphanus sativus. The sequence continues at coordinate 965,298 of NC_079512.1, read as the reverse complement.
TTCATGGCTGAACAACAATCAAGATTTCGACCAAAACAAGAGAAACATGTTTGGGAACCAAACTCATGATTCCATATCCAACTCTAACCAGTTCGGATGGCCTAGTAACGTTGGTAATAACAATCCTTACATCAATGGAGGAGGAGTAAGAGACCAGTACTCAGCTTACTACAGAACAATGGCGACATCAGAAACGTCGCCATTGTTCTGCCAAGTAGCTTCTAAAGGCTATGAACCATTTGGCTTGGATGATCATCAGAGAACTGGTGACCATGGAAACAGTACTAGTCTCCCTAACGTGTGTGACGTTCAGGGATATGTCTACTTGATGGCCAAAGACCAACACGGATGTAGATTCTTGCAAAGGATATTCGACGAAGGGACACCTGTTGACGCTATGGTTATATTCAATGAGGTTATTCCTCATGTCGTTGAGCTTATGATGGATCCTTTTGGGAATTACTTGATGCAGAAGCTTTTAGATGTTTGTAATGAAGAACAAAGGACGCAGATCGTGCTTGTGGCAACGTCTGAGCCTGGTCAACTTATCAGGATATCTCTCAACGCATATGGGTAAACACAAATATATATATTACATTTTTTATTTCTGTTTTATTTATTATTATTATGGATATATAATGATCTTTTGTGTTTGGTAGTACTCGAGTTGTTCAGAGATTAGTGGAAACAATTAAGACAGGGAAACAAGTTTCTATGGTGAAGTCTGCGCTTAGACCTGGCTTTCTTGACTTGATCAAGGACTTAAATGGTAACCATGTGATTCAACGTTGCTTGCAATGCCTTAGCACTGAAGATAACAAGGTCAAATCACTTTCTTTTACTCTTGATCTCGAGATCATGTATATATATTAGCTTAAAACCAACTAGGAGCTGACTCGTATTAACTAAAACTTTTGGACCACCTAATAGAAATATAAGGAGTCACATGTTCTAGTCCCGTTAGGATGGCTCTGGATGCTCTCTAGATAAAAGTTAATTTAATATAGTTTGGACCACGCGGTTTGGGTTTAAAAAGTATATTAGCTTAAATGTCGTTGTTTCATTTGTTTCTCGACAGTTTATCTTTGACGCAGCGACAAAGTTCTGTACTGAGATCGCAACACATAGACATGGGTGTTGTGTGCTCCAAAAATGCATTGCTTATTCAATGAGACAACAACGAGAGAAGCTGATCGGTGAAATCTCTAGAAACAGTCTCCTACTTGCTCAAGACCCCTTTGGGTAAACAAATACATGTTACTACACACCAAAAAAAAAACATACACGTTCTTTTTGCATGATCGATATGTTTTTTTTTGTAGGAACTACGCGGTACAGTTCGTTATAGAACTGAGGATTCCTGGTGCGGTGGCGATGATGTTGAGTCAGTTAAAAGGTCATTACGTACAGCTTTCCATGCAGAAGTTTAGTAGCCACATGGTGGAGAGATGTCTCATGCATTGTCCCGAGAGTCGTCCACAGATCGTACGTGAGCTTGTCTCAGTTCCTCACTTTGATCACCTTCTTCAAGACCCTTACGCTAACTTCGTCATCCAAGCCGCTCTTGCTGCCACTAAGGTACTACAAACTTTTACGTACCAAGTCAGATTAATTTTGGTTTTGTTTGGTTTGGTTTGAAAGAACTTTTAACCGGATTGAGTACATATCAACAGGGTCCACTTCATGCTTCTCTAGTGGAAGTCATAAGACCACATTCGATTTTGCGTAATAATCCTTATTGCAAGAGGATTTTCTCGAGGAATCTGTTGAAGAAGTGAGAGGAGGATATGTTGAGACTGTAATTTCAAGACTCTGTTGTTGTTTCTCTTTCTGGTCCCTAGGCTTCGTTCTTATGAATAATCTCTGGTGAATGTGTCCACCAGACACGAAGAGCTGATCTGTGTTTTGTTTTGTGTTCTGTATTTTTGCTCTGTTGTTTCTTTTTGTTTTGTTGTTGTTTTTGTCTCTGCTAATCTCATGTTGTAACAGAATCGGGTTGCTTAACCCGGTTTAAGCTTTGAATAAATTCAATTTTAATTAACTGGTCTTTATTAACGAAGCCCATTATGGCCTCTTAAGCGTTACACACAAGGAACATTAGGGTTTTTAATAGAACACTGGAAGCCGCCTCTGTATATATATATATACACTAATGCTATTGCATCATGATATCATCGTATTACAACAGGTCTAAAAGCCGATTAGCTCTCGTTTTGGTGGGTTGATAAATTAGGGTATTTTCTCTTTTTGGTTTCTCGTGGGTTGATTTTTTGCATAGAAGAAAGATGCCTCTTCTTTCAGCAGCAAGATTTTTTCTTGTTAGCTTTGTTCTGGAGGCACAAATCAATTCGCCATCATGAGAGGGATTTTCTAATTTGCGGAGTAATTTTCTCTCCAAATATTATCCTTCTCTTTGGTACATCTATCTTAATCTTCTTCCGACGTAGGTATTCACCTCACTTCCAAGAAAATAGTACATTTGAAAATAATAGTTATTCTGTTATTCTGTTAATTCTATTACCGATCGTCTCACAGTGCTATGACATTGCCTTAACGCATGTCCACTAATTGAATCCCTTTTATTTTACCACATGAAGTTAAGTTGACAATACAATCAGATATTGTTTGGTCACACGTTAGTGAGAAAGAGATTTGAAAGGCAAGTTTGTGTAACGTGATACATTTAAGTGCTCCCAGCTCATATAAATTACAACTCCAAATTAGATGTGCTTAGTTTATGTTTTAATCTGCTCAATCTAGCCAAGTTGGATGGCTAGGTCCGGCCTAATCGTAGCTTCATTCTTGTCTGTTATGTTTAATTTATTAAACTAAAAAATCTTTGCATGGCATTGTTTGGAAAGAGTTTAAGTTTTTTGAACTCACCAAAACACTTCCATTGTGGACACCAAAACACTTCCATTGTGGAGAGCCAAATCCCCATGGCTCTATCATATTGTCCACTGATGCATCCTTGAAGAGAATCAGTTTGGTCCGAACTTGTTTATTAATGTAAGAGCCTTAGCTAGCTTGGTCTTTCAGATGTTATCCATGCTTTTGGCTCTTCAAGTCCATCTCTATCTCTATTGAACTAGATCTCAGTTTATTCTTTAAATAAAACTTTTTTTGTAAGTGAAATATTTCATTAGAAATAAAAATAGAGAATTAGGGTAAAACAGGCCCACTCGAAAATAGTTCAATACAGATAGAGATGGGCTTGAAAAACCCATTTTACTAAAATGAGAGGAAAGTTCGATAAAAAGATGTTTGCAATCTCAAAGGAAATTGCGAGAAAGAGATGTTTGCAAACTCAGAAGAAATCGATCGGATGTCTTTCACGATTTCGATGATTTCTTTGGACTGGGTATTGTCGGATATAGCTAGGGATGTTGTATAAGGTACCCCAACCCAACTCAGCCCTATTTAGCTTAAACCCAACCCTAAGTGACCCTAACCCTTTTAAACCCATTAAAACGATGTAAAATAGGGCTGAACCCTTTAAACCCTTTATATTTTTTTTTTCTTATGTAAACACATAGTTTCTGATTGAAATAAAACTCATCAGGCCATCATTGATAATCAATCTAAACTCAATACAAAAACAAGAGAGAGCTCAAGTATTAGTTAACAAGTAGCTAAAAATGTAAAGATGAACCAAATTACAGAATCAAAACAAAATAGCATAACACAGCCCGACAACAAAATAGCTAAAATTTAAAAGAATGTGCAATCTCAACATAGGTGTCAATACTAAAAGCCACTAGAGAAGAAGAAGAAGAATCCTCACGACGTGGTTGCAGCTTGTAACTGTCTAACAATAGCCTGCAAGACCATCCCCGCCACACCTTTCTTCTTCGCCAACACCTGCATTGAATTAAATATTCTCAAAGTTTATAACTAAAAATCTCGGTTAAGACTTAAGCTACAGCTGCAGACAACTAGACATAGGTTTGCAAACAAAAGGGTATTGAAAAAAAAAACTAGCACTAATGCAGCATTAATGTCAATAATATACTCCACGAAGCTGTGACAAATACAGAGTGAAGTAATTAAAGACACTACTTTGTGTATATGCATATGCATGGCTCAAATGCAGCATAAAGCAAAGGGCTTTCTAGTTATATATGTCAATTCCCCACTCTTCATCGTGGAAAGCAATGTAACATTGGTCTATTAACATGAAACAAACAACATCAGTCAAATTATAGCAGAAGAAAACGATTCAAGGCAAGATAAAAGTTTAAGGCCTAAGCCTGTTTACAGAGGAAAGAGTGTAGAGAAATGACAAAAGAAACTAATCATGTTTCTTTGGTAGCTGTTCAATAGAGATCTATGTGATCACAATTCACAAAACAATAGTCATCAAGACTTGGGCTCAACATTCAAACACTAACTCTCAAATTCAATACCAAAAATCATTTTAAAACTAGTCAAAGCTCATAACAAGTAGCTAAAGATGTAAAGATGAACCCAAAACCCATTCTCAAAAACTTGAAACAAATCAAACACACATGATTGTTACCTCAATCAGAGGAGATAAGAGAGCTCGTGATAACCCAAATCGGATGAAAGAGCTCGAGGTTTGCGTCTCAGATGAGAAAAGGAAGAGATGGGTTTGGCCCGTTTGGAGAAGAGAGCTTTGAGATGCTATAGAGAAGCCTGAGAGATCCTGAAACAAATCAAACACACAAACGCCAGTAAGGATCTAAAACAAATCAAACACACATGAATACATGATTGTTACCTCAACAATGCTTGAAACCCAAATCGGAGGAGATAAGAATCAAATCGAAGAGAGAGATCGGAGAGAGAGGCTGATGAAACCCACGGCATAGTTGAGATCGGAGAAAGAGGCTGAGATGATGAAACCCAGAAGGGAGAGCGAGATCGGAGATGAGATGTTGATCGAAAACGAAGAAGAAGCTTTGACGTCGAGAAGTTCTCGACGAGAACGAAGAAGAAGCTGAAATTAAAATGGGTTCAACCCTGATAAAACCCTTTATTTTCGAATCCAGACCCAAATAAACCCAATATGATTTAGAGTTACAACTTTTGGGTTAGGGTTTTTAAAATTTTTGATGGGTTGGTACTACCCTAAATATTAGAACCCAATACAACATTCCTAGATATAGCTTTAATGAGCGTTCGATTGTCAGAGAAGATCCTAAGCATAGGGACTCCAGGGTTTGAGCCATGCTCTCCTTTACTTCAATGATTAGAGGTTTTGAACTCTTCACTAAGAAGGTAAGTAATACGAGACTCTGTCGAAAATGGAGGTTGATGGCAGGCCAGAGTAACTGAGAGATGATTGTAGAATCGTATCCAAAAGCTGTAGAGAAAGACCTTAACTGTCTAGATTTGATTCTAAAAATCACGAGAAATAGAGCAGAGGCTGTGTAGACTCTACTGGCATGTGATAGCTGAAAAGATAGTGAAACAAAATCAAGAGCAACATCATGGCACTGGGCTAGGTGAACCATGTAGACTGAAGCTAGACAATGAATTATGAATTGGCAGGATGCCTTGGTGAAGGAGCTGTCGCCTAAAGAAACTAGAAGGGGGTTTGAGTCACATGTGGGGCACACTGGTTTGAAGATTGTGCAGCTGTTTAATGATACTCCAGATATGTTGCTCGTTATGGAGGCAAACTGGAATGCATCCGGTAACTCAACTCTAATTTTCTCCCATGTCAGATGCGACCTGAGACAATACCTCAAAAAAGCACGGGGATGCCATGGTGTGCCGAAGAGACGTAACCGCGATCTGCGAAAACACATTGGAAAGCAGAACACCACCCCTACTTTAGCCATCAAAAGCCATAGCTTTGATTTGTTGCGTATTGGAGAAATATAAGACTGGAGATGTTTCTTTCTTCAACCAAAATCCTCGCATCACTAAGCCAATCTTGAAGAGGTATAAACACGCCCTTAAGGCTAGGTATGACACATAAAGATCAAACTGGGTGTTCGTTGACGATATGGGTTGGAAATCAAATTCAAAACCATTAACGCTCATGGATCTGAAGGGATGAGAGGGAAGTGTGTTGGTTCGAAGCGGCGGCGAAGAAAGTAGATATGGCGGGACCGATGGATCTGGTGGCTCTGATGAACGGGGAGGAGGAGGAACGAGATTCTCCGACAAGCTCCTCTTGCCGAGAACGAAACATAGACTGCTGAAGCCATCGGACTCGAGGCGAGTAGCTTGAGCAGAGTCACATCCTCAGACGACAAGAAGCTAAACGGAGAAGAGATTTGAGGCTACCTGCAGAGTGAGGTGACATATCTTTTGGAAGAACAGAGAGAAACAACGAGTCGTGGTGGTCAGGAGTGGGACGAGGCGGAGGAGGGACACTGAAGAAAGATGCTCATGTTGAAATCTTCACTCTTACGGGTGCTTCGTAAGTAGTATCTTGGAACGTGGTCTCTCTTTAAATAAGCTTTATTCTTTAAATAAAACTGCATTTGATATACCAAAATTTTTTTTGATTAATATAATTTAACATTCATTCAAAAAATAATAATAAGCCACTTTATTTGTAAGTGTATTGCGGCCCCGAATAGTGTCCCTGTTTTCGAGTAAGGATTCATAAAGAACAGATGGTTCCCTGATACTTTCTGATAATGGCATAAGATATATTCTATGTCGGTTTTAGGGGGTTCAATTTTTGAATGTGATCTGCAGTTTCTCGTCGATAATGAACTACAACCCAAACCAACACAGAGTATATCCAGTCGATCATGAACTACAACCGAGTTGCAGAGGAGAACCAAACTCCACAATACCAGTACTTTAGATGCAGTCCAGTCTCCCTTGTAATGTGCCATGACTGACTTGTGCTAAACATTGGCTTGAGATTATCATTAAGTCTCTTCCACAATTTTATATCATCACAATTGGTTTTCAGTGGTCGTTATGGGAAAGTATAACAAAAATATCAAGGCAAGAATTGTTATATTAATGTTAGGTTTCAAAGGTGACTGCTCGAATATTTGAGTTTTTGGAGGTATCTAATAATTTTGGTTAAAATAATTAATTATGATTCGATCTACAAATAAAATAAAATAAAAGTCTAAAGATAATATGAAATAATAATATTTTATCACAAAATAAAAACTTCTTTACATTTCAAATTCTTATAATTAATATAATATAATATTTTAAAACATACATAAATTTAATATTCACATATTTTAAGATAGTTCTTAAATATATGTATGTATATGCATATAATATAACATATATAATATCCATTTTCAAAAAAAAAATAGTATATTTGTGATTTATTTTGTTTCTTACGGATAGTATATATTAATATTTGTTTTGTTTCATAGAAATATGAGTATGATTTTTTTTGGTCTAAATCGAAGCATATGATAAATTGAATCAAAATTTATGAATATTTTGTTGAGATTTAGTTATATCATCTTGTCGAGATACCGGAGATAGAGACTTAAAATGAATAAATATTCAACTAACTCCTGAAATAAGTGGCCCAGAGTCTCTTAACTATCTACGATCCCAACGCTAAACAAACTCCCCAATCCCTATCATTCACAGTACTAAACTATGTATGATCAGGCGTGGACACCTTTTGGCATTTTCAACCTAAAAACATTTAACCCAACCAACCATTAACAAAACAACTTAGATATAGAGTATGGGACTAAAGTTTGCATATGTTCACGTTACTATAAATTTCCTTCTACCTATTTTTCAATCCGTTTAAATCAAGACACTGAGATTTTAGTGCAACAATTTTTGTTGTAGCCCTATATATTATAAAGACAAACTTATTCGGTATGTTATTCTATTATATGAACCAATACTAACTTGCCAAGGATACGCACAAATAGTCTATATGATTAAATATAGCATAGTGTTAAAAAAGAAGAAGATTAAATATAGCATATCTATGTTTTTTCGGCGACAGACTATTCAGTACTCTAATACTACAGTATTTATTGCAATAAACGAATTAGTATTTGATACTACAATTTATGGGTGATGCATTTATTTCACACTAACAACACATCGTCTCAAGCCTAATTCTTGGGCAAATCAACCGTAATCAATAAGAACATATACCCATTCGTAAAAGTTAAAAACGACGTATTGTGGGAACAACAAGAAATATAAGTACATATTGTATGAAGTTTTTTAAATTTATGGGTTCACGCATTCGCAATTCAGATGGTCGTTAGATTGTATGATAAAATTTATGATCTATTGACAAGTAGATGATATATACTTCAATGCATATACTTGAATTTTGCATTTAGTTGATAATAATTTAATGGAAACTGGTAGACAAGTACTGAATATTGAATTCTTCCACCAGGAAATAACAACTAATTTATATCATAAAATAATTATATTATAGACTCAGAATTATGATCCCATTTAATTAATTCGTTGTAGCTAGTCTTCAAACACATTTTGTTTTAATATTTTATTTTAATCTTTAATAAAAACATTTTTATTTTATTAAAAATAATTCAATTTGTGAAGTTAAAGGTCATAGTACGAAATAAATTGAAGAGAAGAGGCACGCACTTAATTAATTGTGGTTGCATGCATGGAGGAGCGGATGTCGGAGCTTTAAAGACTTGTTCTCCCATCCTTCAAGTTTACGAATTTTTTATCCTTTAAACTCTGTAGTATGTTATTTTGTCATATTTAATTCACAAACATATACACACAATCACTGATATGCATAGTTTGTGTTATATATCCAAAAGTGGGAGTAGGAATTAATGTGACTATTAAAGTTGCATCGGCATTCATCAATTCATCACCTTCCCCTTCTCCAATTCTCTTTATTGTCTCTCCATTTATTGACGTCTCCCTATTTCCCAAATCTTCTTCCATTCACAGACATAATTATTATCACCATACATGAGGATTCAGGCATATACATTTTGACAAAAATTGAGTTATATACATATATAGATGATACATACATCCATATGAATTCACCAACAATCTAATTGTTTAGATTTTTGACGATCTATTTAAAAACATGAAGTAGTTAATGATGATAACCAAAAAAAAGGCGAAAAGAGAAAGATGATGACCATAAAAAAAAAGTTAATGATGATGACCATAAGATGATGATAATGGTAGAGGAGAAAGGCAAAAAGAGAAAGAGACATAGAAATTAGTTAGCACTTCACATCTAAGCATTTAAATGAGCTTTGAGTTATTGAAGGCACCTAACTTGGAACGCACACATCATACTTCACATTACTTACCTCTTTATTTTCTTATTTCTCCAAAAATCAAAACTAAAATGAAATAGTCGACAGGTCACTTTTATTGCCTAATAAAAAATCCTTCTAAAATTTATATATATACAATTTTTGTATTTTATTTTAGAATATCTAACTTATTAACCATTAGACCATCTCCAACGGGAGTGCGTTGATGGTCCTTAGCTCTACATCCAATGTTTATCAGATTAAAAAACTATTATTTGAGCGACATAATACTTAGTTACCTAAGGATTGATCCTTAAATAAGGAATTTAAGGATCAAATCCTTGTCTACGTGGCAGCTTGGCTTTCTGATTGATTTCTGTCCGTCTCCTTCTTCGTTTCCTTTTCTCTGATTTTATGCTAGATTTGTAGCTCTCTTATTGATTTCTGTGTGGATCGAGCAGTGATATCTAGGAAGATCGAATTCTCTCGACCGCCTCCTCGAAGATTAGAAAAAATAGAAACTCTGATTACGATCTTCTCACTCGTCGTTGAGGTACGTCTCTCTCTCTCTCTATGTTAATTAGGTTCTGTGAGTTTCGTTTTAATCCTTTGAGATCTGTTTCAGTGATTCCGTTTTCAAATTTTCTAGTTTGTTCAAAGTATAATCTTTTCAGTGATTTCGTTTTACATTCTCTGAGATTTGCAATTAGATTAAAAAAACATCTTATCTCATGTCCACACATCATGTATACACTGTGCGTCTTGTAAATTTCGGTCACACAAGTCAGTCACTGTGGTTTAGTGTCTGAACAAAAATTTTTGGTTTGAACAGATGGATAGTAACGCTTGGAGGAGGAAACTCACTTGCCTTTTTTTTCTGCCAAAGTTGCTGCTTTACATACCTGGAAGCTTACTCTGCTTCGCCACCAAGGATTGATATCCTTTCATTTGTTGCCAACATTTTGAGATCAGTTTGCTATCTTTGCCTCAAGAAACTAATGGGTTTTGCTAAGTTTCAAGATCGTGGTGTTTCTTATGCCAATTGCTATATGGTTCCTCCAACCAACCAGCTATATTATCTTCTGCCATGATTTCAAAAGTGAGTTATTGAGAAAAAAAAACTAATTATAATTTTCAGAGCTCACCTTGTCTCTGTAGTGTTCATCACAGCCATGAGTAATTACTTTAAAACTTAATTTGAATCCATTGGCCCCATGAAGTGATAGTCACTGGCTTGTTATTGTTTTAGATCGAAGACGGTTATGGCTTGCTTTAGAATGCATTCAGGAAGGCAAATTTCACCAAACTTCAAGGTGTTTTTTTTCCTTCTAAAAAATCATAGTTTGATGTTGCATTGACAGAAGTGGAAATCATATGATAAACAAAACATTGTATTCATATCCGATCCGTCTGAAGCCACCATGGTTTGTATTACGGATTCTCTTCATTTTGCGTCTAAGATGGATATTCAATACTCACATATATTTTTTATTCTTTCACTTTCAAAAAAATATTATTTTTTATTTTTAAAAACTCAAAATTGGAAAACACCATTGGACTCTCTATTTTAATAAGAATCCTTAACTATTCAAACAAACAAAAAAATTAATATAGTAATGGTAAGGACTCCAAGAATGAGTCCACCATTGCGGATGCTCTTAGTAAGTTCTTAGTATATTGGTATCTAATGCAATAACTCCATATGAACCGGTGGAGACAATAACTCCTCTAAAGATTTTCCTACATGAATATAAATAGAGACGATCTTGACATACTTTTGAAGACTATCTTCTCATTTCTCACAGGATCAAAGAAAGATAGAGAGAGTTTAAACTTTCCTTATAATCATAAATCACTCAGTGCACACACAAAGTCCGAGGTTAATGGTTTCTCGACAAGAAGGAGCCCTCTTCTCCAGTAAGAGGGATTTAAAAATCTTTGGAGAAGAGTTTCACAAGTTCAAGAAGACTAAACTAGTAGATCAATCACATGGTAAACTTCAGAGCACTAGACCAATAGAGCCTCTACCTTGTCCAAGAACTTACCTTGAACGAACCATAGAGCCTAAGGTATAAAATCACACATACATACATATATATTTTAAAGTGTCTTGTATTGTATCAATATGCGGTATCTAAGTGACACTGATATTATATGGCATGCATCTAAAACATGTATGCTTATATTTGCAGGTCTATTCAAGAACATCAGAGGATCATATGACAAACCCAAAAGATTTGGTGGTTGTTGGACGACCTAAGATGAGTCTAGACCTTCAGCTGAACCTTTCACCTTCTTATTCACCTTCAAAAACCACTACAAAGATAGTTGAATCCTCAAATCACAACGTGACCGTGTCATCACCAAATGTCAAAAATTTGACAAGCCCGAGGGAGAAGACCACGCTGTCTTGGCTTGCGTTTGACGGTGGTGATGATGTTGATCACAAGGAGCAAGAGATGGTACCAAAAGTGTGCATGAAATGCCACATGCTGGTCATGCTGTCCACATCAACTCCTGTTTGTCCCAACTGCAAGTTCATGCACCCACGTGATCACAGCTCTACAAAACTGTTTAAACCACCAAATTTGCTTTGGCTCCTATGCTAGGCTCTTCAGAGTTATTGGATATTAATTTTCGTAAGGAATAAATATGAGCCGTAGATTAGACAAGGATGTATATTCTATGATTCCGTGAAGGATATATCCAATCTCCTTGTCCATGCTTTAGAAGTTTAGATCTTGCAACCTGATAGTATTTGAATTGAATTCTACATGAGATAACACGTACATGAAATGTTTTTAAGTCCAATACAATCCTAACTCAACATTTATGGATACTGACTATATATTACGTTCAGGGCATTTGATATTATTGTTTGACAAGCAAACTTGAGAGTATAGTCAATATTAAAACATAACCGAGATTAAAAGAAAAAGGTTACTAATTATAAATCTGTTAAGAACCAAGTTGTTTGATCACGGTAGGTGAGGGGTGAACCAGAGAACATCTATAAATAATATTGTTCAGAGGTGGGGAACATTAACAAGACCAAAATGCAACGAAACATGTATAAGAGAAGATGGATGTTTTGATGGTCCCGAATAGAAAGGACTAAAGCAGGCTTCCAGTTTTCTAAATAAAAGGCCTGTAAGTAGGCCCATTACGGCCTAATAAAACGTTATACTAGAAACAAGAAGTAGGGTTTTCGAAGCAGGAAGCTAGTGGCCGCTTCTATATATATAGAAGATGCAATTCCATCATCTTGTATATTCAAGCACAATCGTTTATGTTATTGTTCTACTCTTTCAAATGATTCTTAGTTCTGTTAGGGTTTGTTTTTTTTTGAAGAAAGATTTTAACTTAATTCTTTGTTAGCTTTTGTGTTGATTTACTTTTTAAAAAATTGGATGGAAGATTGCCACTTCTTTCAGCAGCAAGATCTAATACTACTTGTTAGCTTTGTTCTGGTGGCATATATCAATTCGCCATAATGAGAGGGATTTTATAATTTGCAGAGTTATTCTTCTCTGCAAATGTTATCCTTCTCTTTGGTACATGTATTCTTCTTCTTCTTCTTCTTCCAACGTTTACAAGATTTTAAAATATTCATTTTTTTTTGTTGATGGAACTTCCTCCTTTGTAAACTTTTTCTTTCTAAAGAACTATGTTTGTCATTACTAGTTCATCGTCCTCCTAAAATTATTTAAAATGGATTTAATCATCTACTAGTCGCACGTTTTGGACCCAACTCAGACCAATGGAAAAGGCATTTAGCTAAAGTCATGTTCTTGTTATCTATAATGTCGTTTAGATTAGTTTTGAAGACACTATCAAGCTCGAGTTCCACTTCCTTTTACCCTCAATCGTAAATTTACCTTATTATTGTAGATTTGTAAGGATATCATAACTGAAAATTGAGAGCTTCAGAGCAAAATCTAATTCTAGCCAAATTCGTTGGTGATAGATAAAACATGACCTTAGGACCAAACTCTGCCATACATCCTTGTTACCAAGAAACAAAGTATAAAAAATAAGACGTGACTCAGTTCGTAATTAGAATAATAACGATATAATTGGGATCTCAGTTAGAACCGAATCTCTTTGCATTAAACAATGTAAGAATCATTGCAAGCAAAACATGACACTACCCTGTTGCTTGTTTGGTTCTTGACTTATGTCACTTGAAAGAATAAAACTTGATCAGGTTCATGAAAAAGTACAGCTCAACCTCTATCTTAGCTTCAACAAGATCGCAACCACCAACTACCACTCTCGGTGTTCAAAGACATAAAGTTATGAATTGGCCAATGCAAACAGATGATCCTTTCATAAAACATTGGTCTATTCTACTGAATAGAGTTTGTCAACTTTTTCTTTTTGGGGCAAAAGAGTTTGTCAACTTATATTTCAATAAAACATTATCTTCACAAATATGGATCATATTCTTTTTTCACTGTATATAATAAAAATAGTAACCCCAAAGTAAAATATAAAATGTAACATTCTGTAAAAATGGGGAACTCATGAAACCATACAAAGAAACTTCACCAGCGGTCTTACGTCCCCCTGGTAGCATATATTTCATCTCCCTTCTCTTTTCTTCTTCTTCCCCTGTATTGCCACCACAGTTATGTGTCTGCTTCCAAAACTGTGAGACTTTGTTACAAAAATAAAAACAAAACTCTTTCTCCTTTTTCAGATTGATTGTCGCTTGTTGAACGGTTTTTGGCAGATGAGGAGTCTCTGTTCACTGTTGCTCTCAACCTCTACGACTCTAGCCTCCCACTTCAACTGCGTTGTTAAAGCTCTAGCCGCTTCAACCAGCTGCGTCGTGTCACGGATTATCACCCATCCCTGCACTCAAGTTTTGTTTTCTCTCTTTATTACTCCATCTTTTCAGTAAAATATATATATTTTTAAAAAATTTCAAACATATTAAAAAAAACATCTTAAATTTTGATTATAAAAGCACTGTTTACAATTTTTAGCCAATCAAAATTCAATAAACATAACGTACAATTTATTATTATACTTAATAGAACATGTAAGAATATAAGTTTTTTGAATTTTCTTTGAAAAAAAAAAAGGATCAATTTAAAACCGGGGGAGTATATAACTACAGAAGAACTGATGTTCTTTCTTTCAAGAGTAAAGACAATGTGTGTACCTCTGGACGAAGTAATCTATCAACCTCTGTCAATATTTGCAGAAGTGAGCATGAGCTCCGGTGCTGACTTGTCTGAAGGGACAAAAGATTGTCTGCGTGGACAAGATCATATGTTCTTGGATAACTCGGGAATGCTTCACACCTGAAAGTTACAACAAATAATACATGTTGAGCAAACTACTCTGCAGCTTAATGAGACTTTGTGTTACGAGTCACTCACCAGTCGTGTAAGACTCCGACAAAGCCACGGTCAAGGATCATTGCGAGGTGGTTTGGTCCAGCTGTAGGGACAACATTCATGACCCAGACCGATTTCTTTGCTTCCAACAAGGCGGCATTGAGCCCACCGTACTGTGCATTCATGTCCAAGACGTTTCTGAGCATGTTATAAGGAGGAGACGGATCTTCGTCCCCTGGTCTTTTGGGATGGTCAGAGAATATCAGAGGAGACAAGAGAGACCAGTAGTCTCTCACGTTTAGTTTCCAGTTTGCTGCATCTTCTCCAACCTCCTCCGGGTGAAGACCTGAACCAACCAACAAACCAACCCAAGGATCAACAAAAGGTGCAGAAAATATATATTCAGTGTTCTAAAAATCTGTCTAGGCGTCCCCATAGTCGATAAATAGGGCATAGACGAGTAAATTTTTTTTGATGGAATAATAGGGTCGAAAAAATCGGTGTAGGACCCGCCTAATTAATAATCTTCTATAATGCGCCTAGCGATTTTTTGAACATTGGTAACAAAGGGGACTAACCATATAGTGAAAGTTCAGTCTTGTTCATGCTAGACCGGCTAGGCCATTTTGTCCTGCCTTCAATGGGAATCCACCTCCGGCTACGTGTTCCACCAAGACACATCTGAAGCGGCCTGTAATAAGGAGACTCAACATCGTGCCCTTTGCTACACACAGAAGGTCCCACCCCAGGCTTCCTGTTTTATTACAAAACATTTAATGTAAGAAAGACTCAATAAACTATGTTCTGTGTGTAGTGTAGTGTGTCACTGACCTTGAACTGTAACATTTTGTTTTGACTGTCTTTTTCCAGACAACTGTCTTGTCTTGCTGAGACAAAAGAGTCCAACATATGCTCTCAGCAAAACCACGAACAAAGTTCCATCTCTTTATATCCTCTTTGCTACGAGCGTTTGTGAGCGGAGATGTCCAAACAAAGTAACCTCCAGGCTTCAGTACCCTGTCAACTTCCACAAGGAGAACACCATCTGCACACACACACAGGATTATAAACTCACAATAAGACCAATTCATCATCAGAATAATAATAATCATTCTTAACCGTTTTACCTTTCTGGTCCCAATCAATACCACATCCTGAGCAATGCAACATATCAAATGAAAGAGAAGGATATGGCAGTTGCTTTGACACAAAAGAACCAATCATAGCAGGTAAACCCCTCTCAAGTGTTAGCTGAACTTGGCTACCAGAGGCTTCATAGTTTGCTATGCACATTGTCAAGAGCTGCTTTGAGAGCAGATGTGCTCCAAAGCTACCATAACCACATCCAATATCCAATATAGTCCTCACCTGAAAAACAAAAGATGAATTTTTTTTTACAAATAAAAAAAAGTAATAAAAATGAAAAAAAAAACAATAAAAAAGATTTCTAAAAAATAAAGGATTTGTTAGAATATTTGAGTGTGTGTGTGTGTGTGACTTACACCAGCTTCAATGAAGTTATCATTCTTAATCCCAATCATCTGAGCAATCTGATGAGAGTAATCTTCAACCTCATCAAACATAGGAGACGCGGAACGGAAAGAGATCTGATCATCATCCATCATCATCATCCTCTTGTTGATGCTACCAGAGGTCAACACCTCATCAGCAGTGATCTTAACGTTATGATACCATATAACATCTTTACCGGTAGGCCACCTAAGAGGAACCTTGTAATCCACAGGAGGTGAAACCAAACACTCCTGTCTCGACCCACAGGACCGATCAAGACTCTCAGAGAGATTAAAGCAAGGAACATAGTTCTCAGACTCTTCTATACTATTACAATACTCCAACTCTTTCCATTTACTAGGACCAGCAGAGATCTCTCCAATATCCAACAAGTCCGAAACGAGCTGCTCCTGTAACCTCCTGTAGTTGTGGTACACGTGGCCTCTGGAAGAGGTGGAGATAGAGACCGTCCACCAGAAGGAACCGGCTAGAGCGAGGATCACGATTAGGACCAAACTGATCTTGAGAGACAGAAGCATCAACCTGTGTCTGCTCCTTGCGTTGTAAGGTTCGGTTTTGGGAGGAGATTGAGTATTATTAAAGAGGAAAGCGAAAGGGAACCTCAAGGTTAAGTGACTTTCCTTCTCTTTGTCTTTCATTTGAGAGTCTCTGAGATCGTCGCTGCTGTCGGAGACTCGTACTCCTCCTGAGATGCCACGTTGCAGTGGCATTGACATTTTTTTTTTAGATCCCTGTAATAATAGAAAAAAAGAGTAAAAGATTTAAAGCTTTTTTAGATCCACGAATTCTGGGTAGAGTTTTTTTTCACTCGTAAACTTTTAATTTCGATTTGGAAAAGTTTCGATTTTTATTCAGTGAAATTGAAATCCAATCACAACCCATTAAAATTGGAGAAAAACCCATCAGATTGAACAAGAAATCGAATCGAATTGAAATCAAATCAAGAAAAAATGAAAACAGAGCAAGAAGGAAATGAAAACAGAGCATGAGGAGGAAGGAACCTTGTTTGTTTTGTGTTATTTACAAAACGATGATTCTTTGAGAGCTCTCTTTCTCTATATATGTATATATATGTCTACGAGTTGAAACTCGACAGTGTGAGAAAGAGAGAGAGAGAGAGAGAGAGTGAAGAAGCAGGAGGAGGAGTCGTGTATGGATCCAATCTCGACAGAGACATCCCCGTGAGGGAGAACTAATTAATAAAGAAATGATTCCGTTGGCTCGGTTACTCTTCTCTTTCTCGCGCGTTGAATTAAAATATTATATAAAACGAAAATTATTATTCTGTGTGTGTCTCTCTCTCTCTATTTTTAATTTATTTTGGGGTTCTCTACCGTATTTAAAGGAAAATAATAAGAGAAGCTTCCTTTTTGGTTAAGATGCATTAATTAGTACTGACTAATAATAATGTAATTAGTTTAATTGTTAACCTTTTCCTTTCTCTCTACTCTACTTGGCGGTGCATAAATTATAACTCTTCAATTTAATTTCAGTAGTAATTATATTGAAAGATTAGAGTGTGCTTTTGTAGTAGTTGACAAATTAAGAAAAAAACAGAAGATGCTTAAATGATAGTATAAACATTCTCCCTATGATGTGAGAATTTAACCTTTTTAGATGATAGAAGTCGCTATCGAATCAGTAGAAAGAAAAAAATACTACTTACTTTGTTATAGGTCTCACCACAAGCTTTTCTAAAGGTTGTTTTGTCGGTAGTTCTTGATTTTGTTTCCTACCGTATATTTAGTTCATTTTGTTTTACTGCGTTGATGACATTTATATAAACATTATCTTTTAAAATTATCTTTAAATAGTATCCATTTTAATTAATTAGTATCATCGTCAAAATTATCATTTCAGCTACACTAGTTTATGGCTTAATTGCATTATACGATCAGAATCTGGAGTGGAGAAAATTGTGCATATGCATGTCTTCATTGTGGTTTTCGTTTTGCAACTCATGTTTGGCTTCTTATCCGACGACAATTATTGATTCGAGAAAAAAAAATGAAATATATTTATCACAAATGAGAGATATTTTATAGTACCCACTACCATTTATTGTCAAACGCACCAGTAGGAGAGACCATTTGCCCATTTGCAGACGTCACTACGTCAGGCATCCACGATAAGGTTAAACTTGGGGGTGATACGTATATAAAATTGAAGAGGCGACGATGGTGGTGATATATGTTTACATTTTTGTAATTTCTTGGATATAAAATGTTTACATTTTTGTTACTGGTCACTATTAAGATATCAAATCAACGTAGCCTACGAATATGTTAGGAAGTAATGTATTGCTCACTCCATTTCCAAATTAATCCATGTTTTAGAAAAAAAGTTTATTTCAAAAATATGTATTTTTTACTTTTTAATATAACTTTTAATAGATAATAATGATAAGTTATAAATTTCAAGAAAACTAATTGTATTTATTAAATTCTAATTGGTTGAAAGTTATGAAAAAAGTTAATCACAAAAATTATACATTTAATACTAAGATTTAATGTATTTTATTAATAAATGTGAAAAATCTAAAATATAGATTAATTTGAAACGGAATGAGTATTAATGTTTCTGTTAAAAACCCTACTCTAAAAACCCCCACTAATCATGTTCTAAAATGTCATAACAAAAGCTTTACATTTTTGTGCATGATTGCACTTGTCCCGCGGAAAGATACTATACGAATGGTTTGGACTAACCAACACGCAAAAGAACAAAATATACATATTAGAGCATGATTATTAGGGGATTCTTATGATGAGATTTTTAACGGAATATAAGAAACCATCTCTTAATTTTTAATTAAAAAAACTAACAACCAGTTTTTTAATATCTTGTGTATAATCATGCTCTCACGAACATAGTTGTGTATTTTATTGGAAGAACGATAACTCCATGAAGAAAAGGGGATCAGGTTGCTCCAATAAAATTCCAATATGCGAAGAGACAAGAAGTTTGCATAAGTAATCTACTGTGTTTGGGGAGACGTCGTATATTTTCTAATAACAAACAAACAAAGAGATATGTAGAAGATAATAATAACATACAGTTTGCTTACAATAGCCCATTCTTTTTTTTTTTTTGAAAATTATAATAGCCCCATTCTTTGACAAAACACATTCAGTTTTGCCAAATTTAAATAGTAATCACGACGACAAAAGAAAATAGTAATCACAGATTAATAGTACTAATTTTCTGATAAACATAACTTTGAGTCTATATATATAGATTTTTTTGAATAATAACTTTGTATCTATAAGTGTATGATCTTTCCATTTAATAAGAAGTAGAACAACTTAAGATGACATTCATCATCTTATTTATTTTCATATTTTTCTCTCGTAAATTCAAACAGCAATCAGCCAAATGCATCAGAAAAGAAAGAAGATAATTGGATATTTTTGTGAAATACTAGTAGGTAAATCGATCGGGAAAAACTAGGTCCCATATGAAACGCGGTTATATGTGGTGGCTCAACATTTCTAACGTGGCTGATTTGACGGTGACTATAACCGTACGCCTGTATACAGAGGATCAGCGATCACATATTGTTTCTAGGTTACAAGCGTAAGAATAGAACGTGGATAAGTTTAGTGCACGGTGTTCGAGCTTCTGTGTGACGCGGACACAAAGGAAACTTCACGGATCAGTTAATAATCTGTTGGATCACATGTGATGTTTAGCTATGTCCCATTTTTCTTGATTTTAAATAGAATATATGCGATTCCTTACTATATATTTATTGCAGATCTCTAGGCACGCAAAACCAAAACCAAAAAAGAGGAGAAGTACCAAAAAATAATGAATCAAAAATCAGTTTGAAAATTACTGATTCATATTAATATGTGATTTTATGTGACTTTAAGATTTATGAAAAAATATTTGCTAACGTATTCCCAATGTATTTGGTATGTCTTCTTTGACAACTTGTACAATACAAAGATTTTGTTTGTGTACATATATATTATATACACTTTTGATTTTGTGTATGGATCTAAAACAACGTGACAATCGAGTTAACTACAATTTATTTGGAATGTACGCGTGTACTTATAGCCATAGGTCAAGGAAAGAACAGTATGAGAGATTACGAATCTAAGCATGTATCGATAACGTTATTTATCAGTATATTATTATGTCCTAATTGTATCAGCATTAAACAATGTAAATTGTGCGCCAGATCTCCATCACTAGGTAAATCAGTTGTACAGTTACTTGGAGATTAACCATAATTGGTGAGAAAAGGAAATGTGATTGATTCCTTTGTCTAATCTTGTGAGGCTGTGTAAATTGCGTCAAAACTATATCTCCGAACTTTTATAGATTTAGATTATAATCTATAAAAGTTGTCTAATCTTGTGAGTTTGTGATATAGATTTTTACTTACGGAGCAACTTGGTATGTAGCTTATATTATATCTTTACGACCAATCACAAACCATAAGTCAAATGTTCCGCATGACCTAACCGTGTGTCGTGGATCTAATCCGAAGTTTGACTTGAAAGCTACTTTAACTTAATTAAATATACATTGGATCTAGAAATTTTGATTATAGGTGTGTGTGGAGTCGTTGTCCTTCCATT
This sequence comes from Raphanus sativus, assembly GCF_000801105.2. Lineage (NCBI taxonomy): Eukaryota > Viridiplantae > Streptophyta > Magnoliopsida > Brassicales > Brassicaceae > Raphanus > Raphanus sativus. Next base: position 944,631 of record NC_079512.1, on the reverse strand, counting down.
AATGTCAGTGCTTAATTCCTAACCTCACTATGCTTTCGTAACTCGAAATTAGTGTAAATGTACTAGCCACATTTTAACACGAAGTCATTTTACTTTTATGAATTTTTTTTGCTAAATCGTAAATATCATATAAATGAATAAGGATTTTACAAAAGTAAGACCATAGTTTTGATGCATCTTGGCAAAAAAAAAGAAAAAACAAGATGAATCACCTATATCCAACACATGGATTAATAAGAACACTTATCGCAACCAAATCACCATAAGAGAACTAAAAGACTTGAGCGATCGCCGAGATGAGATGATATTCTTCATCTCCTTGTCTATGAGCCTGAACACCTCGGTGACTGGACCAGAGACATTGTTGTGAGTTTTATGAGATGATATACTTTTATGAGTTTATCATATAGCACAAGTTACAAGTGTGCCTTAATTCTAATCATAGTTCTTTTTATATTATCATAGTTGTAACCGTAGTTGGGGACCTTGGGACAAAAGTCAAAGTATTTACGAGTACCGACTTGGATAGCTAGGCCAATTTCTGAATAAATTATACAAAACTTTTTGAATTTTGTTTACGTGATTTTAAATAATTTTCTGTCTTTTATCGTACTATTATTAGTCCATTTATTTTGGTTTCATTCCCATTATTTTGTATTTTCAGCGATTTTATATTGCTTTACATATTGTAAAATCATCTCAAATGCTAAGTTTAAAATATGTTTCAAATATAAAATACATATAAAAGTAAGAGAAACAAAAGAGATTTAACCAGTGATGGTAGTCCAAAGACGTTTGAGAGAATAAATCCAATACAGCGAATCCTGGTTCGAACTCTACTGGCCACACATATATGAACTATTTATTTTGATTATTTGAATGTCCAGGAAAAAAGTATATTTCTAGACTGTACATTCATACGAAGGTTAAGTCTTTATTTTTAATAGACTTGAATTTAATATTTTATATTTAGAAAAAAAAACAGAAGAGATTTTATAGTAGACTTTAGAATACTCATTCACCTAATGGTTTAATTGTTTCAAGGAATTAAAATATTAATATTTCAAGAAAATATTTAAAAATGAAATATAAAAGATACTCAAAAATGGCAAAAAAAAAAATTTCCTCAGATGTCAAATCGTCAATGGTGCTTCGCGTTTTTGTTTATGATATGAATTAATTAGATGTTAGCAATTATATTTTAAATTAAGGCAAAATAGGCTATAAAACATTTTATACAGTGGTTATTGTTCTTGAGAGTATTCAAAATCACTAGTTTCATTTTAAATGAGAGATGATGGACATTTGAATCTGAACACCGGAGAAAAGATTACAAACGGGTTGATTCCAAATATCAAACTTGCATGGTTTATAAGAAAATATTAATGAATTTAATTATGTTTTTTTGTCAAACGGTCTACTATTGTCCACAGCTAGAGACGTATATTTATTATTTGGAGCTACTCATTAATTACGCGATATTTTTTTTAACGCTGATTTATTATGATATTACAATTACGATGTGAGAAAGATTACATAGACGATTCAACAACCAACAATACTATATACCTTATGAGATATACGCCTAACTGCATCACCTGAGCCGTCCTATGAAGATCCACGTCTTACCAGATTAACTTGCACCATGTTGTAGATCCCTTGTAAACTTTTCTTCCGTAATCTGTATAATTGTTTAATAAACCGCTCTATCCGGAAATTGAAATCTGGATTTATCTGCAAGAAATTGCAGAGTCTAGGGTTTAAACCCCAGACATTGGTGTAGAAACCTTTAAACCTTAACTACTAAGCTACAGTGCTTCCACAATTACGAGATATCTATACAAATACAAAACGAACTTACTCTAGTGTACTATATACTAGTATACAGATAGTTAATTAAGTATTTGTTATGCTGTCTTTTGATCGGTAACTCTGTGGAATGGTGTATGAAACATGATTCCGTAAATATTTATCGATCAATAAAATATTGTAAAATAAAAAAATGCAAAAATGTAGGTTTTTTCTGCTGACAAAAGTATTGTGACAGAAAAATGACAAAATCAATATTTTCATATTATTAAATTATATGTTAATAGTATTTTAGAATTTAAAATACACAATGATAAATTTATTAATGATAAATAGTTATGTTGTAAATAAATTTATAATATAATTTGTATATTATTAAATGTCAATCTATTATTAAAACGTATTGAAAGATAAATTAGATATTTATAATAAGATCTAAAATATTTTAAATAAATTTTAGTTATTTTCACATTTTGTAATTATGAGTTTAACTATTGATATTTGTTTTTATTATAACAAATTGAATACCATATAAACTGGTTTGATCAGTTTTAGATATATTTCACTATACCGTAAATTTAATTATTTTTGCGATTTACTTAATTTTTTTGAAATTTAATTATTTTGCGATTTTATGGTTAAGCGAAGGTTACGAATCAGAGCCGTATGTGTGTGTGAGTGACGGACTGACGGTATGACTCATTTTGTATTGGCTTGCACCACTTTTCAGAGCTGTGATACATTGTCCGCACTTATGATTATTACATGCACGTCCCAGGTTTATTATTACGTGACGATACCTCCTAGAAGCTAAATACTTGCACTTAAAAGTTCCTTTTTAGTTCTCTTTTCCTTTTCACAGCTGGAAAGTCGGTTTATATTCTTCTTTCTTAGGTCGTTTCTATAATCAACCAAACCAACATTGTTTATAGAAATCATCGTGACAACTCACTTCTTTTTTCATGAGTCCATGACGCGTAGTCCAAGCTACCCGTACATAACAAGTGAAGCTGAAAAAATTTAAAATATTCTTTTGTAACTTAAAATGAAAATATTACTTCCAAGACAACACTAAAGTTTAAAATAAAGAAAAATGATGTTAGGATTAAATGTCCACGAATCCGCAGTTAGATTTATTTTCTTGATTAGTATACTCCCTCCATTTTTAAATAAGTGTTATTTTGATATTTATCATACATATTAAAAAATGATAAAAATATATATAAGTTGTTATTAATTACATCTTCCTGACCAATTTGAGATAAATAAATTGTTTATAAAATTAATGCAGTTTGTAATTTATTTTCAGCCGAAAGTAAATATAATTTGCATTGAAATTCTAAAAAATACTCTCCTTTTCATATTATAAATAGTTTTAGCAAAAAATAATTGTTTCACAATGTAAGTAGTTTTAACATTTCAAAGCAACTTTTATATTTATTGAATAGTATGTGACCAATTGAATAATGTTAGCTATTTCATTATTAGTTGAAATAATACATTAAATAATATTTTTAACAAATAATTACTTTTCTTAATATTAGTGTTTTTAACTAAACTACCTTATAATTTGGAACAGAGAAAGTACTTTTTGTGTAATAAGAAAAAAATGTTATGATGATATTTATTATGAAACAGATGGAGTACTAGTTACCACGTGGAAGGCAAAACAATATTTTTTTTATCACAACTACATGAAGATATATAATTTTGATATAAAAGCTGTTGCATATTCAAAATATAAATTGTATAAATAGTCAAACCAAAATAAAATAACCAACAAAACATATGTTTATGAATATTTTTTCAATTTATTCTTTGTTAAAAACAGGTTTTTTCAGTTTTAGTTTTAGTTAATAAATTTACGGCCGTGTTTTATGCTAATAAATTTTGAAATCTTAGATTTTTTTAGAATTGTTTGCTCTTCCAGTTTTAGTTTAAAAGTTTACTATAAATATTTTGTTTCTTAAATTTGTGGACGTGTCTATTTAATATTTTATTTATAAAAATTTCTTACCAAAAATTTACATTTAATTTCCTCTACTAATTTGGCATTACGTATCACCACATAATTTCTGTCAAAAAAATTGACATAAAATTCAATATTTTTAGACAAAAATAGCCTTACGTGCCACCAAATCCACCACTCTTTTTTTTAACACAATCCACCACTCCTTATATTTTATGATGGGGCTAATACAATACTTAAAATCAATGGAATGACTCACTGTGATATCGATATATATCGTTTAATTCATAATAAAAAAAACAAATTTGTTGAAAATATAGAGGAAGTCATATACACGCATTTAAAAAAAAAGGAGTCATATAAACACATTCACCGTCGCATGATACTACAGTTTCTCTACTAATAAATTATTTTTGGAAAAGACAAGATTGTTTCTTTTTAATGGCGACAAGAAAGATAGGACTTTTTTTTTGGTAAAAAGAAAGATAATACTTATCAATAAATATAGTAGTAATAAGAACTGCTCGATCTAAACATAATACTAGAATCTAAAGCCGTCAGAGCACAGGCTTTCATTATTGTCCACTCCAATCCAAATTTTGTAAGTCATATTCGACATCTCTCGTTTTCCTGAAGTTGATGCTTATCCAACTTTGTCCCCTCCTGCATGCTGAAATTGTTTAGCATTTTCCTTTTTGAACATTTTTTATAAGTTTTTCCTTTCTGAACACATGTTATCAACTTATCATACGTCGAACGAAATTACTTTGCACTCGAATTCTTATATATAAAGATCCATTTTGAAGATGTATATATCAATTTTTGTTACATTTTCAAACGTAAAAATAAAATTGAAAAAATGTTATCGTCACGATGCATGATAAAAGATAAACGAGAGATGGATCATATGTCTTTTCGAGATAAGCCAATGGATAATTATGAAAATGAAAGAAGTACCATCATCGCTTACGATCACAAAGTAGTTTTGATCTGCCATAAGTCTAAAAACTATTATAAATTTATAACGCCGTAGGAAAACGATGGAAGACATCAAATGATAAATGATAAATGATAAATGGGAGAGAAATGGACCAAACATGATGTATCAAAGAAAGTTGCTTTTGCAAAAATCTTCAAGGAATAATTATGAAATGAATTAGTTACTAAATAATTAGCAAGAAATTCCATGTGGCTTCCTTTAGCATTGGTGGAGGTTAATAGATCTTTTCATTTCCCTCTCTCTTTCACGTCAAAATATATTATAAAAGGCGTTGCCATAGTCTCTTAAAAGTTCCTCATGTGCACACATAACATCACCATGTGGATCTCTCTATGTATCATAACCCTTTTCTATCTACACAAGCCATTAATTATTGTTCAACACTCGCATATGGGATATTGAGCGACTCAAATAGAAACATCTTAAAATGATTTAATTGAATTTTAAAATATTGAAACATCTTAAAACGATTTAGTTGATTTGGAAAAAAGGAATAAAAAGGTTGGGTAGAGAAAAATCGGCGATTGAATTTTGAAACGATATTTGTGTGATGGCATTCCTATAATTAAATATGTATTTTGTAGGGACGGGTTTATATGAATGGAATGGAACTTAGGGAACATGTGACAGAATTGAAGTGACAAATAAATGACTAATGAGCCACATAAACCATATCGTGGAGTAGGTTTCAAGTGATGATATGCATACCAATATCCACATGCTTTAGTTTTTTTTTCTCTGTAACTTATCCTCTCTCGAATGATTGCTTCGTGACGCCATTCATGACCAGGACATGATTGATGACCCACTTCCTCACTTAAGAAGAGTAAAAAAAACATTCGAATCTAGAGGCCCAGATGTAAATATTATATATGGTTATGAAGACTGGGCCGATTGTATGGATAGGAAATCTCATGGCCTGAATATTTTCAAAACATGTGGTTTGGCAGTATGAAAAATGGGGTGAGAGAGGCTCAAACTCTCGACCTCAGGATCACTCAATAGCTATGAGACCTACGCGCTAGCCAACTGCGCCACCACTCCAGATGCTTTTTCTGATTATTTTTAATTATATGAAAATGTCATAATACTCGAATGAGTCTCTCACAACAATTTTTGTTTTTATTTAAATGAACTGATAATCAAGCTCTCATGCTTTATTTTGGTTTTCCAAATCATCCACATATTTTATTTCTGCCATCTGAAAATATATAAAACTGCATACATAAACCTATTTGAAAAGGTGGTCTCTGATTAGAACAATAAATATATGATATAATAACTTAAACAACCACTTTTTCTTCTTTCTTTGCAAGTATTACTTTTATATAATATAACTATATATAATTTTATGAATGGGTAACATTTTAATTACAAATTATATAAATTTTATTGTTATATAAAATATTGAGTTTTATTAGCTTTTTCATTTTGTTATCATGTAACCCACTCTACTATTTCAGCAATTATTAAATTAAATTAAAAATAGTTAGGATAACATGATATACAATATTTTTCTTGAAGAATCATGAATGAAGAGTCTCCAACAAATATTTCAAAGAAATCATAGTATTTTGGTACTCTTGCAGCTAGAGCACTTTAAACTATCATAGTGATATATCAATTTTATTACAGAAGGTAATCAATTGATCAGTTTACATATATTTGATCTTTTTAGATGTTGTTTGGTATGCTTCCGCTTATTTATGTTTAATTAATAAATATCATCACAAATTTTGATATTTTACTTATTGTTTTTGTTGTTGAAAAGTGCAATTACCCAGCACAACATCGTCCAGCACTCTGTTCAGAGATGAAAAGATGGGATGTCTTGATCCGCGAATCACCTTTGCCTCCGCCAAATTTAAGTTCGATTCAGAACTTGCAAGAGGTATGTGTTCCTACTTGATGTCAATGTATGTTCCTACTTGATATCAGATCCTTTGATCTTTTTAGATGTTGTTTGGTATGCTTCCGCTTATTTATGTTTAATTAATAAATATCATCACATATTTGTGTTGTTGTGTGTTAATCTTAAAACCGGGAATTTATGTATGCATGTAAATTGTCAATTTCCAAAACTTGTGCAGTATTATTTTATTTCTATGTAAACCAAAGCTAAGAACAATTATCATGTAACAATTTGCAAATTTTCAATAGGGAAACTGTTTTTCTGAGTCTCCTGTACAATTAAATGTAAAAACCTTTTCTCCTTAAAATCTACGGCAACTGTTTTAAAAATAATTTTTTTATGTTTTTTTGGTTAATAATTCAGGTATAATATATCTGTATTTATTCAACACATTATTAATACTAATATATATGCCTCTTTGATAAAAAAATATTTTTTTTATTTGTAAGAGCCACATTTTTATAGCAAAAAGACATGAAACAAATCTTATAAATAATAATATTCTTAAAAATAATTTATTGAATTATAATAAATTAATAATTATAACTAAAAAAATTGGTGAAATTTATATAAAGTTTATAATAAAAGTTCGTTAAAAACAGTGTATAATACAAAATATTATTTAAGAAATTATAGCGTATATCAAAAGTTATGAGAAGCGTTTACTAAATAAATATTTACAATGGACTGATTATATAGTTTAGTTGAATAATTAATGTCTGCTATTAATATTAAAGAGAAATATACAATGGAACGATAGCGGCTTCATATATTTCTTGAAATATACTCCTTACGTTTTAATTTAATTATCATTGTAAAATAATTTTTTGTTTCAAAATAAATGTCGTTTTAGAAATTCAATGCAAAATTTATCAACAAGATTCTCCAATTTCGTTTTATATTGGTTGAAATATGGTTAGATGTATCATGTATAGGTAATTGTATTTTTATTTTAAAAATATATAAATCATATGTTTATTAATATGTATGCATAAACCTAGAACGAATTAAAATAAATCAGATGGAAAATTAAAATAAAATGCAAAAAAATAAATTGTCTTATTGATTCTTTGAAAATGAGAGTAAAACAAGAATTAGAAACGTAAACATAAATACATTATATAAATATTATGTGTATTTCCCTGTAAATATAAACTTAAATATATATCAAAATTTAGCCATTAGTTTTTATAATATTTTTTTTTGTTTATTTATTTTTATTTTAAGATAAATTTATATTAGTTTACTTATAGTGATACTTATGATACTTTTATTTTATTTTGTGAAAAATATTTTATCATTAATTATTTATTTGAATCTAAAAACAAAAACCAAAATCTAATCACCATTCAAGTTTTAAAAAAAAAACTAAAATCTACAAGAATATCAAAAACCAAAAACCAAAAACTAAAAACCAAAATCTAAAAACTAAAATCTAAAAACTTAAGTATAAAAGTCAAAAAAAAAACTAAAATCTTAAAACCAAATAAACAATCATCACCTTAATTGTATTTTTGATAGAATCTACATATAATCAAGTCCATCATATTCTTCTATTTCAACTTTATGTTAAAAAACTTTATGTTATACACACGATTGGCCATAAACTAAAATTCATGAAACACTGGCTTTAGATATCCAAATTTTATATAAATTTTAAAGTTATCAAAAAGGTTTAATATAATAGGTTAGCAGTAAATTTTACATAAGACCAAACTTGGCTATATACATCATTCACATTCTTGCTTCTCCTACATCTTTTTATCCTCTCACTTGCTCTGGAATTTTCACTATAATATTACATAAGTGAGAAACAAAAAAAAGGTTGCATGTATATCTTTTATATTGTGATTTTACAAAGTTTTGAGTTTATTCTCATTCAAATCCATCTCAAATGATACTGACTGAGAGACATTTCTCACTCTATAATGGGCCTTATTTATATCAACTGAGCTTTCGTTACGTGCAAGCCCAGTAATATCGATCTAACTGTCACTAAGGACTTCATTAACCACCATTTCCAAATTAACAAAAGAGGAACCACACGGCGGCGCCGAAGCTTCCTCCGCCACGCGCCGCCACTCCATCACCTTCTTCCTCACCTCAACTCCTCCCGCTCCATCCATCACCTCCCTAACCGCCGCCTCAACTCTCTCCCTCCTCACTTCGCCTCCGATCTCCACCCCCAGCCCCCACTCCCCGCAACAGAACCTCCGATTCGTCAGCTGATCGGCGAAGAACGGCCAACAGATCATCGGAACGCCGGCGACCACGCTCTCCACCGTCGAGTTCCATCCGCAGTGAGTCAAAAACGCTCCGATCGCCGGATGCGAGAGCACCTTCTCCTGACGACACCACCCCGTAACCACCTTCCCTCGATCCGCCTTCGTCTCCGATAGAAACTCCGCCGGGAGAAGAACCGATCGCTCCGCCCAGAGAAACTCCTTCCCGCTCGCCACTAATCCCCGCGCGAACTCTATGAGCTGTTCGCGCGTTAAAACCGTTATGCTCCCGAAGTTAACGTAAAGCACACTCTTCTTCTCCTTTGTCTCGAGCCAATTTAAAGATTCAATCTCTTCTTCCCATAGATTCAATCTCAGCCGTCCGATCTCGCTGTCCCGGTTAACTTCCCGGTTCTCTAGGATCGGTAACGGTCCGATTGGATAGATCCGAGTGTGGAGAATCGATCGCAGGGACGAGACGACGTCGTGTTCGAGGTTTTCGAAAGTGTTGGTGATTATAGCGGAAGCGCGTTTGGATCTTTCGGTCACGTGCGTGATGAAGTTAAGCATGAGGTGTTGATGATCGGTCTTGATGATGAAGTCTGGAAAGTCTTTGAGCTGAATGGTGTTTATCGATGGTAACCAGTCTATCTCTGTCTTCAAATCACTCTCATCTAGTGGAATTTTGCATGTGTGTTTATTAATCATGCTAAGTGTTTTTTTTTTCCTTTTTGAAAATACTACTTTTATTTATAAAAATCACAAATAAACTTCATTTCTTCAATTCTATAAAAACCTGTAGAAGATTTTATTAAACTTCAATATTTACTATATATAATTTATATTGTATTACATGAAACACACTCATTTGTTACTTAAAAAATACTCATTCCATTTCAAATTACTTGTCATTAGCAAAATTTTTATTTAAAAATAAGTGTCATTTCTAATTTTCTATAAAACTTATTGACAGTATTCTCTATTATATTTTTGTATTGGTTAAAATATGGTTAAGTTTATTGGTAATATTGTTTTTGTTTTGAAAATATGTAAAATAAAATGCTTTCTTAATTTGTGTGTATAAACTCAGAACGACAACTAATTAATATGAAACGGAGAGAGTATCATTTAATTTTTTTGGTTTATTTAATGTATCATTTAACTAAAAAGTATCATTCTATATTTCTAGTTCAACTTTGTAAAATAAATTTATTTTATCCATTTAAATATCTAATATATTTTTCTTTTAATATTTTTATTTAATTAATTGTGCATTAAATAAAATATATTAGTTAATTACTATTAAAATGTCTTCATCTGAATGAAATATATTATGTTACACTTTAATAAAAGATAAGGAGGAGTAATAAATTTTAGCTGAAGTGCTTAACTATCAATATTGATTAATGCATGTTTTTAGAGAAGATTAAAATTTGTTTACAAATATAACATATTTGGACTGTTATACATTGTTATTAGATACATAATAAACAATAGTATGAATTCTAATATATAACCCAATTTATATTATTAATTATTAAAATATTTATTTTATTTATTTTAATTACTAAAATAAACAATAGTATGAATTCTAATATATAACTCACTTTGTATTATTAATTCTTAAAATATTTAGTTTATTTACTCAGTATATATTTTTGCTGTGATTTTAATTTTACAGTATATTTATTTTCAAAAGTCCTCAAAATACTAAATAGAAACTTTGAAAAATTAGTTTATTTCAATTTAGCTCACAAGTCATACTATTTAAAGTTAATAGGTGGCTTTATTAAAAACTTTTTAAAAAAAAATGAATGTCTGCAGTTTTAACAGTCTTTTTCAATCAATTCCTGTCGGACAATAATCGAACTTTATTTATAATAAAATAAATAAAGTTTTAATTAGAAATTGTTTTATTTTAAAATAAGAGTTTCGATGAAAAATAGGTATAAGCTAGAGATGTGCTAAGTAGATAAACCAAGTCGAGATGCATGATACCTTCTACAGGAATGATCCCTTTCTCGATGAGTTTTTGATAGTGAAGATACAAGATAAGCGCAGTAGCACTGTTTGTCCAAAGCAAAACCACCGGAATCTCAAGCTCCTCCGCCGCGTCAATCGTGAAACTCATAGAAGCGTCAGAGACTATACAGCTAACCGGCGGTACATCAGAACCGGAGTTCAACCGGGTGAGAAGATCTTTGAACGGGGATAAACAGTTCTTCATGGTGGAGTCTATAAGCTTAAGCATGTCCTGCTTAGCGTCTACGTCGGTCCAAGGAAGACCATCAGGGATAGTCTCGAAGCGAAAGGAGGGGAGACCGTCGAGAGCGTGAGGACCACGTGATCGGAGGATGCGGCGGTGGTTGTAGTCGGTGTTGACGAAGGTGACGTGGAAGCCTCTGGCGTGGAGAAGCTTGGCAACTTTCAGCATGGGGTTGATGTGTCACTACAAGAAATCAATGTCAACGCCGACGACATTTACCGACTACATCTCTCCTCGGTAAATTTATGATGGGTTTCTGATCAATTTCCGAGAACATATGATTATTCTCGGAATATTATCGGGACTTTGCGATAAATCAATATTCTCGGTGTTTTGTCATAAACTAAAGTCGGTAAGTTGTCGGAAAGAAAAGAAAATAGCGAGGAGCTTGTTTTCTCGGAAAGTTCCTAGAATATGTTGTCGGTATCTTCTCAGGCCATTCAAGATCCCGACGATTAATTTTCTTCTCGGTACGTCGTCACAAAAACTGACAAAAATTCGTCGGAGTTCTCTTGGTTTGGCAACTGAACTGTTTCCTACCATTTATCGATTTAGTTGAGATCCCACATCTCTATTTTTCCCAATTCGATTTCTCTTGATATCTTCAAAGACGGTATAAAATTAAAAACACGTGGCTTACCCAGATGTGTTGTTGGAAAAAAGGAAGGGTCTGGATGCAGAGCTTGAAACTTTTGTGGAGATCGTAAAGTAAGAAAAAGATATAGTATTTAATTTTTCTATTTTTTCCCTATTTCTTTTACTTAGAATAGATCTGTCACTGTGACAAAAAAAAAAAGAATAGATCTGTCAAAGAATAGATCTTCCCTTACGCAACGGTGTAAAGCGACTCTTCACGAGCTTCGGTTTCGTGTCTTCGGCTGGCCCCCTAGCAGTTGCTCTGTCTAGTGATCTCTGCCGCCGGTTTAGTTTCCGTTCTGGACAGGGAGTTGGAGGAAATGGTGATGCTGCTTGTACTGATTCTTCCAGTTTGGCCCCGGTTAGTGTTCTCTGTCTAGTATAATTGTTTTCTCCTTTCTCCTTCTCTCCTCTTTCCTTCTTCCCCCTTCTCTGTTTATTTTAGTGCTTTCAGATTTGTTTTTTCTTTGAAGAAACTCTACCTAAGACCTCTTTACACCACCGCCTAAACTCCTTACACTGCCATCGTCACCGCCAACTCCCTCCACCGCTATTTCTGCTACCCCACCGTTACCGGCACCTTCGCATCCTACACCAACACCGTCGCATCTACACCAATTATTAATAGGTTTATTTTTATTTCATTTAGTTTTTGTAGACTTCTAAATTTAATTTGTTTATTTTTTATTTCGTTTAATTGTTTTAGACTTTTAAATTTAATTTGTTTATTTGTAATAAATATTTGATATTTAATATTATTGTGAGGTTTTTTATATTTCATTATTTGTTTTTTTTTATTAAAAAATATTGATTTCTCGGAAGCTCATCGCCAATATTTCTCGGAAATTCAACGGTATCTTCCGATCACTTCCCGATATATAATCCCGAGAATATTTGTTAACGGAACGTACAGATAAACTTCCGAGAACCCGAGATTTCCGAGACCCAAACTCCGACTAAAGTTTCATTGTCGGGAAATTATAGGAAACGAATGTTACCGACCAACTTGCGATTAATACGTCCGTCGGAGTATGAACTGTATTCTTGTAGTGGTGGCCTTGTGCTGGATAAGGTATGCAAACTGCATGTCGATTCCTTGAGGGAGGAACAGCATGTGGTTCCATTTTAGTTTGTTTTTAGCTTGTCACGAATCACAGGAAGATGTTTGTTTTCAAGAAGAGAGAAGAGAAAGACAGGTGTGTGGATGATATACTAGAGTGTGGGGTAATATTCGTTTTCCCGAGTTATATAGTATAAAATCTTGTATTATGGTACATAATATTTACAACCAACTGTAATGTTTTTTAATCTTTGAGGGTCGGTTCAACATAAATTTTACCGAATAAACCTGGAATAAAGTTTGGTTAGGTTTGACCCAAAAAAAAAATTTGGTTAGGTATTCGGTTAGTTTTGTTTTTCAAAATTTTACCGAAGTTTTTGATTTTGATTATATTGTGTTTTATTTCTTTAAAGGTTCGGATATATTTGGTTAGTTCAGTTTGGGTTTTGGTATAGTGATTATACTTTTTTTTCAAGAAAACCGAAGTAACCGATTGTCGAACCAAAAACTGAACTTTTTCAAAAAAGATACACTTACCGAATCAAACCGAACTAACCAAATTCGGTTCAAAATCCTAACCCTATCCTTGACCATCTTTTACGATTGTAACTCTTTGCTTCTTGTTTTTTGGCAGCTTGAGTTTTATGACATTAATTCTTGGCCGACCTGATTCTCCTTTGAAGAGCCACATCCCTGATGTTCTAGCAAGCGAATCCAAGACATTTTCACCACCTCCAATCTCGACTTTGATGCATAAACGCTGAACAGTGAATTCCCATTCGGTATCTGGAACAAAAACGCTTCTTGAACATAGAAACCAAGGGAAGCCAGCACCTGATTCTTTCGGTTCGTTGAGCTCAGATGTTTGGCCGTATATTATAACACAATGATGCAAAGGGAAGATAGTTGCCCAACTGTAGGTTCTCTTTTCCTCATATTCATCTACTAAAATGCATGATCACTGATTTGAAGCTGTTATTGACAGAAGAGCTGACTTGACGTGGAGCGATCCTCAGGACTTGGCTTCCTTTCTAGGACAACAACTACGCAACCTTCATCTACTTTCATATCCGCCAGTCACACGTCCTGAGTCATTGTGTGCAAATGGTGTTCATGCAGGAGCTGAAGATTCCACCAGAATGGAAAGTTTTTGTTGATGCTCTCTGCCAAAAGAAGAAAGATGTTATGTTACTAGTCGTCTGGAAAACTGGTTTACATATTCTCCTGACTCTGTTTCCATTTGCTTTTGTTGTAAAGAAAGCTTTTTGTTGGTGATTGTTTGGCTCAAACCTTTCAGGGGAAGTCCGATTCCTCAGGCTCTGATGAACAAGATAGACGAATACATTCATGATGATTTTTTTTTCTAGACTTGCTCCATGTTTTCAAGGTTACTTCTCTCTATTCTTTACTACGTAAAAAATGGCTAAAGGATTAAGATAACGTTCTTCTGTGATCATAGGACACAGATGTTGGTAACGAAGTCAAGCCCTGCACCTGGATACACTCAGACGTCATGGACGACAACATTCACATGGAACCATACGCAGATGGTGATGGTCAACACAATTCCTGGCGTCCCAGTCATATTCTTGACTTCAGCGATCTATCCATAGGTACTACTTTTACCCAATGATATGCAAGTTTGGAGAGTTTACTGAAAGAGTTGAGGAAATTTGCAGGAGATCCAATATACGACCTGATACCAATATACTTGGACGTGTTTAGAAGAGACACTGAGCTTTTCAAGAAGCTTCTAGAAAGTTACGGCCTTCCTTTAATCAGAAGTAAGTATGAAACAGCAGACAGTACGAGGAAGAAAGTATTGTCTCCTTCCTATCCACAATGTAAGTAATATTTGATTAAGTTAGCATTGAAGCTTTTCTTTTGTTGTTATGTCTAACTTTGTGATTTGGTTTGGCAGGTGTTATTGTATATTACATGAAGAGAATCTGTTGGTTGCAATGTTCAGTATTTGGGATGAGCTTCGGACAGCTGAATCATGGGAACAGATTGAGCTCACTGTTTGGAGTCTATTTAACTCCTACTGATGTTTTTTACCTTAAAAGAAATCTTCTAAATTTGTTCTTGTTTATTTATATTTGTTTTTTTTTTTGAGTTGTTGTGACTCGGTGAAGGCCGAGTAATTGATAGAAAACACAGGTTATAGTTCATACTTATGTGTGATTATTTTAAAATTATTTCGTGATTAATTAATTATGCTTTTACGAGAACTGTTTTTTTTTTAGGATTGCAAGTGTTTGATTGTGGGTTTTGTGAAATGCTTTGCATATAAGAACTTTCCTGAAGTTTAAATGTATAAAACTTCTATTGTAAGTTATTTATATGATTACAACTTGCAAGATAAACTCATGGATCAATCATCAACAAAGGAACAAAAATACCTTATGGATCACATCAAGTTAGAGTTTATGATAAGAATTATTGGTGGTGGAGGTTGTGGAGCCGAAAGCGTTTCTCACGCAAAAAAAACAAACTATGTGAATTCAATCTTTTGTTCCACTGAAAGTTACAATTATCATGAAGTTTATAATTTGAGCCTTTCAAAAATTAATTATTCTAAATTTGTATCTGATTCACATTGGTCGGTGATGGTCCTGGTGGACTGTAATAAACTAATAACTAGCTATGAAGTAGGGTCTGATGTATCTGTTAGCTTTCCCCATTTTGTTACATTAATTTTATTAGAAAAGCTATGTTTTTTTTTTTTTGAAACTCAGAAAAGCTATGTTCATAGTTAATTCTGATTAGTTTTTGTAATACATTATGGATTCTTTGATAAATTACTAATAACAAGAGAACAAGCATACATGTATATATCCTTATTGTTTGAATTTTGTTATTTCTTACGTTTAACAAAAGGTTTATTCCGAGTCGATATTACACTTTTGTTGACGTTGGTACTAAATCCACGAGCGACTCGCTAGACCCTAACAGGTATCAAATGTCATGGCCTAGAGAGAGCCTCCACCGTTTAACCATGTAAATTTGTAAAGCATGCCTTCTTCCCAGACATGAAGCACGCATATACTATTTTTTTTCATTTTGAAAAATTATTGGGTTGGCCAAAGTTAGCAATATCATGTTCCATAAAAAAACAAACTAGCGAAGAAGCAAGATATGAAAACACATAATCATGAGAATAGTTGTTGAATGAATATAGTAAACAAAACCGTAAAGGGCAAAGACAAAACTTATTCTCTAGTAATCCCACCCCAAAAAAGTTTCCGCGTAAATTTAAACTAATCAAAAGAGACACGGTTGACTTAAATTTCAATTATCAAATTGCGAAATTAACACTTCAGGTCAAATACAATATCATAATCTATAACGAGATATCAAACCAATCTCGTAGACATCGCCTACGATAACGTTTCTATGATTTGGAGAATAGCCAATAAATATTCACACATAACAGAAGTTTTAAATTTTTCTAAATAACATTTTAGTACTAGTCACGATATCATATGGAACAAGTAAAAGAGAAGAAACAGTCCTTTGGATCCCCTGACATGCTCACAACACATGTGTCCCTATGAGCTGTCTCCATTTTTTTTGCTAACACAACTTGCTTCCATTATTGTACTATTTCTATCAATCTACTAACTCTATTATTTTATACGGTAGATTAACAAATACTCACAAGTTCATAAAAACTAGCATTTATCTTACCTATTAGACCAACATTTATAATTCATAAGGTTGGGGGGGGGGGGGGGGGATTTTTTTTTTTCATATACTAATAGTAACATCTCATGAACATTTATTTGTTAAATGACCAATTTTTTTAAAATAGTAATCCTTCAGAAATTTGATGATAAAATCATCTTCAAAAAAAATTGAATGCTTAAAAAACAGCATCTACATATAGATAAATATTATTTGTGTCTCTGAATATAAACCAAAAATAACAATATCTATTTTAAATTAAGAAACAACAGTAAATTAGAGAAAGTGGTAAAGAAATAAAAATATTTCGAACAAGAAGATTTAAATCAAATACAGAAATGAATTTAAAATAAAAATCTTAAAATGGTTAAATTTCAAGATTATATATTTTTCTATATTAAAAAAATAGAGTAAAAACAGGCCAGAATATACTTTGCCCTTTATAAAAAGCAAACAAACCCAACGGCCCATATTCAACACTGCTTCCAACTTTCACTCCTCTCCTCTAAAAAACTCGTTAAGAAAAAAAACACCTTTCACTCGATCATCCTCTCTCGCTTCTGACCTAAAGCCAATCAAAAAACCGATTCTCTCAAAAAAAAAAAAAGAAATGGTTACCGCGCGTGAGGAGTTCGTGTACATGGCCAAGCTCGCGGAGCAAGCCGAGCGGTACGAGGAGATGGTGGAGTTCATGGAGAAAGTCTCCGCCTCCGTCGACGGCGACGAGCTCACCGTGGAGGAGCGAAACCTCCTCTCCGTGGCCTACAAGAACGTGATCGGCGCCCGGCGCGCGTCGTGGCGCATCATCTCCTCGATCGAGCAGAAGGAGGAGAGCCGCGGCAACGGAGACCACGTGGCGGCGATCCGCGATTACAGGGGGAAGATCGAAGGGGAGCTCGCCGGGATCTGCGAGGGGATACTCAAGCTGCTGGATTCGAGGTTGGTCCCCGCCGCGGGGTCTGGGGATTCGAAGGTGTTTTATCTGAAGATGAAGGGGGATTACCATAGGTACTTGGCTGAGTTTAAGACTGGGCAGGAGAGGAAAGATGCGGCTGAGAATACGCTCTCTGCTTACAAATCTGCTCAGGTAAATCTCTCAGATCTGAGATTGTGATTCGTAAGGCTTTTGTTGATTGATTGATTCGTGGATTAGATTCGATTTTTTTTTTACGGATTTGAACCGAACTAAACCGGAAATTTCAAATTTTGTTTAAGATTCGGGTCAGTTAGACAATTTTTAATCGGTTAGTTCAGTTATTGAAAAGTTAAAACTAAACCAAATTGTATCGACTTTAACCAAACTATATCATAGTGACATAGTCTATAAATATTTAGCTATGAACAAGAATTAGCCTTGCGGATTTGAACCGAACAAAAACGAAATTTCCGGTTTTTGGTTCAAGTTCGGTTTAGGATTCGGTTCAGTTTGGCAATTTTTAATCGGTTAGTTCAGTTGTTGAAAAGTTAAAATTAAACCAAATTATATCGACTTTAACCAAAACCTAACATAGTCTGTAAAGATTTAGCTATGAATCCAAACCCACTGAACGGAATCAAATCTAAATTTCCGGTTTTTGGTTCAAGTTCGGTTCAGTTCGGTGAAAAGTTAAAACTAAACCAACTTATATTAACTTTAACCAAATTTTGAATCAAACTAATCCAATTTTTTATCCGAGTTTTTAGTCTATTTAAACCGAAAATCTAATTGAATTAACTCGGATAATAACCAAAATTATGGAGATATTAGTTAATTTAAACCGGAAATTGAATCGAATTGACTGAAAATCGAATTACATGAACCGAACCGGATGTGTAAACAAGATCTCTGAGCTTGCCTTGGTTTTTTTTTTGTTTATATGTGAATCTTCTCTCTTTACAGGATATTGCGAATGCAGAGCTAGCTCCAACTCACCCGATCCGTCTAGGTCTGGCACTGAACTTCTCTGTGTTCTACTACGAGATCTTAAACTCTCCTGATCGTGCCTGCAGCCTCGCTAAACAGGTACTTGGATCCCACTAATCAACTTTGCTTGTATTTTTGTATTGTTTTATTCACCTAAACAAAGACATAATCTTCGTTGTATTTGTTATCATTCAAGGCCTTTGATGATGCGATTGCGGAGTTGGACACACTAGGGGAAGAGTCATACAAAGACAGCACCTTGATCATGCAGCTTCTCCGTGACAACCTCACTCTCTGGACATCCGACATGCAGGTATGAATCTATGTATGCAAGTTTTCTTCTATTACCGTAATTTTCATGTGCTTAAAGTCTATGTTTGGTGGATGATTATCAGGATGATACTGCGGATGAGGAGATCAAGGAAGAGTCAGCTCCAAAGCCAGCTGATGAATAGCAGTAATAAAAATCCTTTTGACTGAACTGCTAGTTTCTAGGGGTTTGGATCTTTTATTCAATTCATCGTATCCCCTAGCAAAGTTGAACCATCATCAGTCATCATCTTTTTTTATCACTTTGTCTGATTTTCTCTCTTTTTTTTTGTTGTTCTGTCTTTTTTTTTGTTGTTGTTGTCTGGGATATGTCTATTTTAATGTCTGCTATCAACCTTGCTTTGTGTGTTTCTAATCAAATTTGAAAGGCTCTGTCCTTATCTTGTTCTCAAAATTTTAAAATGGGACTTGTTTATTTGACGGTGTGAAGCAAATTACTTAACCAATTAAGGGGACTCATATCAATAATCCAATTGATTATACGAAGATAACTTATAAGAATAAGTATACACACTCGTTATTGGTTTACATGGGCTGAAGTTTCAACAGAAAATGGAAGCATCAGAGCAGAAAAAATCAACCAAAGGAACAGTGATGTGACTGGTATAGGTAAGCTATCCAATCAAATACCCCTTTTCTTTACCAAGAACGAATCAATCGACATTAGTATGCAGTTTGATATAATAAGAAGAAGAGATGATCAACAAAAGGTTAAATGAAGAATAATGGGAGTTGCAAAAGTGTATTCCTTTCTTTTCCTTTGTCTGTTTTTCTAACATGAACAAAACAAAGTAAAGAAAACAAAGACTCAAAGTAATTTAATTTTCGAAAAAGAAAACTAATGATGTATATAAACGACAACTTTTAAAAAATTCCATCCGACAAATGAGCTTTGCATTTTTGATCAGTGACCTTTGAATTTTTTAGGACTAGGAAGCGGCACCGTGGTCGGAGACACCTGAAACCCTACCTGACCTGACGTTGGCGATAACAGTAAGCTCGGCGAGACCAAAGGAGCCAAAGGCGATAATAGTCCAGAGAACATCGAGCTCTGAAGGTAACGCATGTAGGACGACACCGGAGATTCCGCCGCCGCGTGAACCGGAGGAAGCGGAGGGAGAGGAGAAAGCGGCGCAGCCGTTGGTCTAGGGACATATACACCGCTCGAGTTACGACGATGAGCGTCACTAGGAGGGCGGTTGATAACGTGAGCCAGCGGAGGAGGACGGATCCTGTGCAGACGCGAACTCTGCTGCCGCGGCGGAGGAGGAGAAGAGATTCGTTCGTGAGCAGGGGAGCCGGTGAGTTTCTGAACGACGTTTCTGAAATCGTTCTTGTTGATGTTGTAAACCGGAGGCTGATGATTCATCGGCGGTTGCGGAGGAGGAGGAGGAGGAAGCGGTTGGTGACTATTTTCTTGATTCAGTGCGGCGGAGACGGAGAAGGAGGAGGTTGGTGTTGGTTTTGATATCTTGTGTGAAAGCTTGTTGAGTTGTCTTAGGTAATGATGATCTTTGTTGTTACAGGTGCTACTCGCTGCGGTAGCTGATAAGGCGGAGGAGTTAGAGCTTTTATCCATCTTATAACAAAATCGGGTTCTTATCTCTCTCTCACTCTCTCTTTCTCTATTAAGCTTCGGTTTTGTTATTTCTCTGCGAGATTTGGTAGAGAGATAATGGAGAAGACAAAGTTGGTGAAAATGTTTTTTTCTTTCTCCTCTAATATTAAGGGAGAATTGGTGAGATAGCCAAAATCCGAAGCATAATTAAGAGAATAGCTATGATTTTGACGTAATTGAGCTGGTAACATTTAGCACTGATTTTCTCCGGTTTTACCCTTTGATGTTTCAAGTCACCGGTGACAAAATGTTAAGGGATGACGTCGAAACCAATTTACTTGGCCCACAATTTGTGTAAACTGTTCATACGTAACGTAAGAAAAGAAAACGACGTCACTATAATATATCTTATATTCCACATTAGCATACAGTGCTATTATTGACAGTAAAAGTGTGAATTAAAATAGAATTCTTTTAGTATATCTTATATTCCATTGACCAATCTCATTCACTCTAATTTTAAGATGATAATGTATGAAGAAGTTAATACTTCCCAGATTGAACCTATACTATTCTATCTCGGTTGCACATATACTATTTTATCTCTGTGCCATAATACATCACACATACCTCTTAAATGCTAAACCCATACCTAAATTTTGAATACTAAACCCTAAGTTGTTATCACTAAATCCTAACCTCAAATCTCAACTTCAAAATATTATACCCTAAATTCTAATTACTAAACCCTAAACCCAAATATAAACTTTAAACCCAAATATAATATAACGAAATACATAGTATAGTACATATTGGAGAATAAAATAGAACATCTTTTATTAATCGTCAAATGGAACGACACATGATTGGATCACTAAACCCAAATTTCAACCCCCACCTTCCAAATACTAAACCCTAAATACTAATAACTAAACCTCAATCCCTACCTTCCAAATACTAAACCGTAAATCTTAATCACTAAACTCTAAATCCTAGTTATATACCATAATCCCAGATAAAATTGAACAAAATACATAGTATAGTACACATATTGGTGAATAAAATAGAACACTCTTTATTAAGCATCAAATGGAACGATACATGATAGGGTGAGTAAACTCAAACCTCAATCCCTACCTTCCAAATACTAAACCCTAAATCCTAGTCACTAAACCCTAAATCCTAGTTATATACCCTAAACCCAAATAGAATGGAACAAAATACATAGTATAATACATATTAGTGAATAAAACATGACACTCTTTATTAACCGTCAAATGGAATGATACATGATAGGGTCGCTAAACCTAAACCTCAACCTTCCAAATACTAAACCCTAAATCTTAATCACTAAAACCCTAAACTCAAGTATAAACCCTAAACTCAAATAGAATGAAACAAAATACCTAGTATAGTGCATATTGGAGAACAAATAATACATTCTTTATTAATCATTAAACAAAACGATACATGATAAAAAGTATAATAACAAAGTGTTTCACATTACATAACATGAATAAAACATTCATTATACATTTTTTTTTAATTTCTATTCCATACACATATAATAGAATAGAACACAATGTTACAAATCTGTTCATCTTCTCTAATCAATTTTGGGTCATTTACAGAGACAAAAATAAGTGTAACAGACGACATCCGTGTGATTAATACATGTAATCGCCTAGTAAATCGAAGAGATCAAGGCGATTGAAGGAAGATTTGATGCACCTCGTGGTGGCGTTTACGTCGTTGGCGACTCCGTAGATTTCAGATGCGCAAAGATTTCCGTCAGTAGCCAAACAAGCCGTTGCAGATGGGCATCTCCTCTTTTTTTTTCTGAGACGGCGACGCTTTTACCGATCAGCTGTCATCGTCGGAACTGTAAAACAAAAACAAAACAGAGTATAAAAACAAAAGTATGATTGTGAGAATGAACGATTTAAGAGAAGAAGGAAAAGCAATGGAAGATGTGCTGTATCTGCTCACCGTGTACGTTTTTATTTTTGTTCATTTCGTGAGAAGAAATTGTGTGCAAAAAGATGTGTGAATGAACACAGACCACGTTAACAAAAATTTTGTTTTCTTTGTGCAGGTTTCACCGGTTGTAGATAGGGGTATAATGGCAATATTATATAAAAGACACAATACATATGGATGATTTAGGTTTTTTGGTTATACAATAAATAATCTTTTGTTTGATTGCTGTACAATGCAATTTCCCTAATATTAAAGATATTTATAAGAAGAAGAAAACAAAATGGTTTTAAATTGTAATTAATAGGGGCTTTAATTGGATTTTCATTTTTCTTGAATAAGATGAAAAGGAAATAATTTGTTTGCGTGTGGAAGTCCATTGGTCCAGTTGTTTGACTAAAGATTCATTAATATATGTACATCAGAATGTTTGGGTTTTGACCTCGTAAAAAATAAAATTATACGAATTAAAAGAGGAAAAAACTTACTATAGAAAAATTTAAATAACTTTAATGAATATAAAATTCAGTATATAGAAAAACTAACGAAAAAATAATATTTTTGTAGGGATTAACCCATAAATTTTGAAAAAATCAATAAATATGATAATTTTGTTTAAATGCATAGTTGCATCATGTATTGACATATGATGATGGTCAAATATGTTTCAAACCTTTGCTGTCTACATTTTTTTAAAAAATAAAAATTTCATAGAGGTAAGTCCAATGATTTATACAGCATATGAAATTTTACTAATTTAATTTTTTAAAAATTAGAATGATGCTCATGTACCATGAAAGAGAGTTTATCATAAATTAATAAAAATTTATAAAGTGATTAGAAAATTTTAAACAACACTAATAAGTATAAGATTAAAATATAGAGCATTTAACCTAAAACTAAATATTTTCGTAGGGGTTAATCCACATATTTTGAGAAAAATCAAAAATAGGACTATATTGTTTTGATGCATATTTTCATCATAAACTAGCATAGGATAATGGTCAAGGAGGTTTGGAACCTTTATTGTTTCCGTTTCTCTAAAGAATAGAGATTTCATAGTGGTTAATCCAATAATTTAAGTAATATATTAAGTTTTATTTAAAAAATTGTTAAGAAATTAAAACGATGACGATGTACCATGAAAGATAATTTATGATACAATCATAAAAATTTAGTTAGAATTTTTTAAACAATTAAAGAGTATTAACTCAGTATATTGGGAATTTAGCTAAAAACTCAATATTTTCGCAGTGTAACCTACAAATTTGAGAAAAATTCATAAATATGAATATATTGTTTTAATAAATATATGCATTGCACACTGACATATGATAATGTTCAAAGAGGTTTGGAACCTTTATTGTTTCCATTTTTCAAAAAGAATAGTGATTTCATAGTGGTTAGTCCACTAATTTAATAAACATATAAAGTTTTATTAAAACAATTGTTAAAAAAATTTGAACGATGCCATGTACCATGGAATAAAGTTTATAATAGATTAATAAAAATTTATGAGTCTGTAAAAGTCGATGAAAAAAAAATATAATGCATTTAAAAAATTTAAACAACTTTAATGAGTATAAACTTCATTATATTGAAAAATTAACAAAAAAATTTTTTTTCATAGGGGTGCTAATCCATGGATTTTGGAAAAAATTCAAAATATGAAAATCTGGTTTTAGGGTATAGTTTCATCGAGCACTAACATAAGATGATGGTCAAAGAGTTTAGAACCTTCGTTGTCTTCGTTTCTCTAGATAATGAAGATTTTATAATGCTAATTTCACTAATCTAGTCAATATATGAAATTTTAGTAAAATAAACATTAAAAAATTAGAATGATTCCTATATACCATGAAAGATAGTTTAGAATACACTAATTCAAATGTCAAATGTGGTTTTAATTTTTTAAACAAAAGTGAAGAGTATAAACTTCAGTATATAGAACATTTACCGAAAACTCATTATTTTAGAAGTGGTGTTAATCTACGGATTTGGAAAAAATTCAAAAATATAAAAATCTGATTTTAGTGTATAGTTTCATCGAGCACTAACATAAGATGATGGTCAAAGAGTTTAGAACCTCTCTTGTCTCCGTTTCTTTAGATAATAAATATTTTATAATGTTAATTCCACTAATCTAGCTAGTATATGAAATTTTAGTAAACTAAATATTAAAAATTTAGAATGATTCCTATATACCATGAAAGATTGTTTAGAATACATTAATTCAAATGTATAATGTGGTTTGAAATTTTTAAACAAAAGTGAAGAGTATAAACTTCAGTATATAGAACATTTACCGAAAACTCATTATTTTAAAAGAGGTTAACCCACGGATTTTGAATTTTTTTCAAAAATATGAAAATCTTTGTTGTCTCCATTTCTCTAGATAATAAAGATTTTATAATGGTAATTCCATTATTCTAGGCAGTATATTAAATTTTACCAAATTAAAATTAAAAAAATAGAATGACTCCTATATACCATGAAAATATTTTAAAAATACATTAGTTCAAATGTCGAATGTGGTTCGAAAATTTTAAGTGAAGAGTATAAACTTCAGTATATAGAACATTAACCAAAAACTTTATGACAAAAAAAAAACCAAAAACTCATTATTTTTAAAATGGGTTAACAAACGTATTTTGGAAAAATTTAAAAAATATGAAAATCATGTTTTAGTGTATAGTTTCATCGAGCACTAACATAAGAAAACGGTCAAAAGTTTTAGAACCTCTGTTGTCTCCGTTTCTCTAGATAATGAAGATTTTATAGTGTTAATTCATTGATCTAGGTAGTATATGAAATTTTACTAAACTAAATATTAAAAAATTACAATGATTCCTATATACCAAGAAAGATAGTAGAATACATTAATTCAAATTTTGAATGTGGTTTGAAATTTTTTAAACAAAAGTGAAGAGTATAAACTTTAGTATATAGAGGATTTACTGAAAAAATCATTATTTTAAAGGGGTTAACCCACATATTTTGAAAAAAATAAAAACATGAAAATATGGTTTTATGTATAGTTTATTTCTTAGAGAACTGATACCAATATGATGGTCAAAGAGTTTAGAACCTTTGTTGTCTCCGTTTTTCTAGATAATAAAGATTTTATAATGGTAATTCCACTAGTCTATCCAGTATATGAAATTCTACCAAACTAAATATTAAAAAATTAGAATGATTCCTATATACAATGTAAGATGGTTTAGAATATATTTATTCAAATTTCGTATGTGGTTGAATTTTTTTAAACAAAAGTAAAGAGTATAAACTTCAGTATATAGAGCATTTACCGAAAATTCATTATTTGGAAAAATTTCAAAAATATGAAAATCTGGTTTTAGGGTATAGTTTCATCGAACACTAACATAAGATGATGGTCAAAGAGTTTAGAGCCTCTGCTGTCTTCATTTCTCTAGATAATGAAAATTTTATAATGCTAATTCCACTAATCTAGTCAGTATATGAAATTTAGTAAACTAAATATTAAAAATTAGAATGATTCCTATATACCATGAAAGATAGTTTAGAATACATTAATTCAAATGTCGAATGTGGTTTGAAATTATTAAACTAAAGTGAAAGTATAAATTTCAGTATATAGAGCATTTATCGAAAACTCATTATTTTAGAATGGGTGTTTACCCACGGATTTTGGAAAAAATTCAAAATCTGGTTTTAGTGTATATTTACTTAGAGCACTAACATAAGATGATAGTCAAAGAGGTTTAGAACATCTGTTGTCTCCGTTTCTCTAGATAATAAAATATTTTATTAAGGTAATTCCACTATTTTAGGTAGTATACGAAAATTTACGAAACTAATATTAAAAACTAGAATGATTCCTATATACCATAAAGATAGTTTAAAATAAATTAATTCAAATGTTGAAATGTGCTTTGAAATTTTAAACAAAAGTTAAAAGTATAAACTTCAGTATATAAAGCATTTACCCGAAAACTCAATATTTTGAATGGGTTAACCCACGGATTTTTAAAAAAAATCAAAAGGTTTGTGTAATTTTCATCGAGTGCTGACATAAAATGATGGTCAAAGAGGTTTAGAACATTTGTTGTCTCCATTTTCTAGATAATAAATATTTGATAATGATAATTTCACTATTACAGGTAGTATATGAAATTTTACTAAACTAAAAATTAAAAATTAGAATGATTCCTATATACCATGAATAGAGAGTTTAGAATAAATTAATTCAAATGTCGAATGTGGTTGAAATTTTAAAACAAAAGTGAAAAGTATAAACTTCAGTATATAGAGCATTTACCGAAAACTCATTATTTTAGAAGGGCTTAACCCACGAATTTTGAATTTTTTTCAAAAAATATGAAAATATGGTTTAGTGTATATTTTCTTAGAGCACTAACATAAGATGATGGTCAAAGAGGTTTAGAACATTTGTTGTCTCCTTTCTCTAGGTAATAAAGATTTATTAGGGTAATTCACTA
Source organism: Raphanus sativus (assembly GCF_000801105.2). Classification (NCBI taxonomy): domain Eukaryota; kingdom Viridiplantae; phylum Streptophyta; class Magnoliopsida; order Brassicales; family Brassicaceae; genus Raphanus; species Raphanus sativus. The sequence continues at coordinate 917,821 of NC_079512.1, read as the reverse complement.
TTAGGCAGTGTATGAAATTTACCAATTAAATATTAAAAAATTAAAATGATTCATATACACCATGAAAGAAAATTTAGAATACAAAAAATTCAAATGTTGAATGTGCTTTGAAATTTTTTTAAAAAGTGAAGAGCATAAATCAGTATATAGAGCATTTACCGAAAACTGAATATTAAAGAGTTAACCTACGGATTTTGAAAATTAAAAATATGAAAAATGGTTTTAGTGTATAGTTCAATCGAGTACTGACATAAAGAATGATGGTCAAAGAGGTTAGAACATTGTTGTGTCCGTTTTCTAGATAATGAAGATTTATAATGGAAATTTCCTATCTAGGGAGTGTATGATATTTTAGTAAAAGAAATATTAAAAATTAGAATGATACCTAAATATCAAAAAGATAGTTTTTGAATAAATTAATTCAAATGTCGAATGTGATTTGAAATTTTTAAACAAAAGTGAAGAGCATCTTCTGTATATAAAGCATTACAAAAATCTCATATTTTGAAGGGGGTTAACTCACGGATTTGAAAAAAAATTCAAAAATATGAAAATCTGGTTTTATTGTATAGTTTCATCGAGTACTTACATAAGATGATGGTCAAAGAGGTTTAGAACATTTGTTGTCTCCGTTGTCTATATAATAAAAATTTATTATGGTAATTTCACTATTATAGGCAGTATATAAATTTTACTAAACTAAATATAAAAAAATTAGAATATTTCCTATATACCATGAAAGATAGTTTAGAATAAATTAATTCAAATGTTGAATGTGCTTTGAAAATTTTAAACAAAATTTAAGAGTATAAACTTCAGTATATAGAGCATTTACCGAAAACTCAATATTTTTGAAGTTAACCCATGGAATTTGAAAAAAAAATCAAAAATGTGAAAATCTGGTTTTAGTGTATAGTTTCATCGAGTACTGACATAAAATGATGGTCAAAGAGGTTTAGAACATTTGTTGTCTCCGTTTTCTATATAATAAAGATTTTATAATGATAATTTCACTATTATAGGCAGAATATGAATTTTACTAAACTAAAAATTAAAAAAATTAGAATAATTCCTATATACCATGAAAGATAGTTTAGAATACATTAATTCAAATGTTGAATGTGCTTTGAAAATTTTAAACAAAAGTTAAGAGTATAAACTTCTATATATAGAGCATTTACCGAAAACTCAACATTTTTGAAGGGGTTAACCCACGGATTTTGAAAAAAAATCAAAATATATAAAAATCTGGTTTTAGTGTGTAGTTTCATTGAGTGCTGACATAAAATGATGGTCAAAGAGGTTTAGAACATTTGTTGTCTCCGTGTTCTAGATAATGAAGATTTTATAATGGTAATTACTCTATTATAGGCAGTATATGAAATTTTACGAAACTAAATATTAAAAAAATTAGAATAAATCATATATACCATGAAAGATAGTTTAGAATAAATTAATTCAAATATTGAATGTGCTTTGAAAATTGTAAACAAAAGTTAAGAATAAAACTTCAGTATATAAAGCATTTACCGAAAACTCAATATTTTGAAAGGGTTAACCCACGATTTTGAAAAAAAAATCAAAAATATGAAAATATGGTTTAGTGTATAGTTTCATCGAGTATTAACATAAAATGATGGTCAAAGAGGTTTAGAACATTTGTTGTCTCAATTTTCTAGATAATGAATATTTTATAATGATAATTCACTTTATAGGCAGTATATGAAATTTTAGTAAACTAAAAATTAAAAAATAGAATGATTCCTATATACCATGAAAGAGAGTTTAGAATAATTTAATTCAAATTTCGAATGTGGTTTGAAATTTTAAAACAAAAAGTGAAGAGTATAAAACTTTTAGTATAGCATTTACCGAAAACTCATTATTTTAGAAGGGCTTAACCCACGATTTTGAAATTTTTTTAAAAAAATATGAAAATCTAGTTTTAGTGTATATTTTCTTCTAACACTAACAAAGAATGATGGTCAAATAGGTTTAGAACATTTGTTGTCTCCATTTCTCTAGATAATAAGATTTATGATGGTAATTCTTTATTTTAGGTAGTATATGAAATTTTACCAAATTAAATATTACAAAATAGAAATGATCCTATATAACATGAAAGATAGTTTATAATATATAATTCAAATGTCGAATGTGGATTGAAATTTTTAAGCAAAAGTGAAGAGTATAAACTTCAGTATATAGAGCATTTATTGAAAACTCATTATTTTAGAAGGGGTTAACCCACGGATTTTGAAAATTTTCAAAAATATGAAAATCTGGTTTTAGTGTATATTTTCTAGAGCATTAACATAAGATGATGGTCAAAGAGGTTTAGAACCTCTGTTGTCTCTGTTTTTCTAAAAAATAAATATTTATAATGGTAATTCCATTGATTTAGGTAGTATATGAAATTTTACTAAACTAAAAAATTAAAAATTAGAATGATTCCTATATACCATGAAAGAGAGTTTAGAATAAATTAATTCAAATATCGAATGTGGTTTGAAATTTTAAAAACAAAAGTGAAGAGTATAAACTTCAGTATACAGAGCATTTACCGAAAACTCATTATTTTAGAAGGGCGCTTAACCCACGAATTTTGATTTTTTTTCAAAATATGAAAATATGGTTTTAGTGTATATTTTCTTAGAGCACTAACATAAGATTATGGTCAAAGAGGTTTAGACATTTGTTGTCTCACTTTCTCTAGATAATAAAGATTTTATTAGAGTAATTTCCACTATTCTAGGCAGTGTATGAAATTTTTGCCAAACTAAATATTAAAAAAATTAGAATGATTCATATACACCATGAAAGATAATTAGAATACAAAAATTAAAATGTTGAATGTGCTTTTAAAATTTTAAACAAAAGTGAAGAGCATAAATTTTTAGTATATAGAGCATTTACCGAAAACTCAATATTTTTTAAGGGGTTAACCTACGGATTTTGAAAAAAATCAAAAATATGAAAATATGGTTTTAGTGTATAGTTTCATCGAGTACTGACATAAGATGATGGTCAAAGAGGTTTAAAACATTTGTTGTCTCCGTTTCTAGATAATGAAGATTTTATAATGGAAATTCCACTAATCTAGGCAATATATGATATTTTAGTAAAAGAAATATTAAAAATTAGAATGATTCCTAAATATCATAAAAAATAGTTTAGAATACAATAATTCAAATGTCGAATGTGGTTTGAAATTTTTAAACAAAAATGAAGAGAATCTTCGGTATATAGAGCATTTACCAAAATCTCAATATTTTTGAAGGGGTTAACCCACGGATTTTGAAACAAATTCAAAAATATGAAAATCTGGTTTTAGTGTATAGTTTCATCGAATACTTACATAATGGTCAAAGAGGTTTAGAACATTTGTTGTCTCCGTTTTCTATATAATTAAGATTTTATTGTAATTTCACTATTATAGGCAGTATATGAATTTTACGAAACTAAATATAAAAAAATAGAATATTCCTATATACCATGAAAGATAGTTTTGAATAAATTAATTCAAATGTTGAATGTGCTTTGAAAATTTTAAACAAAAGTTAAGAGTATAAACTTCAGTATATAGAGCATTTACCGAAAACTCAATATTTTTGAAGGGGTTAGCCCACGGATTTTGAAAAAATTTCAAAAATATGAAAATCTGGTTTTAGTATATATTTTCATCGAGCACTGACATAAAATGATGGTCAAAGAGGTTTAGAACATTTGTTTTCTCTGTTTTCTAGATAATGAAGATTTTATAATGATAATTTCACTATTATAAGTAGTATATGAAATTTTACTAAACTAAAAATTAAAAAATTAGAATAATTCTTATATACCATGAAAGATAGTTTAGAATATTAACTCAAATGTCGAATGTGCTTTGAAATTTTTAAACAAAAGTGAAGAGTATGAACTTCAGTATATATAGCATTTACCGAAAACTCATTATTTTAGAAGAGGTTAAACCCACAGATTTTGAATTTTTTTCAAAATATTAAAATATGGTTTTAGTGTATATTTTCTTAGAGCACTAACATAAGATGATAGTCAAAGAGGTTTAGAACATTTGTTGTCTCCATTTCTCTAGATAATAAAGATTTTATTATAATTCCACTATTTTAGGCAGTATACGAAATTATACAAAATTGAAGAGTATAAACTTTAGTATATAGAGCATGTACCGAAAACTCATTTTTGAAAAGGGTTAATCCATGGATTTGAAATTTTTTCAAAAATATGAACATCTGGTTTTAGTGTATAGTTTCATCGAGCACTGACATAAGATGATGGTCAGAGAGTTTAGAAGTTTTGTAGTCTACGTTTCTCTAGATAATGAAGATTTTATAATGCTAATTCCATTGATCTAGGCAGTATATGAAATTTTACTAAACGTTAAAAAATTAGAATTATTCCTATATACTGTGAAAGATAGTTTAGAATACATCAATTCAAATGTAGAATGCGGTTTGAAAATTTTAAACTAAAATGAAGAGTATAAACTTCAGTATATATAGCATTTACCGAAATCTCTATATTTTTGAAGGGGTTATCCCATGGATTTTGAAAAAAAATCAAAAAATATGAAAATGGTTTTAGTGTAAAATTTCATTGAGAACTGACATAAGATGATGGTCAAAGAGGTTTAGAACATTTGTTATCTCCATTTCTCTAGATAATGAAGATTTTATAATGGTAATTTCATTAATCTATGCAGTATATGAAACTTTAGTAAACGAAATATAAAAAAATTAGAATGATTCCTATATACCATAAAGAGACTTAGAGTACATTAATAAAATGTAGAATGTGGTTTGACATTTTAAAACTAAACTGAAGAGTATATACTTCAGTATATAGAGCATTAACAGAAAACTCAATATTTTTGAAGGGTTAACCCACGGATTTTGAAAAAAAATTCAAAAATATGAAAATCTGGTTTTAGTGTATAGTTTCTTGAAGCACTGACATAAGATGATGGTCAAAAAGGTTTAGAACATTTGTTGTCTCCGTTTCTCTAGATAATAAAGATTTTATAATGGTAATTCCACTATTCTAGGCAGTATATAAAATTTTACCAAAACAAAATATTAAAAAATTAGAATGATTCCTATATACCATGAAAGATAGTTTATAATACATTAATTCAAATGTTGAATGTGGTTTGAAATTTTAAAACAAAAGTGAAGAGTATAAACTTCAGTATATAGCATTTACAGAAAACTCATTAATTTAGAAAGAGTTAACCCATGGATTTTGGGAAATCTCAAAAATGTGAAAATCTAGTTTTAGGGGGGTGTATTCAACTAAGAGTTTGAAGTGATTTGTATTAAAATTACAAATCCACTGTTATTCAAACGTGTATTTTAATAAACACTTTAAAATCCAGTGTTATTGAACTTGACATTTTATAAAACATTCTTAAAAATCCACTGTTATTGAACAAAACTTAAGTTAGAGATTTTAGAGTGCTTTAAATGTTTCTAGAGTGTTTGAGGTGATTTCTTTAGTTATAAAAATAAAAAATACAAATCCCACTGTTTTAGATGGATTTCAAAGTGTTTTAACAAAAATCACACCAAATCCTCTAATTCTTCTATAATCATCTAATAACTCATTAAAAATCAAATCACTTCAAATTTCAGATTCAATACACCCCCCTTAGTGTATAGTTTCATCGAGAGCTAACATAAGATGATGGTCAAAGAGTTTAGAACCTCAGTTGTCTCCGTTTCACTAGATAATGAAGATTTTATAATGCTAATTCCACTAATCTTGGCAGTATATTAAATTTTAATAAAATAAATATTAAAAATTAGAAATGATTTCTATATACCATGAAATATAGTTTAAAATACATTAATTCAAATTTAGAATGTCGTTTGAAAATTTTAAACCAAAGTGAAGAGTATAAACTTCAGTATATAGATGATTTACCGAAAACTCATTATTTTAAAAGAGGTTAAGCCATGGATTTTGGGAAAAAAATTTAAAATATGGAAATCTGGTTTTAATGTATAGTTTCATCGAGCACTAACATAAGAAAATGGTCAAAGATTTTTAGAACCTCTGTTGTCTCTGTTTCTCTAGATAATAAAATTTTTATAATGGTAATTCCATTGATCTAGGTAGTATATGAAATTTTACTAAACTAAATATTAAAAATTAGAATGATTCCTATAAACCATGAAAGACAGTTTAGAATACATTTATTTAAATGTAGAATGTGGTTTGAAAATTTTAAACTAAAAAGAAGAGTAAAAACTTCAGAATATAGAGCATTTACCGAAAACACAATATTGTTGAAAGGGTTAACCAACAAATTTTAAAAATCAAAAATATGTAAATTTGGTTTTAGTGCATAGTTTCATCGAGCACAGACATAAGATGATGATCAAAGAGTTTAGGACCTTTGTAGTCTCCGTTTCTCTAGATAATGAAGATTTTATAATGTTAATTCCATTGATTTATGCAGTATATGAAATTTTACTAAACTAAATATTAAAAAATTATAATGATTCCAATATACCATGAAAGGTAGTTTAGAATATATTACTTCAAACGTAGAATGTGGTTTGAAATTTTTAAACAAAAGTGAAGAGTATAAATTTCAGTATATAGAAGATTTACCGAAAACTCATTATTTTAAAAGGGGTTTAACCCACAGATTTTGAAAGAATTTCAAAAATATGAAAATCTGGTTTAAGGTATAATTTCATCGAGCACTAACATAAGATGATGGTCAAATATTTAAGTAGTTTTGTAGTCTCTGTTCTCTAGATAATGAAGATTTTATAATGTTAATTCTATTGATCTAAAGAGTATATGAAATTTTACTAAACTAAATATTAAAAAAATTAGAAATAATTCCTATATACCATAAAAGATAGTTTAGAATACGTTAATTCAAATGTAGAATGTGGTTTGAAAATTTTAAACAAAAGTGAAGAGTCTAAACTTCAGCATATAGAGCATTTACCGAAAACTCATTATTTTAGAAGAGATTAACCCACAGATTTTGAAAAAAAATCAAATATATGAAAATATGGTTTTAGTGCATAGTTTCATCGAGCACTAACATAAAATTGTGGTCAAAGATTTTAGAACCTATGTTGTCTTTGTTTCTCTAGATAATGAAGATTTTATAATGTTAATTCCACTAATCTAGTCAGTATATGAAATTTTAGTAAACTAAATATTAAAAAATTAGAATGATTTCTATATACCATGAATGATAGTTTAGAATACATTAATTCAAATGTCGAATGTGGTTTGAAATTTATAAACAAAAGTGAAGAGTATAAACTTAAGCATATAGAGCATTTACGAAACTCATTATTTTAGAAGGGATGTTAGATTTTGGAAAAAAATCAAAAATTTGAAAATTTGGTTTTACTGTATAGTTTCATCGAGAACTAACATAAGATGATGGTCAAAAAGTTTAGAACCTCTCTTGTCTCCGTTTCTCTATATAATGAAGATTTTATAATGCTAATTCCATTAATCTAGGCATTATATGAAATTTTAGTAAACTAAATATTAAAAAATAGACTGATTCCTATATACCATGAAGATAGTTTAGAATACATTAATTCAAATGTAGAATGTGGTTTGAAAATTTTAAACAAAAGTGAAGAGTATAAACTTTAATATATAGAGCATTTACCGAAAACTCAATATTTTTAATGGGTTAACCCACAAATTTTGAAAAATCAATAAATATGATAATCACGTTTAAATTCATAGTTGCATCCTGTATTGACATAGATTGATGGTAAAAGAGATTTGAAACCTTTGTTGTCTCCGTTTCTCTCAAGAATAAAAATGTTATAGCGGTAAGTCCAATAATTTAGGCAGCATGTGGAGTTTTACTAATTTAATTGTTACAGAATTAGAACGATGCCTCTATACCATGAAATAGAGTTTATCATACATTGATAAAAATGTATAAAGTGATTAGAAATTTTAAACAACACTAATGAGTATAAGCTTAAAAATAAAGAGCATTTAATCTAAAACTCAATATTTTCGTGGGGGTTAACCCACATGTTTTGAGAAAAATCAAAAATATGGCAATATTGTTTTAATGCATAATTGCATCATAAAATAGCATATGATAATGGTCAAGGAGGTTTGAAACCTTTATTGTTTCCGTTTCTCTAAAGAATAGAGATTTCATAGTAGTTAATCATTAATTTAAGTAGAAAATTAAGTTTTATTAAAAACAATTGTTAAGAAATTAAAACGATGACAATGTACCATGAAATATAATTTATGATACAATAATAAAAATTTTGTTAGTGGTTTTTTTAAACAATTAATGAGTATTAACTCAGTATATAGGGAATTTACCTAAAAACTCAATATTTTTGTAGAGTAACCTACAAAATTTGAGAAAATTCAAAAATATGACAATATTGTTTAAATAAATATATGCACTGTACACTGATATATGATAATGTTTAAAGAGGTTTGGAACCTTTATTTTTTCTGTTTATCCAAAAGAATAGAGATTTCATATTGGTTAGTCCACTTTTTAAGTAACATATAAAGCTTTATTAAAACAATTTTAAAAAACATTAGAACGTTTCCCATGTACCATGGAAGAAAGTTTATAATAGATTTAATACAAATTTATAATGCATTTAAATTTTTTTAAACAATTCTAATGAGTATAAACTTTTGTTTATAGAGAAATTAACGAAAAAATTATATTTTCGTAGTGGTTAACCCAAATTTTGAAACAAATTCAGTAAATATGATAATATTGTTTATATGCATAGTTGCATCCTCTTTTGACATAGGATGATGGTCAAAGAGGTTTGGAACATTTGTTGTCTCCGTTTCTCTCAAGAATAAAAATTTCATAGTGGTAAGTCCAATGATTTAGGCAGCATATGAAGGTTTACTAACTTAATTGCTAAAAAAACTATAATGATGCCCATGTACCATGAAAGAGAGTTTATCTATAACTCAATATTTTCGTGGGGGTTAACCCACATATTTTGAGAAAAATTCAAAATAAGACAATATTGTTTTAATGCATATTTGCTTCATAAACTAGCATAGGATAATGGTTGAGGTTTAGAACATTTATTGTTTCCTTTTCTCTAAAGAATAGAGATTTCATAGTGGTTAATCCATTAATTTAAGTAGTATATTAAGCTTTGTTAAATAATTGTTAAGAAATTAAAACAACGACCATGTACCATGAAAGATAATTTATGATACAATAATAAAAATTTAGAATGTAGTTAGAATTTGTTTAAAAATTAAAGAGTACTAAATCAGTATATATGGAATATACTTAAAAACTCAATATTTTCGTAGTATAACCTAAAAAAATTTGAGAAAAAATCAAAAATATGATAATATTGTTTTAATAAATATATGCATTGTACACTGGCATAGGATAATGTTCAAAGAGGTTTGGAACCTTTATTTTTCTGTTTATCCAAAATACTAGTGATTTTATAATGGTTAGTCCACTAATTTAATAAACATATATATTATATATTTTCTGAATTATTTTTCAAAAATTTAAAAATCCTTATAAATAGTTTCATAAATCCTAATAAGTTGTTCTATAACTCAAGTGATTCAATAATTTATACCATTTCTATGTAAAGTGGTTCTATAACACAACCAATGAATTTAGAAAACCTTTTCGATGTAAATTAAACTAATTAAATTTACAATAAAAATAGATTTAACAATACATATATAATTATCATAACAACACATTTATACAATAATAAATAGATTTAGAAGAATCTACAAATGATTTTATAACATTTTATCAGTATTATAAATGAAATTATAAACTTTATAACGATTAAATAAAAGTATTATAAATGATATCTGAACTTTGGTAAAATGACTTTGTAAGCTAGAATGAAAAATGATCTTAAATAATTTCAAATATATACAGACTATTAATAAACCATGTGCAGAATTTAAAAACATAAAAAGTTCTAATAATAATGCATTACACAGAAATATAATTGTTTGTATAAAAGTACACAACCATTATATTTATTTTTATAAAAATTATATTAGTATTTTATATAATTATAAATAAAATTTTGATAAAATAAACAAATTGATGACATATTATATATTCTTTCTATAATTCTACAACTAGTTACCATAAACTATTATTTGTAATATTACATGTATTAGATGGTAAATTGTATTAATGAATTTCATAATTTTCTTTTATTTTTAGATCCGAATAAAATAAATCATTTATAATAATTATCAATCGATCAAATTATAAACTTCAGTTATGAATGACATATAAGCAAAAGTTAGTTAAGTGAATTCTTAATTAATATACAGTGAAACCTCTATAAATTAATAATGTTGGAAATGTACTAAAATTATAATTTTTTATTAATTTATCGATATACTAACTGAACCAAAAACTCAATTTGAGACTATAAAATTATATTATTTTATAAAAAAATAGTATATATTAATTTTTAGAGTATTAATTTAAAGAGGTTATATTGTATAGAGGATCTGTATTATTATTAGATTTCTCCGTTTTCATTTTTCATGTTGTAAAAGCATTAATAAACTTTAATTTAAACTTATGGACTAAGTGGACTTCCAACGCGCTGAGTGTTAGATTGGGCTTACGAGGCCATTATGAGTGTTTGATGTAACTAGAGATCTTAAGTTACATTATGAGTGTTTAATTCTAAGATGCATACAAACTACAAACTAGGACCTTCACCAAACCCAAACCCATAAGAACACCCAAAGAAAATACAATTATTAAAAAAGACATCACCAAACGAAAACACATGACAAGCGAGCGTATATAAGAACCAAAAGGACAAAGAAAACATGATCTACTCAATCATAAACTTCTTCCTGATCTCAGTGAGCGTATATAAGAACCAAAAGGACAAAGAAAACATTATCTACTCAATCATAAACTTCTTCCTGATCTCAGTGACAAACTCAATAACCTTCTCAGAATCAGGCAAGGACTTAGCCACGCTCTCCCTCTGCATACAAGTTTTGGCCCACGCGATCAGTTTCGGACACTCTGACTCGATGTTCAAGTTACCATACTTCTCGTATGCATGGAACCACGAGTAGAACCCAATCAATCCAATGTCTACGTAGCCAAAGTCATCGCCACCAAAGTAAGTTTTGTCTCCAAGCTCAGATTCAAGTGTCTTGAGCAACTCAATAAACTCTTTCTTGCCTGTCTCTTGTTCCTCACCCTTGGTCCCCCACACCTTCCTCTGGGCATCGTACATCTGACAACATAACATGCAACTACGTCAGAAACAGGGACCGATTTTAAATTTAGAAAGTTAATAATTTTTAGATTAACTTAATAATTTTATTAGATGTTATAAACATTTTTAGATTAACTTAATCTTTTTAGATTAGCTTAATAACTTTTTTTGGCAATTTAGGGACCGTGAAACGTATATATAATATCACTTTAAAATTGGGAGATAAGACAAATGTTTTATCCGGTTGTGCCTAGCAGTAGCACCAGTCTTCGTCAAAACCAGGAGATCAAGTAGAAACTAAATGTTTTTAGTTACCTTTTCGTCGATGAAATCAACCCAAAATCTAGCCTGAGCTCTCTGGTAAGGATCAGAAGGGAGGATAGGGTTCTTGTCAGACCAGACCTCGTCTATGTACTGAACCTGGATTGTAGATTCGCAGACCGGTTTGCTGTTGTGGATGAGAACCGGAACCTTCTTGTGAACCGGATTTGTCTCGAGAAGCAAAGGGCTCTTGTTCCACAGGTCCTCGTCTCTGTACTCGAACTCGACACCCTTCTCCCTCAACGCGATCCTCGTCCTCATCCCGAACATGCTAGGCCAGAAATCAAGAAGGATCACCTCGTTAGCCATTGTTAAAGCTCACAGAGATAACTGTTTTGTCTTTCTTGAATGATCTTGCGGTGGGAAGAGAGAGTGAGGGTTTAGTTTATTTATAAGGCCAAAACTAAAGATAAGAAACTAGTTAGTAGAAGGTAAGAGGGTAACGTGCGTTGTTGACTGAGTCATTTGGATCAAGATGTTTCAGTGAGTGGTGTATATTATCTGTCTATCATTTAATATGCTTAGGCCACTACTTACGTCATGTTAATGTGTAAGCTTCCCTGATCAAACCAACTAAACCTTGTCTTTCTCTTTGCCTATATTGTAATTAAGGTTTTGGCCTTGGATTCTGATCGATGTAAAGAAAGATTGATATGACTAGACGGTGGAGTCCACCGTGGACGGTGGAACTAATGTCTTCAAATCACTTGCGCTTGGAGCCTCAGGCATATTCGTAAGTCCCAAAAGTTTTCTTGCAAGACGAGAACCACATTTGCTTATCTTGAGACACAAGAAATTCATTACTGGAACTCACAAGCGGCAGCACTTCTTTAAAGAAGATCACGCGTGACCACATAAGCTTTGATTGGTAATCTTGCGAAATGGCAAAATCGCGTATCCACAAGTATTTTACCAATCAACAAAATTTGCGTACTGAAAAAAAAAATGCAAAACGCATGTTCGCGTTTTTGCTGACGAAAATATAAAGAACATTTTTATTAAGTGGAAAAGTGAGTTTTAGTAAATTATTGTAAAAGAATTTACAAAACTAACACTTTTATATTATTAAATATATATTAATAATATTTTAAATTTTTAGTAAATAACAATAACTTTTGTAGTGATAAATAGTTAAGTTGTAAATAAAGTTATGCTATAATTTTTTGTAATATTATAAAATGTCAATCTATTATTAAAACGTATCGAAAGATAAGATAAATATTTGTAATAGGAACAAAATTATTTTTAATAAATTTGAGTTATTTTCACATTTTTTCCTTGTAACAAAGGGAATACCATATACAGTGAAACCTCTATAAATTAATAATGTTGGGACTACACCAAAACTATAATTTTTATTAATTTATAGAGATTATTATTTATCGAGTACTAATTAAACCAAAAATTTAATTTAAAACTATAAAATTATATTAATTAATAGAGATATTAATCTATCGATTATTAATTTAAATAAGTTATACTGTAAATTATTTTGACTAATTTAACATGTATTCCATCATTCTATAAATTATAATTTTTTCGCAGCTTAATTAATTGTTACCAATGGGAGCCATAGTCACTGTGGGATGCTCCTCACACACGTTTAGACCCAAAGCTGTAGAAACATATATACAGTACATCAAAACTGAAAGATTGTGTGTATGTCTTCTTAGTACTCTACCTTGGTACAAACCGTACAATGCCAACTTCAGGGACAATATCAGCATACCGACAATGAAAGTGAAAGACGAGGACGGGTTCTTGTCCTTGTCCTATGTATCGCGATGATTTAAACCGCTGACCCTCGTGCCACCACCAGTTCCAAAAGTTTTCAATATAACTCCAACATCAAAAAAAAAAAACTCCAACATCCGACTCACCGGGCACATCAAACTTATAAAGCCTGAGATTAAAAAGACGAGTTTTCACAGTTGATCTGCTCATCTATACTATTAAAGCAAAATACCTAATAGGTATTTGCCTTTAATTTTTGAAGTTAATTACAATGATATGCCATTGCTATATTTATGTCATTACAAATGTTTCCATATATATATCAACCAATTTATTCGGAGAATTTAATATATCTTAAACATGAATCTTTTAATATTTTGTTAAGATTACATCCCATAAAAATAGCAACTAAGAATGAATGAAATGTATATAGTTTTTAAATTAAGTAAAAAGCAAGAATTATAGTACATTAATACCAATTAAGTAAATTCTCTACATTAATATTAATTACGAAATTTATTATTTAAAATTAATTATATATTTATAATTTCAATTTAAAAATAAAAAAAATATATTATTACAATGTATTCTTAGACAAAGATACTTCAGATATGATTTCGATATCTTATTTTGAAAATATTGAAATAACATATTAGATTAGAATATATATTTGATAGTAAACAATTTAATTATATGAGAAATAATATAAAGTTAAATAATGGAATGATCCAACATTGACTTTTGTAAGTAGATTTCTAAGTGATTCAAAGGTAAAAAAAAATACATATCTCATGTAAAAACTAATTTTATAAATGTGAAGACCATAATTTTATTGAAAAATTTTAGATAAAAATATATGGGTCCGGCTCTGTTTCTTAATCTATTGTCTCAATATTTGGAAACAAATTTTTGCAAAATATAAAAATTATCCACATAAAAACTTATATAGTGCTCATATTAATTTGTATAATTATAAATATTGTATATGTTGGTAATAATATATATAAAGTATATAAAATTTTGATTTTACCGAATATATATATATTAATTAAGAGTATAATCCCGCGTTTTTAAATCACATATCAAAATCTAGTCTATACTATTAAAGCAGAATCCCTCATAGGATTCTGCCCTTAAATTTTCAAGTTATTTACAAAGGAGTACCATTCCCTTATTTAGATTTTCTTTTTAATTATACATGCCAAAAATTAATCAACCAATGATATTCCATTCAGAAATCTCTAGGCATATTAAAAGTCCATCGAATCTAACCTATAAAGACACAACTAAGGAACCATCGCATATTCTTCTTTTAGAACTATCACTTTCTTTACCAGAACCTAATAATCTTAACTATGCAAACTCTGTTCTTTTCTTCTTTTCTTTTCTGTTTTTTTTTCTTTTCAACATGTAACGGCTTTGAAACCAAGTACTCGACTTGGGTGGGCTAAATTTACGAAAACATTAGATGAATATTTGAACCCAATACGCTGAACAATCTTTTTCATATAAAACGTTTACTAAATTGCTTCAAGTTCGATTTAAATTTTGAAAAAAGTAATTATCATTTTCTCAAAATTAACATGTTTGTGATATGGGTCATCGAAAACATATAAAAAGCCAAAATTAGTTGCAAAAAAAAACATATAAAAAGCTATTAAATAATTCCTTTTGCAACTAACTATTACACAATGTTTAAAAACACATTATAAAAGTTGAAGTACAAATTTTAAAAAGTATACAATCTGACACTTTTTTTTTGTTAACCAAGATATAGAATTTACACATCTATACTATTTCTATACTATTAAAGTAGATAATTGCTTATGAATCTGCCCCTGAATTTTCAAGAAAATTACAAAATATCTCATTTCTTTTTTTTTTAATGAAATCGTGTAATTAAAAGGGAAATTCAGCCATTAAAAGCCCAACAGAATCTTAAAATAAATTGGCAGTCCGATTTTTTTGTTCAGTGTATTATTAAAACTAAATGGGCTTGAAACTTTCGAATCAATTGAAATTTTTGATTCTGTTTAGTAACCCATTTAAAATATAAATATATATATATATATATATCTATAATATTAAAGCAAAATCCCTCCTAGGATTCTGCCCCTATCTTTTCAATATATTTACAACCAAATGCCATCCTCTTTTTTTTTCTTTTAAAGTAAATGTCGCAGATATTTTTCCGACCTATCAGAACTCTTATGTTTTTGACCAAACCTATTTAGGTCCACTTCGACTAAGCCCAAGCGTATTTAAAACCTAACAGAAAAGAATAGTCATCCCCTTGAATCCCATCTGCATCATCATATTCGAACACTTCAAAACATTATAATCTCATCATATTTTCCGTCAAGTAATTTTTTGTTTACAACAATCAGGTAATATACCCACTAGGCCCATTTTCTATATAATATACATTTCAGTATCCATAATAAAAACACTAGATTTTGACCCGCGCTTCGAAAGCGCGGATATTATTTTTACTTTTATGAAATATATTATTTGTTTGTAATTATTGAATGTATATATCTTATTAAAACTTTCTTGATAATAAATTCTACACATAGAGTGTCTCTGGTATACTATGTGTTTCTCTAGCTTTATTTTATTCTCTCTCCAATCAACATATTTATTTGGTTTATTGTTAAAATAAATGATTTTAGAATGCAACTGTACAATACTTTTACATTGATATTTTGTTTAAAAAATGTGACATATTTCAATATTAATTAAATATTTACATTGTAATTTAAATTTGTATACAAATCAACATATTTGTGTAGTTTGTTGTTAAAAGAAATTATTTTGAATCCAAATATACAGTTTTTTATATTGATTTTTTTCCAGTTCATATAATTTTTTAAAATATATTTATTTCAATTGAACCAACTAATATTTTGTTAAATTGGCTCCTGAAATATATTTTTATACATTGATATTTATTTTTCATAATTGGTGTTATATATTTTAGATGTATCATAATATAACTAACGATATTCAAAAGACCTGAACCGAATCAGGTTATATGGCTATTTTTGTTATAAATATTTGAACATGTTTTAGATACCGGAAAGGAACAACATGTACATAAATGGACAGATAATGTTCATGTGTAACTGATTTTATAAATTAATAAAAAAAATATTTCTATGTGTTTGGCTAAATTAAGTGAAATAGAAAGAGTTTTTTTATCAAGCAAAATAATTATATGGAGAGAAAAATTAAGTGGTAATAAATATAGCACATTTTAATTATTTGATTTAAGTTATTATTTTATTCACAAAAACATATCTTTGAACTATGTTTTTGGGTACGTAATTTTCCACCGATTGAAATTAAAATAAAAATATTTTAGTAAAATAAACTAAACCAAACGTTTAATCATATGTAAAACCTAATTATTTAACATTTTTTATTTTATAATTGACACAAATTTAATATTGATTAACTAATAAATAAAAGTATACACTATTATTATTATGGTAATATAATTAATGATGTAAATTATTATTAAGTTAATATAATTAATTAAATTGTTAAACTAATTGAAATATGGAAATACAATTAATAGATACTACTATTAATGTATCCAAACAAATTTCAAAAATTACTATTCAAGTTTCCAAACACTCCAAATTTTTTTAATCCTCCTATTTTAGTCTCCAAACACTCCAATTTTGTACTTGAGTTTAATAAGATAGACTAGATTTTGACCCGCGCTTCGAAAGCGCGGATATTATTTTTCACTTTTATGAAATATATTATTTGTTTGTAATTATTGAATTTATTTATTTTAATAAAACTTTCTTTATAATAATTTCGACACATAGAGTGTCTCTAATAAACTATATATTTCTCTAGTTTTGTTTTATTCGCTCTTCAATCAACATATTTATTTGGCTTGTTGTTAAAATAAATGATTATAGACTTTGATCTCTGCACCTCCGCGGATGTATATTTTAAAAAATATGATGATATTTGTTTTTCATGTAATTATAAGAGTTTGGCAAAATGAATCCGAGGAACAGAACTGATACCAATCAGTAAATATAGTATCAAACCTGAACATAAATTGATTAAATATTCGAATTATTCAAAATTGTTAGTTAGAGAACCGAATCGGATCCGAACCGAAGTATTCGTGTACCTGAATTTATCTAAAAATAGATTTATATATTTATATATTAATTATTTTTATATTTAACGTATATAAAACATCAAGAATGATACCTTTAAATTGGTTTAAAATACTTAAAAATATATATAGATAGTCAAAAACAAATATCTGAAATAGTTAAAGTATATTCAAATCACCAAAAATACTTAAAATAATTATTGATTTCGTATCCAAATTTTTAAATCAAACCAATTGATATGTTAAGCTTAGGTATTCTGACATATGTTACTTAAATTTATAGGTAATATATTACTTTATTTATAGATTTTGAGAAATTTTAAATATATAGTGATTTAAAACATTAAAAATAATTTAAATATGTTATCCAAACCCAAACCAAACCCGTAACGATCCGAATCAAACTCAAACAAAAATTTAGAAACATCCTAATAGGACTGAAATCTTTGACCTCGAAAACTCGAAACGCAAACTGATGAGAACCAAACCCGTATGGATGTCTGAAAACCCATCCTTAGTCATTATTATATATCGTATAATTTCATCATATAATTAATCGTATTTTATATGTACCATCATATAACTAATCATATAATTAATAGTATTTAATATGTATCATCATATAAATAATTACATATATTATATTTTAAAATTTTAATATGAAATATAAAAACCATAATTTGAGTTGGTATTTCAAATTGGGCTTTGTATTGTATTTTTCTTATATATATTGACAATATTCTTTTATAATGGACTTAATAACTTAAGCCCATTACTTTTTCTATTTAATACTACTATCTTTGTTTCCAAACAATTTTTTTTAAAAGACTACAATCCATGTTTCCAAACACACCAATTTTTTTTAATACTCTTATCCAAGTATCCAAACACACCGAATTTGTACTTCAGCTTTAATAAGATAGATGTTTTCTTATTTAAGTATAGACTAGATCTTGATCTGCCTTTTGCAAACGCGAAATATTTTACAATGAAAATTTCACGAATAATTTAACAAATATTTTGTTAATTTAAAAGAGTTATATATTTAGAATATTTTTGCATTTGAATCAGTGTTTTTTAATTCGACCCGAACCTGTTATTATATTGGTTAATCCGGTGATCCAATATAAATATATATATATATTTTAAAAAACCATTAACACCTTAGACTAATTGATTGAACCGATGGATGACCGATATAAAATCCAATTTTATTTAAATTGTTATGATATCATAATTTGTCACTTTTTTAATCCAAATTTTAAAGTTCATAGTTTTGCAATTTATGAAATTATGATGTTTTTACAAAATTTTGATAGAGAAAATAGTAAATAGTAAATAACTAAGTATAATGTTGTTTGAAAACATGGATAGTAGTATAAGTAAAAAAAAATATTGTTTGGAAACATGAATAGTAAAATAAAGAAATGAATCTTAATAATTGAATGTAGGTTTAACTATAAAATAGAAATGTGTATTTGATTTAAAAACTTACAAAATAAAAGTTATGTCCAACACAATGTTTATATTTTAATAAGATAGATGTTACAGTTAAGAATTGAAAAATATATAATAAATATTACTAATAACAAATAAATTACATTACAATTTATAAAAAAAAATTATTTTAATTTAAATTTTTAAGAGTATATATACTTCTTTTAAAATCAACAAAATTAAAAATAGATTAGATTATCTTATATAAAAATACATAATCTTATGATAATCAAAATTTGAACATACTTTACTGAAAAAGAAACAAATCGCGCACTTTGAATCATTTAATATAGTTGAATTACAAAAACAGTTAATTTTTAAAAAAATATAAATTTATAGCTTTCAAATAATTTTCGACATCTAATAATAACTTAAAAACGTAAAAATACAAAAAAAAACATAATCATATTAGATAATAAAATACTGAAACACATACTTTTATAATTAGAAAATTTTAAAAATTTAAAAATTATATTTAGTATGAATAAATCCCGCGCTTTCAAAACGCGGGTCTAATCTAGTATACTATTAAAGCTGAATACTTCATGACCCTGATTTTTCCAATTAATTACAAAAATTATTTGTACTTTCTTGCTAGCATTATTTGCAACCAATCAAAAGTCATTATTTTGCAATTACATTAAAAATATTTAATATAATTCAGTTCTTAGCTTTTTTGAAAATTTGTTTCCTAAATGTTTGCACCATATCTTTCCAAAAAATCTTTCACGTTTTTAATGATTTGAAAGCATTTATTAAATGAAACCTCAAAATAAAATCAATTTGAAATAACAAATGATTATATCAACAAAATCATAATACGGATCTGAATTATCTCAAATTCTTAAAGAATAGTTTCATTAAAAATAAAAACTAAATCATATAAAGTAATTTTAATAAAATTATAAAAAAAAATTGAAACGCACAAATGAATTTTCAATACAGAGAGTGTTGGAGATATAAAATATTTTATTTAAGTTAAATAAAAATAAGTGTAAAATAAGTTTAACTTCGTGTTAAATAAATAAAATCATATTACGGGTTAAAATTATTTAGAATCTTCAAAAATTTAGTCATATTTAAAATAACAAAAATAAGTTATATAAGTAAATTTAAGATAAATTTCATAAACAGTTAAAATATATAATTTATCAAAAAACATAATTTTTATTACGTAAAATAAATTTTCCAACAAAAAATGTACCCGTCCTTTTTAAGGGCGGGTCAAAATCTAGTATTTTTGTTAAAGGCTTAACTGATTTTAGAATTTGTAATTGAATGTATTTGTCTTTTTATGTATAACCAAGTTGTTTTTCCCAACATGTTTTTTTCTTCCAAATTCACTAAAAGACTGATTTCTTCACAAATTTGACAGTTACTAAAAATCATTACATATAAGATTTAGTTATTAGTAATAGTGACACATGGTTTATTAAACTTAAGAATATTATCACATGTTCTAAAAAAATTCTAAATTTTATTTTATAATTTTATATGTTTCTGTTTACTGGGAATTTCATGATCTATTTATTTTCTTATCTTATATATTAAAACAGAAGTCATGACTTGATTCATGTGTGAATTTTTATTTGGACCACCCATTAGAAATGTTTTTAAATTAAATTTTGTACAAGTTTATGAATTATTTAAATTACTCTAAAACAAACAAATTAAACAGATATCCCTTTATTTTCTCTGAAATTGTATCTGCATTAAAAATTTCATATATTTTATTTTCATTAAAATAAACCTTTTAAAAATTTAATTAATTTCGTATTTATTTGAAATAAATTTATATTTCACTTTTTTTTTTTAGAAATATTTAGTTAATTTCGTGTTTATTTAAAAATTAAATATATATTTCATTTTAGCTAAACCAAACTTTTTGAATATCTAATTAATTTTGTAACTATAACTAAACTCATGTACAATTTTGTATTAAATTTGTAATATTAATTTAATATAATAATTTTCAATTGACTTTTTGGTCCTTAACTAATAATATTTCTAAATTTAGAATTGTGTATCACATGATTTAAAATATGCTATCATTGAAAGTTTAAAATAAGTAAATTAAATTATTATACAACAGTTGTGTTTTCAAATGTTATATTAAATAAATAGTAATATGATAAATATTACAATTAATTGTGTAAAACAAATAGTTAAGTGTGTAAAACAAATAATTATATGTGTAAAAATAAAAATAATTACCTGCACGGTTGTGCGGGTCAGATCTAGTTGTCATATTTAAAATGTAAATAATATCGTAAGAAATCTAACCATAACAGTTCTATTTATATATACATGTATATATATTTATATATCTCAGAGTAATAGTCATAATATATATATTGAGTTATTATTAAAATTGAAAAGCTATTATATTATCCACAAATACACTTTAATATATCTACCACTATTTTTTTCTTTTACCAGTTAAATATAATTAAATTCATCTAAAAGTTTAACTAGAATTTCTGATAAATTAGTGATGTTTTTCATTTTAAGATAATGCTAACCTTTTGTTAACTTTATTTTGTATAGGATGAAAAATAATTTATTGTTTGATTTGTATAAGAACACAAAACTCCAAAACTTTTTTTGCCAAAAAAACACCAAAACTTGTAAGCATCCACTCATAAAGTTTGAAAAACTTATTTTTTTTATAAAAGTCTTGAATTTATTTTAGGTAAAGGAGAAATCAGACTATCCTAATAAATTCAAAGGAAGGAAATGAGTTTCTGAATTTTTCAAAAAAAAAAAAAAGAGTTTCTAAACACTGGCAAATGGCCGCCATGCAAGTACGTACGTATTAACATGATCAAATGAGACGGTAACTCATCAGTCATCACCTCTGCATATTACTCTATCACAATTTTTAGCTGTAGGTTTATGTCAAGAAGAAAATAGGGTAAGAACCAACCTTGATTTTCCTGCGTTGCGTTCGATATCTCACGACACGTAACGACAGACTATTATCGTAACGTGACTCGTGATACATACACATGAACTGATAAAAAACACACAGTCATGACACACATGAATTGATAAAAAACACAGTCATTACACACACACACACACACAGACATAGAGATCAGTAGTAGATTAGAAACAATAGATTATTTTTCATTTTAAAATTGTATCTAGAAGTCTCTATAGACTTTACAATACGATATATTGAAACATCGAGTGAACTCACATACTGTGTACATCATGGTATTTAGTTTCTATGTACGAACTCGTTAAATGATTTTCTATACTATAATATTTGTTCAAAAAATGATTCAAGGCGTCAAATTCCGAGCCATCTTCAGCATATTTTATTTATTTATTCTTAGGTTCAAGGTTTACCAACCAATAGTATTTTGTTATTTCGTATTCAATATTTTTCAAAAAAAAAATATTGTCAAGTTATATTATATTTTTAAAATAAATAAAATAAAAAATAATAATAGTAGTTGCAAAAATAAAAACTAATATTTTTTACGCTGTGAGCAAAATATTAAACCATACCCCTAAATTTTAAGTCGTAAATTTTTGGATAAACTCTAAACTCTTAATCTGAATCCTAAATCAAAACAGTAAATACTCTATCTTAAAAACATTAAACACTTGATCATAACTCCTAAACCCTCGGATAAAAATAAATAAAATATAGTAGTAGTTGCTAAAAAAATAATATTTTTAACGTCATAAGAAAAATATTAAACACTAAAACTTAAACACTAAAACTTAAACACTAAATTATAAACTTTTGGATAAACCATAAACCGTGGCGCTTATAATTTATCCAAGGGTTTAAGAGTTGTGATTAAGGGTTTGGTGTTATTATAATTTAGTGTCTTGTGTTTTGATTTAAGGTTTAAGAGTTATTCAAAAATTTAGGGTTTATCCAAATGTTTATAGTTTAAGACTTAGGATTTAAGGTTTAGTATTTTTGCTAACAGCGTTAAAAATACTAATTTTCTTTTACAACTATTACTATTTTTTATTTAGTTTTACCTTTTTATTTTAAATATATAATATAACTTAACGATATTTTATTTTCTTTTTTAAAAGATATCGTATATAAAAAAACAAAATCTTATTGGTTGATGAACTTATAGGTTCACCATATATACGAACTCGTTAAATGATATTCTATATAATATTTGTTCAAAATATGATTTAAAAGGGCTCAAATTCCGAGACAACTTCAGCATATATTCGGCAATTATACTATTCGAGGAAGGAACTATATATTTATATGTTTATACAGTTTTATAAACAAGGAAATATCTATATATATATATATATATATATATATATATATATATATATATATATATATAATAAATAGGTAAAATATAGTATTGTTGTTAACTTTTTCGTCTAATTTATTTCACATCTGATTTCAATTTGAATAATTCTTTTGTCACCTGAGTTTGAATAAATTATATATTCAAAAGAGTTAGTTTGTAAATTATGCCATAGCAGAAACTTAACCATATATGCATAATTGTATAAATAAATGAATTTAAGTATAAAGTATGTCAATACTAATTAGAGAAGAATCAATCGATAAGCTAATGTGAATTGTGACTGCTTATGTATATGCTTACATATACATTCTTTAGAACCAATAAGAGAAGGATAAAAGATCGTAATCAAAACTGATTGCTTCAGGACCAATAAGAAGATATGATAAAGTATTCCTCCAATAGAAGTCAAAAACTCTGAAATGTGTCCATTAATCAGTATCCACTTGGAAACCGTAACAACCTGGACGTATATCCATAAATGACGTGGTCCGATAAAATAAATACATCCATGTACAAAAGTCCAAGTTAAAGTTGTTTTAAAATTGTAAATTTTACATTATAGATAAATAAAAAATGGTTGACAAAAAAAAAGATAAATAGAAAATGTTGTTTGGCCGATTCAGGAAACATCGTTTGCGATATCGTGCTTCTGAAAACCAACAACAAGATGCAATTGCGGGTCTAAAATGCTTCAACATTTTCATGATATAAATTAGCAGTTGCATTCTTTTACTGTTCCACTAATTAGAAAGAAATAACATTAAACTAGATTTTAATCCGCGTTAAAACGCGGAACTAGTTTTTTATTAAACTTGATTTTATTCTAGAATATGTGGATTATAGTTCGGATACTTTTTTTGGTTAATAAATCATATATGTTTCTTATATAAATATTAGGATGAATTTGTTCCAATAAATCTATCTCAAAAAATCTGATCTGAAAAGATAGTACCGAATCCGAACCAAAAATTTTTAAATAATCAAACGGATTTAAAATTTTGGTATTTAAATAATCAGAACCAAACCGATCGGAATCGAAATATATCGGGTACTCGAATATATCCGAATCAGATTTATATACTTGAATATGATAGCTATTTTAGATTTATTGAATTATGAAAATTATAATTTAAAATAATATTTAATTCTAGTTTACATATACTATAGTTTAGTACTACATAAAAATATTTTATGAAATATAATAAATTATGAAATGAGGCAAATATTAAAAATCATACTATTGAATATACCTAATTTTATGAGCATAAAATATTTTATTCTTGTAAACAAAAGTAAAAAAATATCGGTTGTAGATAAAATAATAGGTGAAAAATCAATATGTGATTACCATATACAGACCAAGAAACTATTGATAGAAATGTATAACATCATTATATATCCCAAAACAAATAGAATTTGAAAATAATTTAAAGATTTTTGATTTCAGAGATATGCAAAGTTTAGGATAAGTTTTTTATATTATATTAAAACTTATAAGTAGAATATAATTATGATATGGTTACAAACTTTTAAATTAATTTTCTTATATATATATATATATTCAAACAGGAGATCTCAAAAAAGTCTCACATTCAAATATATATTGGAGCCTATTTAATAATTTATCGACATTAAAAATTGTTGACTATTTACTATTGCAAATTAATAATATAGGTTATATTGGTATGCACCTCATATTTATTAGGTGCTGATTTGCAAGCTTCTGTATTTTCTTTTATTACTTTGTAATCTCTTAATAATATAAACATAGGTACATACACTTTTGTATTTAACGAATGAGAAAGATTTGTGACAGTAATTGTTACATAGGGAAAACGTGTTTTGTTACTAATTTTTCAGTTGCCGATTTTTTCTGGATAATCTTTTTAATGAATGTAAAAGATTTGTATTTAGTAACGAATGCAGAAGATTTGGATATAATAATTAAATTAGATAGTAACAAATTTTAAATGGTCCATAAATAAAGTAACTTTTTAATAAATTTGAAAGAGTCCAAAAATTAATGATAATTTTATGGTAGATAAATTTAGGACTCTATTTTAACAGAGTACATTCTAAGTTTGCAACCAGATGATAATTGCTTCAACAAAGAAAAAACTAGTTAATAATTGGAAGAAGAGAACAAAAAGGAGCAGGGAAATAAGAGTTGGACCCATTCTCAAACAGATATCACATGACATGAGATATTTTGGGTTTCAAAGAAAAAATTTCTTCTAAGAACCTTCTCTTGATCTCTTCGCAGCTCACAGCTCGCATAGATATTTGTGATTCTGTTAATATAGTCTTTCAATTTTAACTCCTTTCACATATAATTAATTTATATAGATAGAAATATCAAATATATATATATATATATATATGTTCCTATTATGTAGAGAAAAATATCAGATAAATGTCCCTAGCTACAGTAGTGTTTAACGTAGTATTTTAACTATTTATTTTGAACTAATTGTATGAGTGGTCTTCCTTAACAAAAACTGCCTATTCTTATTTTTTTTATTAGACGGGGCTATACACTATACAAATTTACATTTCGTATTAATTAGGAAAATGACCTTGGTATAGTTTTATATATACATAGCTTCTTGGTAGATTCTCAACATGAGATTCTCGTAATACATATGTATGTATTTATATATAATTATTGTTATTTAATAATGAATATTTCAAAATTATGGGAAACCCAACTCAAAAAAAAAACTTAAAGGGAACAAACTTTGTCATTTTACTAATAATAAAAAACGCCATGCCATGCATCTTAAGTTCGTTACAAGATTGCTATTTTGCCAAATAACACGCTATTTTATCACATATTTTAGTTTATAACAAAAAGTTACATAATTACACTAAATTGTATAAAACTGCATTTTCGTCGGTCCGCACAAAAATAGTATTCCCCTTATTTATCATTTTCCAATACCATACTCAACTTATAGAAGAAATATAAATGATTTAAAATATCATAAGTTAAATACCAATTTTTAAAATATCATCAATCAAAAATATAATAATATTTGAGTTTACGTTTTAGTGATTAATGTTTAGGGTTTAATGTTAGAAATTGAGACTGATTAATATATCTTTTATAAATATTTTTAAAAATTATAATTTAATATTTCACAAATTTAAAGTTTTTATGAAAATATTCATTCATTAATAGTAAATATGAAAAATAATATTAAATTTGTGGTAGAATTGAAAGTTTCCCTAGAAAAAATAAGGTATTTTTTTACACATAGTGTGTGTATTCAAACTCTTTCCATTTTTGTCAGCTTGTAACTAAGAGACACGATCTGGGGGACTTAATGCATGCCAATCCCTCATGCAACACCTCTCTCTATCAACACACTGCTCACATAGACTATATAACATTTGCAAAACCCTAAATATACATTAAATATATATATATATATATATAAATATATAAAATTAACACAAAGCTTGTTTCATTAGATCATCATTACTCATGAACGTCCCGTGGAAACCGTAAGGCACTCTCGACGGAAGCGTGACCATCGCTTCAAGCTTCATATTCACGGCGTTAATAATTTGTAGCTCCGATTTCACTTTCTCCTCGTCGTGAACAAACACCATAACGTAACCACCGTCTTCTCCATGACCGGAAACCTCTGTCAGAAACAGAGGCTCTCCTCCGTATTTCCCATCTCCGTATATATACTTTTGAACATCTCCGGTAGATAAGTCCACTTTCGCAAAACCGGACACTTTAGGCCACGGTTCGGTTATAGCAAGGTATGCAAACCGGGTTTTTCTACCTAAAAGATTCCGGTTTACCATACCGGCTTCGAGATTTAATTCTTCGGACTTAATAACCGGTCGGCGTGTAGATTCCCCTGGTTTCAGGTTTAGTCTTATCTCCGACAAAACACTCTGAAGTGTCTCGTCATGTTCGTTGAAAACCGAGTCAGGCGGCGTCATGCATGATCCAACCACGACAACCTCGTCAGTCTCTGGCTCCTCCCAAGCGTTCCAGAGATGGAAACAGAAGCAGTCTTGTACTTCGATCCATCGAATCAACGAAGCATCTTTCACGTACTTGTTCAAAACACCGAACCTTGATCTCTTGTCCTTGTCGTAAACCACAGGAGAACCGCCTCTGACCATCTCGGTTAGTCTGAAAACCACTTGCTGGTCTGGTATCACTACGAAGTTCTCGGTGATCGCGAAGTCGTGGATCATCGTCGGT
Source organism: Raphanus sativus (assembly GCF_000801105.2). Lineage (NCBI taxonomy): Eukaryota > Viridiplantae > Streptophyta > Magnoliopsida > Brassicales > Brassicaceae > Raphanus > Raphanus sativus. The sequence continues at coordinate 890,332 of NC_079512.1, read as the reverse complement.
CTATCGAGTGGTATCTCGACGTCCGGAGATTTCTCACCGTTGGATGCGAATCTGAAGTATTTTAAGTAAGGCTTCGAAACGACGTCGTAGCTTAGAGCGAATAATTCGCGGGTTTCCGGGTCGAGTTTCGGGTGGGCGATCATTGTTGTTTTTAGCTGACCGTTGAAATCGTACCGGCCCGAGGTTTTTAAATCCCCGGTTTGGGTGACTATTACGTGGTATGGTAAGTCGTCTTCGGACATGGCTAAGAGGTGACCGTTGAAATAGATTAAACCGGTATTAGCCACACCTAATCCCCGGGTCGGGTCGACTAACCCGAATAGTCCTCGGGCGTTGAAGAGCATAAGCTTTGCGATACCCAAGTGCCCGTGAAGATCTCCGATTGCTTTGGGGAAAACAGATCGACCGAGTTCTCGCTCTTGAACAAACCGGTTTGTTTCGGTAAACCGGCATGAATAGCTAACCGAACCGTTATTGAACCGGACAGCGTGTACCATACCGTCTCCATCGAATAAATGATGGCCGGAGGTTGGTTTGTGAAGCGGGTTGGCTCCGTTTCTGACGTAGACTCCTTGAATACACTCCGGCAACGTTCCGGTCACCGGAAGGTTATGCTTGACCGGTTGCTCCGGGACAGGGAAGAAGTTTCCGGCTATTTGTACGGCGGGGTCGGCTGTTTTAGGGAGAGGATGGTGGCGGCGCTCGTAGGAGATGATGGCGTTCTCCACCGCGTCTAAGATCGTAGAGGCGGTTCTCCGTACTTGGATCAAGGATGCGACGTCGTTATATAGTTTCTTCCAAGACGTTGGTTTATTAGACGAGATGGGAACTGTTTTGTTGGGGGAGTAAGAAACAAAGCAACGGGTTAGTTTCTTGTTTCTCCAAGAAGAAGTAGAAGGAAGTAAAGTAGAAGACATGGTCAGTTGATAAGACGATGCGTGTCTAGGTTTTGTATTGGTTCTTCAAGACCAAGTTTGTGTTCTGTGCATAGAGAAAGAGAAAGAGAGAGATGTGAGTATAATGCCAAGCAAAGCTCATGACTCTTTCTCTCTATATATATATAGAAGGTAGAAAGAAGGGTATTATCGCCTCTTTGCTAGTCATTGTGTTACAACTTACATGTGTCTTTAATTCTATACTCTGATGAATCTGCTTTTGCTTGTTGTTTGTCAAAAAAAAAAGAGAGGTGATTTTAGGTCAATATCAATTTCTCATGTAATTCAATGATGAAATTTAATTTAAAAAAAAAATTGGCTAAAAATCATACATTGTTTGTGGTTGCTTTTATACTATTTTCAAATCATATGTTAACGGCTTATAGCTTTATCATGGTTATATAAATTCTTCAAATAAGTTATCAAGCTTAAAAATGGTTAACGTTATATATTTTAATAATTTCGAAATATTTTAAATCAGTTATAATATTTCAAAAAAGCGTGTTGTGGTCAATGATTTCACGTAATAGAAACAAACACTCTTTTATTATGAGACATTCGTTAGAGAACTTATAAATGTGAACTTTTAACTTAAATATGATTGTAATATTCTTTATAACTGGCTTCCAAATTTTTTGTGTGAGATAATATTAACGTCTCTGGTGTTTCGGTCCAGTTATACTGAAAGAACTTTACAAAAATCCAATTATGAAATAAATTTGTATATAACTTAAAACTAAAATACACATGACAAATAAGAACATGTGAATATATATTTTTAGAGATTAACAAATCATAGGGTTTAAATAACCCAATAATACTAAATATGTATAGTCACGTGGATATACTACTTGCGGAGGAGAGGGGGTCAGCTGACTCATAACTCTTATTGTCGTTGTTGTTTTTTTCTTAATCCGGATATCCGGCGGATCGTATACTAATTTTTGGGGGTGTAACACTGATGCCTATTTAGATCCGGTTGCTCGCAAGAAAAATTAGATACCTCTATCATTTATCTACATGCTATCCATTTTTTATTAATCAAGAAGCATTTTTAAAGAGTAACCTTAAATGTGTAAGTTATTTACATGAGTACCATGCTGACGTAACGGTACTATATTCACTTCCAGCCCATATATAGAATCACCCTTGATTCACTAGAGAAATTACAAAGAAATGCCATTGTGGTACCACTCGAATTTCCTCATATACATTATAGTTCAAAATGAATAATTGGACGATTTCGTGTAAAAAGGAAAGTCAAAGATCAGTGCGATTTCATCATTTCATGTTTAAGGAAAGTCAAAGATCATTAATATAAAATTTAATTCTATTTCCCATTAACTCATTCCATGATTTCCTTTTATATCAAAATATATTGTCATATATAAGGTTACCATAGATCATTGCCATATAATGTATTATGCAATTATGTAGTATAATGTTGTAAAATCTAATATTTTTTTTTTTCAATGCAAGATGTATCAGAAGCCATTTTATTAAAAGTGAACACAAATATCGTAATTCGATTTTTTATATTGATATTGTAATTTTTAAAAAAATAATGAGTAGCATAACAAATATCATAACAAGTGAACACAAATATCATAATTCGATTTTTTATATTGATATCGTAATTTTTTATATTAATGTAGGGATCAATGCTTGAAAGATCTTTATAGGAAATGGTTGAATTTACGAGAACCGTTTTGAATTTGCTAAACTATTTTATGATGGTATATTCTCTATAAGATAAGAATGTATATAGCCTAATTACTGGTGGTATATGTCATTTAAATACGACAGATGTGGCCGTAATTATTTTAGGTTAGTATATATATAGTTTTGACTATTTTATAAACTCAAAATGCATTATATCCCTTTAATATGGTAGAAATTTAAGGTGATTCCACTGATTAATACTCCATTTATATAGAATATAAATCAATGACATATATATGGTAAACATTGCTGCTCTATGCGTTGATATATGAGTGATTGACAAGCTAAATTGAACGTCTTAAAGGCATTATGATACGAATATATTCTCTTTATGACTCTTTTTTCCTCCTATATAAGCCAAGGGGATGTGAGTCATTTCGTCCTATTACAAACCAAAGCAAAATCATTGATCCATACCCCAAAAAAAACAACATGACTGCGATGAACCATATCGGAGACCCGAAGCTTTACAAGTTAAGATCAAAATCATCCGGCTGCGGGTTGTGAAGTTATAAAGATAGTCTTTCTGTATACTAAAGTTTAAAGAGCCATTGGAGTTGTTTTATTTCATATGTTATGCTTGCTATACATAGTATGTAAGGTTTCTTACTATTTCGTGTTCATCTTTAATATGGTGACAAGATTCATGGATTTGTGAAGAAGGATGAAATGAGGAAATTATTCCATGTGTTGCAGCACGGATAAACAAAAATCCTCATCAACTTCATGGTTACTCATTCAGGTGGTTCTTATCGCTCAACCAAACATCCATGCGACTCAATCTCCTACGGTAAAATTAGGGCTGGGCATAAAACCCGAAACCCAAAATCCGAACCGAACCCGAACCGAAAAACCCGATCCGAACCGAATCCGAATTCTAAAAAATATCCGAATGGATCTTGTAGGGTGTTACAAAACATATCCGAACCCGAAGTGTTATTAACCGAACCCGAATGGATAATCCGAAAAACCCGAAAAACCCGAAAAATATCCGAACAAACCGATCCGAATGTCCGAATTAATATATAATATAAATATTTAAAACATAAATATGTACTTCAAATATTCAATTTCATGTTTATTTCAACATGATATCTAACAATAAGTATCTAATTTTTTTAAAAAATATCTTAAATACTCCATTATATATAAATAAGTATATATTTTTATGTTTTTCTATTGAATTTTAGATTTTACTTAGGGTATATCCGAACCGATCTGATATAACCCGAATCCGAATGATATATGGTTACTTCGGATATTAACCGAACCGAACCGAAACAGATGTGTTATATCCGAACCCGAACCGAACTTGTAGATTTACTAGAATGGGACCTAGAAGGTGTTACAAAATAAAACCGAAATCCGAAAAACCCGAACCGAACCCGAATGGGTACCCGAACGTCCAGGCCTAGGTAAAATTAATGGAACAGCATGTCATGTATATTTTCGTGTTGTTGATACCGACATTCTAACGTGATATTATTGCTATTTGTAGGGAAGTGATAACATGTTTGGAGGGATATTTTCAACTCAGTCTGATGCTCCTAAGGTTGTCTGATAATTTTCCATTATAATAATACATATATTGATGGATTATGTATAAGCTTAGTAGCTGATTATTTTGTATTTTTAATATAGGGGTCTCTGATGTTACAGTGTGGTTCATCTCAACATTCTGAATCTAATGATCTGACACCAGCCAAGGACACCAATCACTGGTTTGGAGGAGGATTTTTATCAGAAATATGTTACAAGTCCAGAGTTAACTATAAAGGTTGAGAAGGACAAGTTCTAAAAAAGTGGCTACATTGAGACTGGGCATTATAGGGCCTCTGAGCAGAGGCTTATTTTTTTCATTAGTGCTATGAGTTTTCTGTTTTGGTTTTCAATGTTACGATTTTAGTTCTGTTTGGTGGTTTTTTTAACCATTTTTTAAATTTGTTGTCCAATTTGTTTGAATCATGGTAATCTCAAGCCTCTGTTTTTTTTGAATTTCTATTTCTTATGCTTACTCAGTTTTCGTTCTTATGTTTATTTGCTTTGGTTGAAATCATTTATACAGCCTTTAGAAGTTTTCAAATCACCGCCCTGCAGTTAATAATCTAAATTGTCTAATCTTAATGGTTTTTTGGCATGATAATAAACCAGCAGTTTAATCCTAGAGACGCAAGCAACATGAACGACACATTCACTACGAGTTAGCTAGACAGACTTCTGTATTTAGACTGAGTTGAATACTAGTCTCTATTCACTGCATTTGATGGTAAAAATATATTTCTTGCTTTTTCTTTTAGTGAATCCATGAATATTGAAGATGATCCATTACAGAGAGATCATCAGTTAACATACATGAAATAAAACATATCCCCAATTATGTTAGTAATATAAAAAAAAGACAGTAAATTGCTTGAAATTCACTAATCATGGGATTAATCTGTTTAGGATCAAGACTGTTTTTTTGTCCGTGACATCTCTCATGCAAGCTATTTACACTTCTGAAGAGACACCAGTTGACTTCTGCAGAGACACCTGAAGAAGCAGCCGACCAGACCGAATTTGAAGGGATTTTCAACCTTTTTGGGAGAAGTTTCGGAGCAGGTTGATACGACACACATAATTGAAAAGGCCTGCAACGTTTAAAAAATATACAATCATTCATCTGTCTTGCTGTATTGTGAGATAATAATTTATAAACATAAAATTGAAAGGTTCAGATTGATAATTTACCAATCTCAAATACAAAGACTAAGTTTTTCCAAGAAGCCATTGAAATATTCTGTGTCTGGAAGATATACAATTAGAGAAGGAAAATATATCATCATGAGGAATAAATAAATGATTTTATCAACGAACGAATCCTTAATCGTTAAATATGAAATTTTCTAAACCCAAATTTTGAAAACCAAACCTTTATTTGAGTAGGTTGATTGGCCCCTAGAATAGAGTGAACTGTTTTGATACACATAAAATCTTCTTTTGGTCTGGTTTTCAAATATGGATCTTCCAATAATATAAATTCCGGTCTGATGAACATCAAGGAAGAAGACTTAACTAAGACACACCGGAAAAGAAATAAAATACAAAAGCCTTTAATTTTTTATGGTTTACATTATTTTGTGACCGGAAACAATTAGTTTGTAATGGACTTTATCATTAATATTTTAATGGGCTTTTCACGTAAATGGCCCTTGGGTATTCAACTTAATTAATTGTCTGCCCAATTTAGAAGATGCTTTGGTTTTTATTAACTTAGAGGTTGGAAACTTTTATTTTGAAACTAAGTCGAAAACGTACATGTATTGATTATTTGATTGATAGTTGTTGTATGTATAGCAAATCGTTTAAAAGATATATATACAAAGTAGTTGTTAGTCATATATTGCAACATTGTAGAATTGAGCTGAGTTCTTGAAAAACATTCAAACAGATAAAATTTAATGAGATAAATAAAAGAAACAAAATTTAAGATGAGGAAAATGTATATGACAAACGATTGGGACATAGGTTCCGATTGGTAATGGTTGTAGCTTCAAAATTATTGTTGTAGAAAAAAAAACTATAGCTTTAGATTTTAATGCTGTAGAATTTTATGAAAGCAATAAAAATCGATTTGGATATTTGGCTCTGCAGAGCACTTCTACAGCTGTAGGTTATTTCAAGAGCTGTGGTTTAAAAAAATAAATTTAAATTTGATTGCTCTGATTTTGGTGCTTTAAAAATAAATAGGGCTGTGGAGAGCACCCACAACCACTACTAATCACACTCATAATCACCAATATTTTTGATAGAATTGAACAAATTATAATTTTCTAACTCTAATCCCCTTTCACACAAACTTAATGATGTTCCGGAAAAGGAAAATGTATGTATCGGTTTTAGAAACATATGAAATAATGGGGTTGATTTATCTTTGGCTTTTGTTTAACATGTACATCCACTAAGATATGACATTCAAAAATATAATCCACTAAAATATATATTCAAAGGGGTTTCCTAATAACTATATAAAAGTTTATTTGTAAGCATTTGATATTGCTGTCTCTATGCATTTTTCAATTCTATTTATTATATATTTTTCAATTTAATTATAACTCGAACTATATTACAAATATACAAGAAAAAAAGACACCATGCAAACTACGATTTACTACTTTGATTTATCGTGTTTAAATATATAACACAACATATTAAACATGTTTATATCAATAAACTGATGTAGAATATACACAAAATATTAAGTACATAATAAAATTAAAATCAAACTCTCACACCGCGCAAGGCGCGGATCTCATCTAGTATATCTTACTAAAACAGAAACATTACAACTTCTTCTAAGTGGATTTTAAAGTTGGACCTTATGTAATTAATGCTATATTAATCTAATTATTATTAGATATGCCTTTTTATAAATAATTAATATCAACCATTACTATAGTTTTTTCACTTCTTACCTTATTATTATATCCACTACGCATATTTCCTTATATTGCATATATTTTACTATAAGCTAGATACATCCACTAGCATATCTATTTATATATAATTGGGTTTGCTTCTCTCCTGGGTGTGACAGCTAGGATGACACGTCAGAAACAGGGGTGCTCTCGCGTTGACACGTCGGATACGCAACGTATCACTAATGCGGTGTTTTGTCGATACGGGCTTCGCGGTTGGAGCATCGGTTAGGCCCATCGTCACAGACCTCTACGGAAAACCCTAAACACAATCTTCTACGATCTTCTCCTTCGTGTTCTTCGTGCGTTGTCGATCGGCACAGCGGCTGTCTGTATCCTGTAACGGTTTTTGTTTTTAATCATCTTAAATATGCTGCGATCTCACCGTGCGCTCTCTACGCTTTCGTAATCTCACAACTTACTCATCATCTCTCTCAATGGCTATGACCAATAGTGTGTGTTCTCTCTAACCCTAATTCGGCTGCAGAGGAGAAACGAAGAACGTATCTCCACTTCCTGCGACGGCGACCTGATCACTTCTGACCATCTGAAACTGTCTTTGTATCTCTTATACCTCTCGCCGATGTGGTCTTGCTCGGATCTCTCTTCGCAGACGCCTCGGTGGTTCTGTGGTCAGTTTTTTGGGTTCTATTGTTTAATAATTCTAGCTAAATATCTTTATGTTTTTGTGGTGTTTCATTTATCCTCACAGGCCAGGACTGTAAATCTTCAACGGGTCATAAGATTGTGAACTGGACCTGATCAACAAAAGCTAATCACATGAGATCTTTTGGTCAGGGTCAACAACTATGGCAAGTGGAATGTCTTTGCTTATAATTCCATCATATATTTTTAAATTAAAACCTCAGATTGGAGACAAACTACAATTATAAATAGAACTTTTGGTTTGTCTTATCCTTGTAGGCTTGGTTTGTAAACTTTTATAAGAATGTTGTTCAAGCAGATGCGTAATAAAAGTATTCAGACGTTTGGAGTTGTGTAGGAAGCATGTAGCTCATAATTCTTTTGTCTTCTATAAAACATTGCAATATATGTCTCTTAATTTGCTCTAGATTAATTATTATTTGGGTCTGATTAATATTTATTTCTTAGATCTGGTGCAGTGTCCATGAAACAGAGTTAGCAAAAGGATGTTAGTTGCGACATGATAAATTGATATTGTGAAGGTATTTGATTTCTCTCTTTTGCTTAATGGATATCTTGAGAGACCAATTTAACTTTCTGTTAAATCTCACTCCCTAATATTCACATTGGTATTTAGACGCTATAAGGCAGAATCTTATTAAGCACTTGAAAAGGAGTCTCTTTGGTGAGTATTTACTGTTAAATGGTGTTGTCTAGATCAAAATACATACATGAATGGTGATTCGTAATTTTACAAAAGAACGCCTGGATTCTGGAAGCTGTTAATAGACGTTATGATCTGGTTGTTGGCTGCAGGCAGTCAGCCCACAGCATGGTATATATTCCTCCTTTTGCTTCAGATGAGACTCATAGCTTATTGAAGTTAACATGGTGTTGCTGGACGATAAGGTACTAGAAACCTGACTTCTGTTTCTACTTTCTTATTTATGGTAACCTACTTCGAGTTTCATAATAGCGACACTGTTTTGCTTGCAATCAACCCTGATACAAGGTTTTTTTGCCCCACACCGCTTAACAGTTTCAAGAGTATAGTGACGGAAGGATGAGTGTACGAGCTCAGTGTTGATAAATCCCATGGCTTGCATTTCTTCTTTATATAACTTTATGTAATCTTGAAGAGTTATATATAATATGGTCAAGCCATATCGGATGAGTGTACAATGAGCATATATTATATAATATGGTCATGCCAAGAAGAACTTGAGTTTTGTTGGTTAAAATATTTAGGGTTAAATTTATTCAACTTGTGAAGCATTAGTTTCATACAATTATTTACTTGGCTAATCCGAATTATGTAAATGCATTACGGTTAAATACTACTGCTCAGAAAGTCACAGATAATATCTCTAATGATTTGCGAAACAGTGCCAAGAAAAACTTGAGTTTGGTATTAGTGTCGATCATGAACAAGGAACATTACTTTCGCAAGTCAAAAGTATTTTACCGTAATGCATTTACATAATTCGGATTAGCCAAATAAATAATTGTATGAAACTAATGCTTCGCAAGTTGAATAAATTTAACCCTAAATTTATTAACCAACAAAACATTGATAAGAGTTTCACAAGAGTGTGGTTAGCCTCTACAAGGCATTCCAGAGTGAAACAACTTATTCAAACAAATCATGATTAAAGAAATTAATAAATAACATCAGAATCATTCTATTACTGCCTAAACTTACCCAACAACAGCAACAACATTATGCAACAAAAAAACGAAAAAATTGAGGTACATCCTGCATGAAGTATTTGATATTTTCCAGTTTTTTTTGGATTGTATGATGGGTCAAGTATTTGCTTCAATAGTTCCAACGGTGGAATAGCTGAGGAATCTGCTACTGGTTTAGCCAATTTTTTTTATAACTTTCCGAGTCCATAAAACTTTTGCTATAGAATTTATTAAGAGCATTCGAGGTTAATCTAAAGTTAATAGTAAAAACAATTGTTCTAACATGATACATATGTATAAAATAAATTATATTTTCGATATAAAAAACAAATGTAAAGATAATAACCAAAATAGTATAATGTCATAAAATATATTTGACAACAAATAAAAAAAAAAGAAAAACAAGTTAAAAAATCAACGGACATCGTAGTAAAATGAATATAATATTTTTCATCACTTAAAATTTTCTAGAAAACAAAAATAATTTTATTATACAATTCTCTTACAAATGCAAACATAAAACACAAGCCATAAAATCATAAAAAATTAAAATTTAGATAATAGATAAAATATATCCCGCCCGTAGGTCGGGCCTACCCTAGTTATGCTATAAGATAGATTATTAATAATACATCTACTAACATATAATACTATACGACAGATTACTAATAATACAATATATTATTTGTATTCATTAACTTGCATCTATCAATATTAGCAATACTATGAAGACGACTAACTCTATACTTTGAACCTATAAACTATGATATACTAATTTATAACAAAAATGAGATTACTGTTACAAATTAGTTTTTATAAAAATTATTTATAGCAGCAATTTGTTATATAAGATAAATTTAATCAAGACCTAAATCTTTTTTTTCTCCTGTTCAGAGAAAAAGAAACCTACGAATATATACGATTAAGTTAGCCAAAAATCTTCCGAATAAAAAGTAAATCTCACCAGCCCAAAAAATGAATTAAAAATATAACAAAAGATATTATGTTTGAAATTTAGCTCACTGGGTCGGGTATAAATCTGTTCATTTCAGGTATGAGTTCTTCGAATTCTCAACATTTGGATTTAAGTAGGTATTTGGTTTTTTTTTCGGGTCGATTTTTTTGTGGTTCCGGATCTTTCTAACTTTTTTATATTATAAATCTTAAATAATATACACCATGTATATAAAATATATGAATCAAAAGATAAATCCGCGCAGGCGCACGGGTCATGGTCTAGTGGTAATTTAAGGACAAAGATTCTTAGAGCCGTTGTTGAATGCTATGTATTACCATTCCATTATTGTCGTTTATAGTAATAGCTTGTTAGGGTAAAAATGAAAATTGGTTAATTCATGTATCATTGACCTTCTTGTTTAAAGTTAATATTTTAATTACTATACCTCTTTTAATATTTACTAAATAGTTACATTAATATTGAACGTCCCCCACCCCTTCCCCAAAAAAAATTGTTGCTTCTGCCACTGAATATAGAGTTATGTTTTAGATTTCTTCGAACATTCGAAGAGAAAATTTGCACATGGCGTCTTCCCCATTATTAGACTTGAAACTTCCATAAATTATTGAAATAAATATATATTTTGTAGAAATCTTTGCGTTTGTAAAAGGGACAATCCTTGGATATAGACCTGTGAAAGGTCTATTCAAATGGGTAATAAACAATTAATTCATATATGTGTGACCATATATGGAATTAACAATTTTCCATCGGAGTAAAATCGATCTCTAGTTTTGACCAATATAACAAATTTTCATCCAGTGGTACTAGATCACCACCATGCGTTTTAAAATGGACGATCTTACGTTAATTATTTATACACCATGAGCAAAAAATGTTTTGTTATGCTTTAAGAGGGTAAGAGGTTATCAAAATTGCTTTCTTAATTGTTATGTATAGTTTTATGTCAATGGTTTTTTTTTAATTCATACATACATTGTCGTGGTCGGTACAGTACTATCGCTAAATTCATACATAAAATACAATTATCAAGGAGATTCAATTATACCAAGCTACGTAAGTGATTATGTTAAGTTGGTTGATCATTATCTTTTGCGTTTGAAAATTGAAAAAACAATCGTCGATACATCATATTCCACTAAATACACCATCAATTAATCAGTTTTAATAATTCGTTCTTAAGTAACGGGAAATGCAGATCAGTTGTGCCCATTGTTTTGCAGCACCAGATTTGTGTTCTAAACTCCCAATTGTAATATGAGAGAATAAAGTATTGGATTCATGATTTTTCTGTAGAAATAGTATCGTATATCTAACAGAATATCAAAAAGGATCTTTAACAAAAAAAAGATACAGAAATTAAAGTGGAAATGAGGTTTTCGATTGAAAGTAATCAGGGATTCAAAGATTGCGCGTCGTAAGAATAAGAGATTAGTTTACCACCTAAAGCACCAAAAATGTATTGTTTTTAATGGCTGTACTTTGAAAAATCTTACATGTGTAAATATATTTATTTATGCGCATAGTTCAATTTACATATCTACAATATGCAATATAGTTCAATTCACGTGGCCAGATGGAAGCAACACATGCTAAACCAAGTTTCACTTCCCCAAGATATTATAGATGAGTAGTGGCTAAAAATTTACTGAAATCCTTTGAAAGGTTAGGATAGGGTCGGTCCGACACAAGATTAATTAATCCAAGTAGTAACTAACAAACTTTATGATTGGCTCACAAGACCATTATCATGACTAACATAGTCGTTGCTTGTTATTTGTTTACTTAATTAACTGAACCTACTAAACATTGTTTGAGAAACTTTTGATATAATGCCAAAATTTAGCACTACTAGTATATATCAGCTTGAAATTATGGATTTAAATAAATTTCGAGTGCCAGTTATATGTCTATTTATAGCAATCGAATTTCTTTGTAAACATGTGATCTACCACGTAAGAAAAGGAGCATGTATATATATGCATTTATAGCATGGACTTGTAGAAGCAGTCGAGAAGTTTTCATTGTATTAATATACTTCAAATGTAGGCCTATTCAAATGTATGTATACCCCTTAATATACCCTATAGCATATGTAGCATGGACTTGTGGAAGCATTCGAGAGCTTGACCCAACTGACTTTACCTGAAATAATTACCAAATCCCTTAGCTTATGACCTTCCAATAAGAGATTCTCTCTAAAAATATCTTAATAGTATATATGTAAATATTAGTATTTAATTGTGGGTTCCTAAAAATTACAGGAATCAAGCCGAAAGTTAACTTTATCAACCTAACTAAAAATTTTACTTTAATTTCTAACTTTATCAATATTTTTAAATATCCAGCATTTCTTCGGAAGTATTTATTTCTTAAAAATGTTTGACATTGGATTTTGACGTTAATGTTTCCTCTGCATTGGATTTTGACATTAAGGTTTCTCTTGCAATGGTTTGGTGAAAGAGAGAAGTATGTAAACAGATCAAACCAGAACTCAATGTTATTTTTGTTTGACTCGGAGGAGAGAAGTGTGGCTCAAGCTGAAAACCGACCAATCATTATTAGACCCTTGAACTTGAATGATTTCAAGACCGCACATGAACATGTTTGAAAGACCGGAACATGAACACATTAGTTTCGCATTTTGGTCCAATTTTTTGGGATCTAATGGGGGGGGGATGTTTGGTGTTGTAGGTATGCGCGGGTGTGTTGACTGATTCATCGAACATGAAGGAGCTTCAGCAACGGAATGAGCTATATCGAGAAGTAGGTTCAAAGAAGAAGACAGCACTGAACTACTTCATGTAAAGATAAACTGAGGGAAGTTGTGTGTTTTTTCTCCTTGATAGTTATAATTTATATAAGATTTATGTACAGAGAGAAAAAAAAAATGGTGTACAATCTATTTGTAGATTTTAGTATTTTACTGCTAATTTTATTTAATTTTAGTGTGATTGGTTGATGTGTATCAAGTATCTTTAACTTTAGTTTCTAAAAATTATCAAACATTTCTTTATTTAGTTTTTAAAAGCTAAAATAACTAGTCATATAAATCTTATTTTCTAAACCCCCAAAAATATTCTTATAGAAATATGTAATAAAATTTTAAATGAAATTCTACAATTACATTAGATACAACAAGAATTTTACACTAACCAAACATCCATATTTTTCTTTCTTTTTTTAAACTGTTTTTCATTTTTGGGTTTTAAAGCTAAATTCTAAATATTTTCATGAATAAAGTATTTTTACTATACAAATATTTTCAGATTTAAAACTAAATTTTAATTATTTCAAACAAAATTAATATATTAACCATACAAAATATTTTAACTTAAAATTTAGAATTTACTAAAGTTATTCTTATTAACTAAATATATTTTCAGTTTGGAAAAAGACTGGATGCAAAAATTTGGTTTGTTTTTCAACATATTGAAATTCATTCACAATATGAAAAAAAATTTGATGTACAATCTATTTGTAGATTTTAGCATTTTACTGCTAATTTTATTTTATTTTAGTGTAATTGGTTGATTTTAGCATTTTACTACTAATTTTATTTAATTTTAGTGTAATTGGTTGATATGTATATATATCAAGTATCTTTAACTTTAGTTTCTATTTTTCAACATAAAAATTATCAAACATTTCTTTATTTAATTTTTAAAGCTAAAATAACTAGTCATATAAACCTTATTTTCTAATCCCCCAAAAATATTCTTATAGAAATATGCAATAAAATTTTAAATGAAATTCTACAATTACATTAGATACAACAAGAATTTTACACTAACCAAACATCCATATTTTTCTTTCTTTTTTTTTAAACTGTTTTATTTTTATTTTTTGGGTTTTAAAGCTAAATTCTAAATATTTTTACGAATAATGTATTATTACTATACAAATATTTTCATATTTAACACTACATTTTAATTATTTTCAAACAAATTAAAATATTAACCATACGAAATATTTTAACTTAAAAATTTAGATTTTACTAAAGTTATTATTATTAGCTAAATAATATATTTTCAGTTTGGAAAAAGACTGGATGCAAAAAATTGGTTTGATTTTCAACAAATTAAAATTCATTCACAATATGAAAAAAACATGTTAAACATTTACACTGCCAACGGAATTGGTGTAATACCTTGATTTGTTTTCAACATGCGAGATTTATTACCAATTTGTTTCCAAAATAAATATATATTTTTTAGTTAATGATAATTATTTCAGTAAAATCCAAAATGTGTAAGCTTAAAATGAAATTAAAAAAAAAGTTGTCAAAAAAGAAAAAAATCTTAAAAAAAGTGAAAAAATCAGTTTTAAGAAGAATTTTTTTTTAAAAAAAGTGAAAAAATCAGTTTTAAGAAGAAAAAAATAGACCTGGGAGGCGTTGTTCCAAAGCCCATATATTCTTGGACCTTTGTCGAGGAAGAAGAGATATCTCTGAAGAAACTCATCCTCTTCTCAGGCAACTCCTAGTCTGGTAATTGCAGTTTTCTTCGCCGATCGATTAGGGTGACCGGATCCGACATCTTTCGATAGACTCTGAGATGAAGGGGAGAGAGTTAGTGACTAGGATCCTCTCTGTAAGATATTCCCCAGAGCTTTGCTTGAGAGTAAATTACAAAACTATTACAAAGAAACTGAGGGAGACTCACTACTCACCAGGGAGGGACTCGGAGCTAGAAACAGATGTTGCTCGCCTCTCCTTAGTGCTTTCACTTGCTCTGTTCCTACTAACCATCGCCAGCAACTTAAAAAGCCGCAACATAGTTGACTTGCGTGTCAAGCAAAGCGGACAAGAAGCCATGTTACAGACTTACAGTGCCCTCTATCTCTTTTCTGCATCAGAAATAATTCACAAATTCAAGCTTCTTTCCATGTATTTTTTTTTTAAATGGAAAAGTAAATCAAGAAAATAAATCATATTGATCAGAAACAGTTTGTACATGCACCAAAATTACCTCAATAATGCTGAGAGGGGAAGTCGCCAAGTTTCACTTGATTCCCGCCTTTTGCTTGATTGTAAATGCTTAAAATCAAAACATCAGCAGCAGCATGCACTCCTCCTTTCTTGAGAGCAGTAGACGTAAAGGGCCTTAAACAACAAAGCACACACAAGACATGATGTTAAAGGCTAATTTATTTAACCACGCCACGCTTACAAAAAAAAGTGATTAACAGTAAAGATCCATATGAAACGTACCACGCCCGAGGCACTGTGTATGGTGGAGATACTGAACTTCTGCTCGGTGTTGTAGTCCCTCTCTCGTCAACAGAGCTACACACAAAATATCAATCGAATCAGCACTACGACTCAATGAACAGGCAACAGCATATTTTAACCGAGGAGAGAATGATAAGATTCATACGATGAGGAGTTACCTTTGGCTTTCTTGCCGATATCAGAGTCAGAGAAGAATAGTCCTGGACCTTTGCTCATGGTTTGATGCTCATGGTTTGATCGGAGATGTTGAGAGATACGCCGAGGAGAAGCGGTGAAAAGAGAGAGTGAGATGATGAAAAACTCGAACCAGATGATTAGTTTTTATAGAGATCTCAACATTTGTTACCGTTGGTGTTTCCTTATTTTCAATGAAGATAACAGAACGGCAACATTGGGGCGTGTAATTATTAATGCTGCAAAAGAAAATTGATCACAACGGTAATAAGTTTTTAAAGCGTGCAACGGTCAATATTTTCTTCACTGGGTAACAATCAATCGTGCATTGTGACTTTTGTGACAACTATATTTCCTTTTGTCAAATAAGAGTGAATCTGGAGAATTTCTTTTTTGGAATCAAATATGTAGTGAGATTGGAGATGCTGTAAGACACTAAAATTGGGATCACTTACCAAAAACATAAAATATAAATAGTGGAAAATATCCCAATGTTTTAAACATTTGAATTAAACCCAGCAAAAACACTGTAAGGTTGGTTGTGTTGTGGCTTGGATGATTGAAATTGTGCAATAAGCTTTTAGATGTAAAATTATTGTTTTGGATCTGGTTGCAATTGTTAAACTTCATAAATTTAGCAGACTGTGTGTTGGCCACTCCGAAATAGCTCACTGTCACCAGAACTGAAATTTAGTAAATTTATTAAATAATTTAAATTATAACTTTATAAAAGGTGATCAAATAAAAAAGAAGAAAATATGCAGGTTCTGAGTCAAGATTTTCAGTCAAAATCTTTCTCTGGTGTCTTATAGCCAATCTTGACTTTGCCTTCGTATGTTCATGCGTGGCTGAATATATATTCTGAATTTTATGATTTCAAACCTAAATTAGAATGAATTTGTATATCATAATTATGACTGATTAATTAGTGCCTTAATCTGGTCCCAGAATCTAATATGTCCACCTAGTGATTTTTAATAAAAGAAAAAACGACAAAATGAATAGTTAAATGTCAATTAGTTTGTGCATGGTTATACTTACACATAATTAGAGACATTGCAAAGGTACGACCGTACACATGTTTCAAAGTAATAATTTGTGAAAAATAATTTGTGGAATGAGTATGAGTCAACAAAAACAAAGGGCAATAAATATTGGAGGGAGGATGGGTCCATCTTGAAGCTTTCCATGAAACATCGTATGTAACTATCCTTGGACCTTGACTTTTGCATCATTGTGGAATTTCTAACCTCTATTACAAAAGTATCTCTAGAAAGTATTTAAGTATGGTTAACTCTATACCTGTCTATCAAGTTATGAATTGATAAACTCGAGTTAGTTTGTGTTAATTTCTATCCAGTAAAATTATATGCTAATGTTAATATATTTTTCAGATGAATGTAAAATTGATTCAAACAAAAAAACTTTTTTTTACATCAAGTGCTTCTATATATGGTTTTGGTTCTTTAAAATAATCAAAGAATACAAAGAAAAAGACTTATAGGAAATTGATCTCTTTAGCTTAGAGTTGGGGAAGAATTTTGCATTCTTGTTCCAAACCAAGTATGCAAACCTTTATCTAGATATTTCTTTCCTTTGCCTTTGAACAGACAACTTCAAACGGACCGTCTTGTCCACTAACTTAGTAAGAATACTCGCTTCTGTTGGTTGCTCACCATATCGACGACCGTTGCGTTCTCTCCATATGCTAGGCATCAATGCTTTGAATGCATAGCGAAGAAGGACACATGGACATAGTATGAGAAAGAAATTATAACCATTGAGACACATAACCAATTTTTCTAGAAGCATAATTATCAAAGACGATTTAATCTTGTTATGGCGAAATAGTGTTTGGGACGTGCAAATTTTACACACGTGCAAACACTTTCTAAACTTTCTATATATTTTTTTCATAGGCTGCATTTAACTTGGTGTGATGGAGTTTCATCAAAGAAGGTGTGCTTTGACCGCGATAAGGAAAATGTTAATGTGTATTTTTGGTAATTCAATATTGTTAGATAGTAACAGTGATATGACAGTTTTATGTTTGGTCCGTGAAGGCTGCTGGGCTATTAACGGTCAACATGTCTCAAGTTCATATTTATGCATAACCATGTGCTTATGATTGTAATCAGCAAGGGTATAATGCTTGTAGAATACTTTAGCTTAGTTTCTATTGTTCACAATAAATTAGCTTATGTATTCTGGAAAAAGAAGTAGTAGTCATTTCATTAGCATATAACAGTCGTATAAATTTATATGTCCAAACAAATTAAACCTTCAATCTTACCTTCATAGGTAAGCATTTCTAGAACCATATATCTATCTTATTAAAACATGAACATTACAACTTCTTCTATGTGGATTTTTAAAGATAGACCTCATATATTTAAATTAAATGTCTCATTCTTTATATATAATACGTACCATAGTTTAACTTTGCATTGATGTATTTTCTTAAATACAGTTTTTCTTTTTGTCCATATTCCATATATGAATTTTACATTTATTACATGTCGATTTAAATAAGATATATACTAAGAATATTAAAAATATTAATCGTTCTATAATTACCCTATACAATTCATTTTAAATTGATCAGTATACTTTCTTTGGCCATATTAATTTTATTAGTACGAATAACATTAGGTAGATAAGTCATAGACACATACATAAAGATATGACTATTCTTATAACTATGTTGGGCCTAATCTACTTTATAAAACAAATAACACATAGCTTCATATATTGTATAGAATATAGTAATATTTTATAGTATTATACTTATACAGTAATACTAAAAACAAACCAAACTGAAATATAATATATATCAAAAATGCTTTGAACCATTACACACAAAATATATTAGACCTTAGAGATCAAATTCATTTTGAAATTACGTAATAATTATTTTAAAAAATTAAATTTCGTAATGTACAAAAAACATAAGTTTTATATAAATTTTTGTGTTACAATAAAAAGACACAACTCGCGATTGCAAAATGTTATTTTTACATACGAAAGACAGTTTTGATATTGTTCTTTAAACACAAAATTGAATATACAAACTCGATACTACATAAACCTAAATAATATAGAATACATTTTAAAAATAAAACTCGTGCGGGTGTGTATATGTTTATATAATATATAAATATATTATGTTACACATATTTTCATATAAATAATATCCCAATGTAAGTTTTGTATGATAAATGTTGAAAATACAAAATATATAGCACTATATATTTTAAATAATATAGAAAAAATTACTTTACGTTATCATAAAATTTAAAAATCAAATTTAGTAATTAAACACATTGCTTATTTAAACACATTAGTACACATTGTTATTTATCAAAATTTTATATTAATACACATTGCGATCATGTATAACATTTAGTAAAAACAAAGATAAAAAAATTGATTCCCGCTCGGCCGAGCGGGTTATGGTTTAGTAATTATTAAAATCAACAACCACTACTCAAATGACATATATCATGGCGTCAGAAAAAATAAAAAGCTAGGTCGTCATCAATATTTCATGTAGGACCATATAATAAAATTATCAAGAAAATAATGTGAAAATTGACCCACTTCAGTGCCCCACAAAGATTATATCATATGCTCTGTATATATACACACACAAGCAGGCATATCAAATTACAAACATCTGGGAGAGCTCTAAAACAGCATACTAAAAGATCATTCATATCATCATTGTCATCAACATTAAAACTCTCAGATTTTGTTTTCTTTTTTTCTTTGAACTTAGTTTAATAATGTCTGGACGAGGGAAAGTGAAACCGGAGCCGATGAAAGTTGTGTTTATTAACACACAGTACGTTGAGACAGATGCACGTAGCTTCAAGAATGTTGTTCAAGAACTCACCGGTAAGGATGCTATCGTGGCCGCCGGTCCTTTCGAGTCGCACTCCGGTTACGATGGAGGTAGTAAAAGTGGCCAAGATACAAGACGGCTCTGTGGTGGCGGTGGAAGAGGAGGAGTAGAGACGACGACGGAGTTTGATAGATTTTTCAAGGAGATGCCTGCCATGGAAGAATTCTATAAGCTATGGTCAGAAACTTGAGTCGTTAAATTGAATTTCTATGTTAATGTTGTCTTTTCTATTTATTTGTTGACAGCGATTTAATCTTCCTTTTCTCCTAAAAAAATCAAACCTCTTGCTTTCATTTTCTAAGATAATTTTGTGACTAATTGAGTAATAATCTCCTTAATTGGACCGTCACTCTGAGATTAGGCCCATGTCTCCTAATTTTGAACAGGCTTAAAGCTTGTGTGTGTTGTTTGATGGCCTATAAGCCCAAAGAGTTGTTTTTGTTAATGTGCTGAAATGGAATTTCCACAATACTTATACAAACTATTATATTAGTATCTCTATAATATTATTTGAGAAGTCAGTTTCCTATGTGTCGCGCTCACGTTAACTCTAACGATGGTTGATTACACGGATACCCTTAATGAATTAAAATTATTATTGTTAAATATTTTTATTGATTTTTATTTAATTTACTTTTTTAAAATTTCCAAATAACTTATATAATGAAAAGGAAGCATTTATAAAATTTAAAAGAAACTTTAAAAACGAAAATATATGCCTATAAAATATCAGTTAAATATTTTTATTAATTCTTTATTTAGTTTCCTTTTTAAAATTTTCTAAATAAGATAATAATAAAAAGGAAACATTTATAAAGTTTAAAAAAAAAATTAAAACGAAAATATATGCATATATAATATGATTTCATTAAAAAGGAAAGTTCACAAATAGTAATATTCCATTTAAAAATAATATAAAATATACTTTTGAAGTAATAAAATACTTTATTTATATCTATATTTTCATAGATGAAAAATATATATTTGTATATAATTTGATTTCATAAAAGAAAATTTCACATAGATAATCTTGATATTAGTAAAACAAATATTATTTATTTTAAAACAAAATTTTAAACAATACAATTTCAAAATAATAAAAATATTTTTATAGATCTATCTATTTTCTTAGATGATTACATAAAATAATTAAGTAACATAAACAAATATATGTTTAATTGACTACAAATAGTTTATAATTAGTATTATTGAAATTTTATATTTATTTTCATTTATTTATTTGACTATAATATCTTTCAATTACAGGAAAAATATCTATAAATTATTTTCTCAAATACATTAACAATTGTTTTACTGTTTATTTTTAAGAGATATTAGATAATGAAAAATAGATTTTAACAGTAAACATTTTTGATCAAATAATTACAAAATATTTTAAATTAAAATAACATGATATACTTTAACAAGGTAGGTATATTATATTTTATGATTATTAAAATTATATGTTTTTTAGTATTAAATAATTATTAATTTTTGCTCTTAAATTTTATATTTTTATGTTTGCGGAACTTAACATAACCATAATCAAAATACGAAAGCAAATCTGAATTCAGATTTTAAGATTATTTAAAATAAGTTTCAGTTTACCATTCAATAAATCAAAGGCATAAAATTATTTAAAATTTATAAAATATTTTAATTACTGTAGATATTGATATGTGTTCATGAGTTCCCAAAAATATATCAGTTACTTATGTATGTAACTTTCATCGATAAATATATTAAAGTACATGCACATTAAACGATAAATAAAAATAATTTGATATGATTTAACTATAATAAAAATAATTATATTTCAGTTTAAATTTGAAATAATACATGCAACTTAATAGATTCACAACATGAGTAACTCGACTAATCCAACTTATATCTAATATCATAGATTAAACTACAATAAGAATATATAATTTTATGGTGATAATTAATTTTAAAAATATAAATTATAGAATGATTCATAATATCATCGTTATATTAACAAATGAAAATAAAATATTAACCAACTGGTACAATTTAGGTTTTTGTAAAATTTATATATGTAGGTATGAGACTTCATAATATCATTGTTATATTAATTTATTGAATTTGGAATCCGGCACTTTAGTTTATCTTTTATTTCATTCTAAGCATAATATATCTTAATTTATAAATAATCATCCTAAAATATATTTTCATATAATAAATAACCAACCAACCAACCAATCTAAATGCAAATAATAAAATTAACCAAAATTTAATATATTTAGAATAAAAAATATTATAATTAAATTCAAAAAAATAAATACAATCAATATATCCAAATGATAACTAAATCGACTGTAAAATAACAAAACTGACAACCTATAACATATCTAAAATCATATATCTAATTAAAGTAATATAATATTATTAATATAAACTATGCATACAATTATAAATTAATATAAAATTTAAAATAAATAGCAATTAATTATTATAGAATATTTACTTTATAAATATTTATATCCGTGCATGAGCACGGGAAAATCACCTAGTACTTTTATATGTATGGAAACCGAGAAAACAATTTAGAAAGCACGATACCATAATATTCTTTGGACAAAACTTTTACAATTCTTTTTCTACAAAATATCATATGTTATAGTTCACAACAACCAAATCAAAGATTATGTGAACTAATCTTTTGTGTTTATATATGAAAAGAGGTTTGTGTAAGTGCTTAAATGGCTGAAGGCACATAGCAACAAAACCAATGGTTGACCATCTCTAACCAACCTTAGCCAATTTTGTGTTAGTTGAACCAAATATTTTTCCATCAACCCACACACACACGAATTTATTCGTCTCATATAATATTATTATCTAGCTAGCTTTCTGCGACTTATGTTCACCTTCTTTTGGTGTGCAGTTAGGTTGATTCAACGAGTATTAGAAAATTTATACGTCAACAGATAACATCATACTCAGAACCAAAAAAAACAGACAAACCAGAAAGCTATTAGAATATTGCCGCCAAGAAGAAAGTTACATTTCAATCAAACGTAACACTAACGCCGACTAATCTAATTTTAAAGTAGCAACCAAAGATACTTTGTGTAATTGCGTGTTTCTTCCATAACTATGAAAGGTTAAAGACTACGAATATTAGATTAATTACGCAATGCGACAAAGAAACATACAATTAAAGAAACGGATAATGATAATGATAATAATAAAAAAGACATAAACGAAACTCAAGTGTTTAAGACAAAACCGCTTTCAAAAGATTTCGTATATTCTAATCTCTTTCCGGTCAAACAAACCAAAAAATGAATGACACGACGTCGTTTAATGCGTGTCAAAGAGAAACAAAGAAGCAGAGTGATTCTTTGCATCACCTCTTACTCCATCGTGACCTGTGACCCCTTTTGCTTCTCGCCACCACCACCACCACCACCTCATCATCTCTTCTTCTCCCTCTCTCAAAAGAGATTTTCCGTCAAAATATTTTATATAAAAAAAAATACAATTTTCAGATAAAGAACTTCGTCTAATCCTCTGTTTTTTATATAATACAAAACAGACATACACACACAAACACTCTCTCTCTCTCTCTCTCTACAGAGTTAAAAGTTCTGATCGTGTCTCTTATCGTTTAGCTCAAAACCCATCTCGATCTCGTTTCTTGTTTCCTTCTCAACTTCTCAGGTTTGCTTAATTACTTTGGAACAGATGTAAAGTTTAGGGCTTTAGCCCCAACTATGTACTGAAACCGTATTCACCTTTGTGCAGGTTCAATAAAGAACCTTACTTTATAACGAAGAACGTTCCCAATTCAAAGCATGTACCTTTAGACTAGTGATAGTGACTGTAACCGTAGAAAAGGATTTGTTTTTCTTTTATAAAGCTGTTAGTGTGATTTAGTAAGAAAAGGTTAGAACTTTTTGTGAGAATGGGTAATAAGCTAGTGGGAAGGAGGAGGCAAGTGGTGGAAGAAAAGTATACAAAGCCACAAGGTTTGTATGTGAACAAAGATGTGGACATTAAAAAGCTTAGGAAACTGATTCTTGAGTCTAAGCTTGCTCCTTGCTACCCTGGGGATGATGAAAGCTGCCATGACCTTGAAGAATGCCCCATTTGCTTTCTGGTTTGTGTGTGTGTGCTATTTTAATAGCAAATGTAACCATTGTCTCGTTGTATAGATCTAACTTCTCTCTTCTTCTTCTTGTGTGTGGTTCTAGTACTATCCTAGCCTTAATAGGTCAAGATGTTGCATGAAAAGCATTTGTACAGGTGGGTGAAGTATTTTCATCAGCTTTTCTTATTAGCTTCTTCATGTTTCCACCGTTTTGATTTTGGTTTATAATTTTTTTTGTTTGCAGAGTGTTTTTTGCAAATGAAGAATCCTAATTCAGCTCGGCCTACTCAGTATCCTTAAATCTCAATCCTTCTTGTTAAAACTCTTAGATTATCTAGTAGGTGTCTGAAGAGTCATAGGTTTATGTCTTGTTGGAAGAGAGTGAATTTAAAAAAAAAATAATAATAATGAACTCATATTGACTTGTCTTTTATCATTTAGTTTGAATGGATCTTCTCTTTAATGTCCTCCTTAACATTATGAGATGCCCTTTTTGTAAAACACCCAACTATGCTGTTGAGTACCGTGGAGTGAAGTCAAAGGAGGAAAAGGGCATTGAACAAGTTGTAAGATTTAGAAATGATGTTTCACTGTGACTTGTTGTCTCTATAAAGTTTGAAGAAACTTCTTTGTTTTATATCTCTGTATCCTTTTTTACAGGAGGAGCAACGGGTTATAGAAGCCAAGATAAGGATGAGGCAGAAAGAAATGCAGGATGATGAAGAGAAAATGCAGAAACGTTTGGAGTCATGTTCCTCTAGCACAAGCGCAATGACTGGTGAAATTGAGTACGGTTCAGCTTCAGGTTCAGCTTCTTCTTTTTTTTTTTCTTTCTTACAGAACATTGTTAAATCTTGATATCACAAAGGCGGTCTTGACAGGCTTCATTTTTGTGTCCCTTGGTTTTGCAGGTATATCTTATAATTCTCCCATGGAAGATGCAGAAACTTCTTCATCTCAGAACACATCAGTTAGACAGCGTGGAAGCAGGTCTGTCTTTCCACTTGGGCTGCTCTTTATTTTTTCTTTGTCAAGTTCAGCAATGAAGTAATCTATCAGTTGTAAGAATGAACTGTAATTAGATCATGCAGTGTTTTGAGGAGCTAAGTTCTTAGAGTTGGTTTTGTTTTAGGGAACAAAGTACTTAGACTTGGCTTCTTTATGGGGAACATAAGTACTTAGACTTGGTTTTGTTTGTTTTGTTTTGGGGAACTAAGTACTTAAGACTTGGTTTTGTTTTGTTCTGGGGAACCAAGTGTATAGGACTGAAGTGCACCACTGTGCTTTCTATTACAAGTGTATGTTGTGAGGTTAAAGTATGCTTCCATGTCTCCAACTACAATCTCATCAGTGTGCATTGATGTAACTTTGTTCTGAGGTGATTCAGTTTGGACTTCATATATCTGATTTGTTCTGAAAACTCTTCAGGGATGATGTTGATCTTGAAGAGTTAATGGTTATGGAAGCAATATGGCTCTCCATTCAGGTAATAATTATTTATTTATTTAATTATCTCCTAACTAATTTTATACCCCTCATGAAATGAAAATTTTAAGTCTCTATGGCTTTTTTTTTTCAATTTGTTTCAAACAGGAAACAGAGATGCAGAGAAGTTCAGGTTGTGGAGAAACGGCACCTTCAAGGCAGTATGTATCAGAAGAAGATCATAGTTATGTAGAACCAGGAACAATGTCATCTTCATCCTCTGGTTGTGCAATCTCTGCACTTACTGAACGCCAGCAAATGGTTGGTGAATCCTCCAATCACAATCACAACGTCAACGTTGCTTCATACACTATGCTTCCTGGTAACTGCGACAGTTTCTACGACGTAGAACAAGATGTAGAAGACATTGACCATCATTACCGTAACAACAGTGAGATGGGAGAAACGGAGAGCAACAGCTATGTAAGCTCGTACATGAACGGAGAGAGCTTCCACATATTTCCTATGGTCATTGTTCCAGAGAGTTTTGAGGAGCAGATGATGATGGCTATGGCTGTGTCTTTGGCTGAGGTTCATGCCACGACCACAAGTGCACCAACTGAAGTTAGTTGGCAATAAAATAGTGTAGTAATTGAAACTCTCATGGTAATCACTTCATTCAATATAATGTCTGTTTTTATAGGTAGAAAGAAAAACTGAAAAAGAAAAACAGAATATTCAGTTTGAATAGCAAAAAGTTGGGTTGTGTTCAAAAGTTTCTGTTATTTAATCTCTGTGGTTCTTTCTTCTGTTTGATGTTGATAGACAAATAGTGAAGATCACATGTACTTTTGTCTCTTTGATAGTAAAAGAAATGAGAAGAGAATGTCCAAGTTGGAGAATGTTGACCATATTAGTGTTTAAGGGTTTACTGACTAACCAGTTTCTGAACATTCAACTCATGTTTGTGTTGGATTCTTTGATTCTTATGTTGGAAATTGGACTAAGTGGGCCTTTAATTGACCACTTTGAAGAATCAAAAGAGAGTATAGAAGCCGAGATGGAGAAGCTGAAGGTCCAAAAACTGAGTAGTGGAGGAAAGCAGAAAAATGCTACAGCTGCAGTATTATTTGGAGGGTTTGAGATGAATGGTCAGTTCTCAGAGCGGTGCTTGTCAATGGAGAAGCATTATGCAGGCCGGTTTGTAAGATCACCGAGACTGGCTGATGATTCAGGTTAGGAAGTGGTTTCAAGGATGAAGATGTTTGGTGACTTATGAAGGAAGAAAGTGCATAGATGAAGTGTGTGATATAACAAAAGGTAGCGTGTGATTCAAGAAAGCAGTGTGCTTTTTTACTTTCACCTAGTGGGATGATCTCTCTAAATTATGGCTCATCACTTCCTGATCATATATATATATAGTTTTTGGCTCTAAGTGTGTCTACATAATTATGGCTCATCACTTCCTAATTATATATATAGATAGAGTTTTTAGTGACTGTCAGTGAATATTTAGATTTTAGATATTGTTTGTGTGGTGTTTTACCTTATACAAATTGTGATTGAATCGCCAAAATCTTTAGATTCGTCTGCATTCAGATATTTTCAAAAGCCTAGTAAGCTCTCAAGTTCCTATCCAAGTAACAGCGAAAGAACTATTTTAAGTGACTATAAATGGATATTTAGATTTTAGATATTGTTTGTGTGGTGCTTTACCTTATACAAATTTTGATTCAATTGCCAAAATCTGTAGATTCGTCTGCATTCAGATATTTTCGAAAGCCTAGTAAGCTCTTATCAAGTTCCTATCCAAGTAACAGTGAAAGAACTATTATAAATAAGTTAGATTCTATTAACTTTGACCAAATCAATATATTTCAAATAAAACTTGGAAACAGTACAAAGTTTTGTCGTCTTCTTATGATTATCATATTCAAAAAATGTCTCGGTTTGATTCCATTAGCATACAAAACATTTTTTTTCTACAATCCACATTATAACTAACTTGAAGTTGGCATAGCGACATAAACACTTATATTATCAATTTTTTGTTGGGATGAGTCTGCTCTTCTAAAAAAAATAATTTGAAACAGTTAGGTTTCGCCCTAGGAGATGCACGAGCATTCGAACCCCTCTAAACATACAAAAATATCAAGAGTTAGAATATATGATGTTTACAGAAAGAAAACTTTTAGTTAACAACGTTAAGAATAAAATACAACTTGTTGGAGACATATCTAAGTTGGTCCATGCATGTGAATTTGACAATACATTGACGAGTCATTTTCCTTTAAAAGAATGGCTCAATCTGTAAGCAAACAACACGCTGTCTAAATTCATACATGTGTAGCATTTTGGTACCAATATCAAATTCTCGGACCACATTCGACCTGTAATATCGAGATTTTCTGTTGTAATGTCTATATCAATATCTTTATTACTGCTATAAAGTTGGTATCCACAAAATGTCGCACGTTTAATCCTACAATATAGTATCATGTCGATGCAAAAAAAAAAGTATTATCATGTATTTTTGAAATTTGGAGTTTTCTTTTTCTTACACCACCTTAAATGATTCCATCAGTTATTCGTGATGTAACCATAACTTATAAAAGTGATACAGTGATAGTAGAAAACAAAAACAGTCGCATTTTCAAAATTATTGGATCAACATTAACTTCAAACATGTTAATCACAAAAAAAAAACATTAACTTCAAACATACATATACAGATGATATATATATGGCACACTTTTAGATTTGCATTTCAATCTACAAATCACAAAAAAAAAACTTATGAATCATTTACAGGTTTCTTTTTGAAACGTTGAAGCCTATTATCAGACAATCTAGAGTTGTCGGCAGAGTTTTTATACTCAGACCAAGTGAACTCTTCGTACAAACTCTCTTCTTCATTGTCTATAAGACAAATCAACGGAGCGATTCTCTGAGTCAACGAAGGTCCAGCGAAGTATATCATAGAAACCCTAGATTTCCTGCTGTTTGCTAAAACCCTATGCTTCACACTCTTGAACCTCCCATTTGTCAACACCTGCAAGATCAGCACACAAAGCAAAAAGTTTAGATACTTGACGATAAAGCAACTAAGGGTCGCTTATTGGTTGTGTTAGAATAAAATGGCAATCTAAATCCGTATCGAAATACTAGAAAAATAAAGTCTAATATAATTAGCGTCCAACTCTATTCAGTATGAAGTCTTTTCAAAAGCAAATCCACGAATTCGAAATAGACAATATCATACTAAGTAATGGGTTGGACATCTGGTAACAAATATTTTGTTTCTAGTATAGCATATGGTCAAGTGAAGTGCATATGGTCCGTCAAAACATGTTAAAACTGGAAGATTAGGGTTTGAATCTTCCTCAGGTATTCACATTTCCAAGTAATTGTCTGAGCTTTTGTTTAGAATCTTAAACCAAAAAAAAACTCAACGATCGAGACAAACCTGGAGAGAGTCACAGACGTTGAAGAAGAAGGAGGAGGGATCAGAAGGGACAGAGATCCAGGAGCCGTCAGTAAGACTGATCTGTAGACCAGAAGTGTTGTTAGATCTCAAGACAGATATGATTTGAGGATCTGTGTGTTCACCAAAACCAATCACATTCTTGCCACCATTAGTAGTTTTGTTGACAAGAGGGCATGGTGGATAGTGATTAAGTCTGAACATGGAATCAGTGTTTGAGTCAGACACAAGCTTGCTAAGTGTGTCCCTAGGTTTGATCCCTAACCCATCTACCATCATCTCCAAAACATGGCATGTCATTTTTCTTACTGATGTTGTGTACTCTAACAACGCGTTTCTGCAAAAGGAAACATGAGTATTAGTTTTAAATTGGGTACACAATGACGGAAAAGCTTACACGAGATGCTTAAAGTTCTCCTTCAGCTATGTTTTATGTTTGATTTTTTTCACACGTTTGTCGGGTTCAGTGAAAATACTTATAAAAAAGTAACAAAAAAAAAGAAACTAGACAAAAAGCAGAGAAAGAGACGGAACATGAACTACAAAACAGAGCATGAAACAGGGGAATAAACAGAGTATGATAATGAAAGGTGTTAACTAAACAAGAGACATTTAAAATAAAGACAGACACGTTATTCACCAACCTGAAGATTCCTGGGAATGGAACCGAACTGAAGTCAAGATTAGCATTCATCAACAAGTACTCAACCCAACCCACGTCACCGTTCCGACCAATCTCTCTGCTCCCATATCCAAACGGATAACCTGCGAGTTGGGTTTTCTCGGACTTGGGCAATGAGAAGAACGCAACGGCCTCATGTTCCAGAACAGTGACTAGTTCAGAGGAAACGCCATGGTTGATTACCTTGAAGAACCCAAAGTCTTCACAGGCTTTGACGAGAGCGTGTTTGGATTCCGGGTCAGAGATATCAATAACCGGGATTGGAGAAAAACCGGATTTTGGTTCTGCTGCCGGTTTGGACAAGACCGCCATTGATGTTTTTGAATGTTTCACAGAGATTTTATATTTCATGTGAGTGATAGCTTTGAAGGCTGAGACATGGAGGTATGTACTCGGACGAGTGTGTATTATATAGCAGAGGAGAGGATAAAAATCTTACAATGCCGTACGAAAACGATCAAACTGTTCAAAACCCAAGCTACAAAATCTATTAGTATTTCTCTATTTATTAATGTATAAGCTACCAATAAAGTTGTGAAAAATGTCACTGGATAGTTACTGCTAAATAGTAAAATCTTTTAAATTGTTTTTCAATCATTATCTGTAAAATGACAGCATTTATTTTGGGTAGTATCATGGATGTACTGTATTTTTCAAAGAAGTAATTCTTGAAAACATAAATAATTTGAAGCTTTATGACTATAGTCTGAGAGGATTATTATAATTCTTCAAGTAAATCTTAATACACAATCATATTACATTTGAATTATTGAGAGATTCATTTTGATGGAGACTAGGGTTGCCCTGACATATATAATCGCAAAATCCATATTACTCTTTTACAAAGTTTGCTCCAACAATTGGTGAAGTTTGTAATTGTTTTCTTTTTTTTTCATTAATGAATATATAACAAATCCAACATCTCCTAATGGCTATACAGTATTTGACTTTCCAAACTAGCATAAAACATCAATATCCAAAAACACCGACCTTCGTCCTCGAATCAACCGGTACGATGAATCTAACTAGACTAATTAAACTAGTCTTTTTATAACCCTAGCCTTTCTTTTATCGTCAATTTTTGTAACGAATAACATAATTGAGATTTTGTTTTGATACTTGTCACCTACCGCTGCAAAGTAGATATACGGTATGGCTTGGAATGGATCCGAGTGTTTCTCTCTGTCACCACAAAATATAGTTACAATTTAATTTATTAATTATGAAATGCTTATAGTTTTTTTTTGAGAAAGGGCTTAAAAATTAAAATGCTTATAAGTTGTAAAATTATAAGATCAAACTCGTGGTCCATAAATCTGTAAGACTGATGTGTAAAACTTTATATTTTTTTGCCACACCTGAGTCCAGAAAATATCTAAAAGACACAAAATTTAGCAATGTCGCTGTCAACGAATCAGCAATGTCTTTCCATTCTAGAGTCCGCTATTGTTCCACGTCTGCTATAAATCCCGTTACTTTTTTCCCCTTTCTTTTTACTATTGTTATTACTTAAGAAATGCTCAAATCATGTGTGTATGAATGAACACATAGTCAATTCAGGACGAGCATAACAAATATATTGAGGTACAAAAGAGTAATGGACTATATACATGTGTTCATGATCGGAGCTCCTAGCCTTGTAATTCGTACTAGTGCTGACATTATTTTATAATTTGGATAGATGTTTTGCAAGTGTTCATGTATATAAATAAATCAATCGTAGTATTTTCATGAATAAATCGTGTTTTGTAATGTTAACTGACTTATATTCTCTCTTTTATATTAAATGTCATTTTAGAATTTAAATTTTATTTTATTATAAAAATATCGTTTTGTATCTCAAGACAATCGACGAAAATTTTATTAATATAAATATTAACTTTTAAAGTTTCTACAGTATAAATAATAAAGCTTAAGAAGTATGTTGAACATCTCTGTCAAAAAGATGATCTTTTCTGTAAGAATCAATATCCTTTATAAAGTAATAATGTATATCATACATCATACTATCATAGTATTGGGATATTTATCCAAATAATGAAATAGTGGTCTTAAGGAAAATATCTAAGACAGATTTTATTGCTATTTTTAGAGAGAAAGAATGAAAGATATTGTAATTAATATCTCTGACAAAAAGTTATTGGAATAAACATTGTTAATTATTTATTATTTCTTTTATTCACCAGGTATATTGTAAATAGGGCTGAGAATTTTGATCAAAGCCCGCGGGTCCGCCCCGTTTGATCCGCCGCGGGGCGGGTGCGGATCGAGCAATTTGAAAATTTTGAATTGCAGGTACGGGTGCAGGTTAAGATTATTTTAAGCGGGGCGGGTGCGGGTTAGCCGAATATGAGTCGCGGGTACCCGCCAACCCGCATAATATAAAAAAAAGTTTTTTTAAAAATTAATTTTAATTATAAATGCATTATTTTAATATTATTTTTAAAAAATAATTAATATATAATTAAAATAATTATTTTTCGTAAAAATATATAAAATATATAAATTTTTATTTATTTTAATATTATTTTTTAAAAATAATTAATATATAATTAAAATAAATTATTTTTAATATAATTATTACTACCCGCGGGTCATGCGGTTTACCCGCGGGTTTTAGCGTGGCGGGTGCAGATATAAAATACTTGGTTCGCGGGTTATGCGGGTCGGATTTTTAAATGCAAAATAATCATTCGATCCGCGGGTCGGGGTGGGTTGACCCGCGAACCCAGACCTAATTGTAAAGAGTTCGAAATGGACTGCAAGTAGTTGTGTATCCTTTTGTAGCTTCTTCCTTATCATAAATTTTATAATTTCTTCTTCCTTACGATAAATGTATATAAAACTGATAAATCGTAAGAACATCTCCAGTGGTTTTACATTTTGCTCCAATAGTTTTTTTTTTTCATTTCTCCTCTTAAAAAATAATTTCAAATATATAGTGCTATTGCTACTTATTGTTAATTCCAAAATAATGGTTATTATTTTATAAAACCTACAAATTTTATCCAAATTTGATTTTATTTTAAGTTTTAACTAAATCTTAATTATATACATAAGTTTAGTTTCTAAAAATTTACAAAGATTTATATAAACCTATAATTATATAAAAAAAATATTATTAATCTTTAAAGTATAAAATAAATATTGAGCTTTTAAGATATAAAAAAATTATATTGAAGTTTAAAGGCTGATTTATTAATAAAAAGAAACTTAACACAAAATGAGAAAACATCAAAATATGAGAAAAATAATCTCCAATGATGTATCATTTATTTAGACAAAATGAGTTTGTGGATACTGTTCTTTCAAATTTGAGAGAACACTATTTACAAATTTATTTATTTTCCCTCAAAATGATGCATCATTAGAGATGGTTTCTTTTAATATTTTGATGTTTTTCCAAAGAAGAAAATAAAATACTATGATCTAAGGAAAAAGAAAAATGTAAAACTGATACAGACTCTTTACAATTCAGTTTTATATTTTTCTTCTTCCTAATGATAAATTTATGCACATTTTCTAAAACTAACCGTATTGTTTTTTTTTTTTTTTGCAACTAAAACTAACCGTATTGTTTTGGAAACTGTTTAGAGATCTATAAAACTACCAAGAACAAATCAAAATCAACCGAGGTCACATTTATCTTTAAACATATTATTTCTCATGTTGTGTATATATATCTTAGTTAATGAAATTTATGTTACTATGCCTATATATAACATGTTTGTTATTGTGCAATTTGATTCGTATATTATAATTTCAAGTTTTAGCTCCCAATACGTAACCAATCAATAACATAGTTACAAATATTATTGTCATCAGTCTTGCTCCCAAACTAGTTTTGCTCCAAAGCTATATCTATGGTGTTATTATCTTTGAATTTTTAATGTTTTGGGTTGGATTGTCCTCATTATAAATATAATTTCACTTAAGTGTGATTTTAGGAAACTGGTGTGTTTTTTTGATTAATTTGGAGTATTTTAGGTTTATGAAAGGTCCAAACTAATACTCAGAGTAAAGTATAATTTACAGTAAATTTTTGTTTCAAGTATGTAAATAAATCCTAGAAAATGATTTATATCAATATAGATGTACATGAACAATGTAACTTAATTTTACGCAATAGATAAATAAATCAACTTCTAGAACATGTAAGATGATATATCTGTATGTATGAACAAAACTTCTAATAAAATACTAATTTTTATAAATGTTTTTATTTTAAAAGACATATTATTAGAATACCGAAATATATAAATAAATATATACGAATAAAATTTCGTATAAAATACGTTACAGATAAAAAATAATATGTTGAAGGGTACATGAGATGCCACGTAGGAGGCAAATAGAGGAGAAACAAGTCTTGTGTTTAATAATAAAAGATTCGAAACCACACCCAGCTTCGTATTGGTCGCTGCAATGGTAGGTTCCTCGCATGTCCACCCTTTTTAAAGTTTTTTTTTTGACAAAATTAAAGTTTTATTTTTTGACTAAAACTCTTTTTAAAGTTTGATGTGAACTAATAATAATGTTAGATTCTTTAATCTTTACCAAAAATAATAGCATTACATTTTCCATTATTTAATAATAAATAATGATTAGTATCAATAATAAATAATGATTGTATTCAAAATAATGTCATCTATGAATAGCTAAGCGATTGGATAGCCATGCAAGGATGGCCAGAAGCAAGAACCGACATGTACGGACCATAACAAATAACACTATATTTTAAATTCAATATACAGCACAAAGAAACTGTTTTGTCGGTTCGTTTATTTCTAGAAATAACAAACTTAAGACTAGACGATTAAAGAACAAATCGAAGTTTTATACATTGCTTGTCTTTGAAACTACTTAGGTGGCTAGAGTACAAAAAAAATATCACGGGCGTGCTAATTAAATGCATAAAAATACAAAGTTACCAAAATAACATCATTGTTTTATAATTTATCAAGATGGTCTTTTGTCTTATTATTCTCCAAACATCGTGAAAAATGTATGTAATCAAATAGTGATAAGAAGATATATGATTCTCTTCCGATCTTTATTCATTAGGTGTGTTGATATGTTATTCCATAATCCATATATAGACCAAACCTACAGAAAAAGAAGTATCTGGACAATATCTAAGGCTGGCTTCAAGTTGTTTCGTCTTTTTTGGGTGTCTGGTTGCTTCAATTATATGAATGATGTCGGACCAAAAATGCACTCGACATCCCATCCACTGTTATTTTTATATTTTTGTTCTTACACTATCTACTTTCTATGTAAGTAACGTTAGGGAAAGAACACCACTATAATCACATAGCATAGAAGAGCGATGTCGATGGGTCGATTTTGGGCTTTAGATGCAATTTTTTCGGGCTACTTCATATCTGTATTGATTTATAAATCCTAAAATTCAAAATCATAACTTGTTTTTCTTTAATAATTCAAAAGTCCAAAACCCTATCAATATGTCAATATGTTTTTTTTTTATCAACCATTTAAATTACATACTAAAAAAAGCGAACAAAGGTTTTGGGCCTAAACCCAAGTAGCATTAAACAAAGCTGATTTTGCCACTAAATCAGTTGTGCCCATTTTGAAGTCTGGGAATAAACGAGAAGAAAAAAAAACTAAAAGACGCAGATAGAGATTCAACGTCCGAGAGGATTCCGTAGAGATCCTTCGGCTTGGTTGCTGAATCGATGGCTTGAATAAGCCCTAAGGAGTCTGATCGAAACCAGATGTTGGTGTAGCCAAGATCTAAGGCGTGTTGGAGTGAAGCCCTAATCGCTAGAGCTTCTGCTTGGAGAGACGATTGAACGCATGCAATCGCTTTAAAGCCTTGTCGCGCTTGGCCGTTTGGATGGGAGAAGATCCAGCCCAGACCTGCTTTCTTTGTTACCGGGTTCCAGGCAGCATCAGTATTGCAGATGATGGTACCTTGGGGGAGCGACGACATCAATGCGAGAGTACGGGAAGCAGGAGGCTGTTGCGTATGTAAGAGGTCCCATTGTGCTCTATCCCACTCATGAGCAGTAGCGATAGCTCTTGTGATCATCTCTGTCGGTGAAGAGATACACGATTCGAAGATTCTCTGATTTCTCGAGGTCCATAGAGTCCAGATCACCCAGAAGAAGATGGCTCCTGTTACCCCCGTTGGAGGCAAACAAGTCCATGTAGCAGATGTTTCCAGCGCCGTCAGGAAGTTAGGGCACGATCCTGATGCAAAGCTTGAGCGTATGGGAGTCAGTTCCCACACCTGTATTGCGAGTGGGCAGTGGAGGAAGAGGTGGTCTATTATCTCTGGCTCTCCGCAGTGGAGACAGCGTGGGTCGTGTGAGATCCCTCTCTTCTGTAGATTGTCACCAGTAGGGATAGCAGCGTGAAGGATCTTCCATATCAGGAGCTTCTGTTTAGGCGCGCATCTTACATTCCATACCATTTTGTTCCAATTGAGCAGTGCTATGGCTGGTGGTAGCGTAGGTTTGTGGAGGTCCATCTCAGTAGCAGCTGCATATCCTGTTTTAGCAGAATATATCCCTGAGGTTGTTGGATACCAAATATAAGAGTCAGGGGCTCCTGTTTCGCTTGGCTTAATTGCAAGGATTTCATCCACCAGTTCAGGGAGCAGTTCTTTTATCTTGGTAAGGTTCCATGTTCTCGAGCCTCTTGTCAACATATCTGCAACCACTAGATCACCAATGTCTTCTTGTACAGGGCCGTGTGGGAGTAGAGTTGCTTTAGAGGAGATCCAAGGTTCCCCCCAGATTCTTGTTGTCTCGCCATCACCAATCACCTTGCCAAGGTGACTTAGTAGGAGGTCTCTTCCTGCAAGGATTCCTCGCCATCCATGGGAGATCGTCTTTGCTGGCTTAACTCGGAGTATACTGTCATTGTGACAGTACTTACCCAGCAGAACTCGTGACAGAAGGCAGTTTGGATTAGTGATGATTCTCCAGGGGAGCTTTGCAAGGAGAGCGATGTTGAAGCGTTGTATATCTTTGAAGCCCAAACCTCCCGCTCCTTTAGGTAAAGTCATCTTATCCCAAGCGACCCAGATCATTTTCCTTTTCCCATCATTAGAGTCCCACCAGAAACGAGTCATAACGGACTGTATCTTTTTGCATAAGCTCACAGGGAGTTGGAAGCATGACATAGGGAAAGTTGGAATAGCTGCAAGGGCCGCCTTCAGGAGTGTGAGTTTGCCTGCGGTGGATAGACATCTGGAAGACCAGGAGACTGCACATTGGTGCATTCTATCCACGATGGAGGCAAAAAGATCTCTCTTCTTGCGGCTGAAATGCTCAGGTAAACTCAAGTATTTGCCCACTCCTCCTTCTTTGTCAATATTCAGTAGCCGTTTTACCTTGGCTTTAGCTTCAGCCCCTGTTTTTGATGAGATTGTGAGCGAGGATTTCAATGTGTTGATATTTTGTCCTGATGCAGCTTCATAGGAGGAGACAAACCCAAATATGTCAATATGTTAAAAGTCCAAAACGCCTGTTTTTCTTTCTTCCAAACAAATGAGTTATTTTTTGTTAACTCTGTCAGATTTTGTCTCTTTATACAAACCAGTAAATCTTAATCTCATGTTCATGTTAACATCAGATCTATTGGATTTGATTACTTAGAGTTTTCCTGATCTAAGTTTTTAGGCGATAAGTTGATAATAATAAAGTACAAGTTATTAATATCTTTGACTAGATATATCTTTGTACAATTTTGACCTATAATTGGAGTCAGATGGCAAGATAACTATTAAATGCTTTTTCTGTTGACGACTTATGAAATCTTTTGAGAGGATTAGATGTTTTATTTGTTAAATGATTGCAAATGTTTTCTAAGTTCAAGAGATTTGCCTAATTATTAACTATGCAGTTAATATATTTATTAGTTAACAATGCTGTGGCAGATCCAGCAAAAGTTTTAGTTGGGGGCACAACACTATCACTCACTAACAAAAAAAAAAGACAAATTGAATTGGGGGGCAAATTTTATGTTTATTCACTGAATTACGAATAATTTAATCAAACTAACATATATTATAAAGGAAAATAAAAAACAGTCGGGGGTACGTCACTCCGTTGCCATTGCTGTACGTAAATACAACAAATAACTATGGGTTGCATGCATAAGTAATATAAAAATATGAATAATTGAGCGCTGAGCAAAATATAACAACCTGAAAAACTGAATTGGTAAGTAAGAAATATATTAGAGAAACATCAATACTAAATTAAAACTGAAAGAGTACTTTTAAATAAAAATCATATTAATATTCCAATTTTATAGTTATATTTTATTTTAAAATATTGTTATTAATTAACTGAAATGAAAGTTTAAATAACTATTTTTAAAAGTTTTCATATGAAAAAGTCTTTGTAACTTCTTTCTTACTTTTAAGTGATTTATTTATTTAAATTATGAGATATTAGAACGGTAGAACTTTTTTTTAAGATGTTAGTCCAAATAAACAGTGCTCAATATCTAAAAACGGTAACAAAGGATGGACTCTTGTGAAGTAATGAAGAGATTTTGTTTGAATTATCTTGCGAGAAAAAATATACTGTTTATATGTTTTGAGGATATCTGTAATATATGTCTTGTTTGAATTTTTTCCCCATCAAATGACTGTTCTACTACTCTTGTCTTGTTTGACTTATCTTGTGAGAGCTGAAAAGTATATATGTCTTGTTACTTAAGTTTCAATACGTATTTATACATGTTCTTGTATGTATAGATTAGCAATGATCCTAAGAAAGGTCAGTTTTCATTTGGGGACTATAAAACCATTTGCAAAATGTTGATTTTGGTGTCACTGTGGATGGAGTATAATTTTAGCGGTTTGAATAAGGGATACAACCAAAATGTTGGTAGTTTATTGGTTGTACAAGAGGTTTGATTTCTTTGTACTTTAAGTTCAAACCATTATTGATATAGAGGATTATTCTTTAAATAAAAATTTAAAGATTTAAGGGAGATTATGGACATAATAACTTCCACTGAAATCAAAGAATAAGAAGTACGTGTGTGTGTCAGCTTCTTGTTTCGTGACGCGAAAGTGATTGAAAAGATGGTGATCATATAAAGTGCCCAACTAGGAAAGATTAAGTTGACAGGAATAAGATTTCATCTGGCGATCAAAGTCTAGTATATTTATTAATATGAGAACTAATCAACTTATAAATAAAAATTAAACTGAATGAAAATTAAACCTAAAAAATTAAAGGCAAAACTTTAAACGGGTATTTTAACATTATTAACATAGTGTTAAATTTTCGCAAAAAAACATGTCTTTAAAAACGCAAGTTAAAATTTAGTGAAGAATTATCACTACTTGACAAATTTGTATTTGAGTTTCAGTCTAAATGGTTTAGATAGTGGTATGTAATAGATGATTGGTGTACCCTCTGATATTAGTGGGAAGATAATTCAAATTTGGGTCAAACAGTGTGATATATTTTCGGACTAATCCACTCTATAGTATTAAGTAGATTTTTTATGAGACTAACCGAATCAGTCGATAGGGTTTATTAAAACAAACTAGTGAAGAATTAAAACACTACCTTTGAACTTCACACAATCATTTATGACTGTTTGGCGAAGCACATGAAGCAGAGTCACTGCTTTATAATTTTAGTTACATTTACAATTTTCTCCTAGCCAGCTGCATTGTCCCATAGAGATATATGCCAAAATTGAAATTGTAAAACCGAGTTGTATACTTTTTTCAGCAAAAAACATAACCCGAGTTGTATACAGTATAGTTTATTATTTTAAGCTAGTAAGAGTAGCATTATCGCTGACTTTTAACAAACCTTTTAGAATCTATATATAATAGCAAACCTATTTTTGTTAACCAATGACATCATTGTTTTTTTATAGGAAAAAAAAATAAGCATCAAAAGGTGAAGCTTGTTCGGAGTAAGTAATCTAATGGCCTTTATTTTGTTTAAGATGAGAGTCTGACGTCATCGATTCAATCGGCGTCTTCAGACCTTATCGATTCAATCGTCGTCTTTAATTCACAAGTCATAGCTCCTCAAAGCCTCGCTTACACAAATTGGATAACCGTTATCATCTCCTTCAAAAGTCGTCTCTTTTCACAAACTTATTAATAGAATTAATGGTACATGTTTTCAGTCTGTTGTAGTAGTTCATTCATCAGATGCTCTTATTCGCTCCTTCTCCCTCTCCAGATTTTACTTCTCTCAGCTTCTGTCAACATCCAAATCCAGTCATATGTTTTTACGTTCATCTTCTCCAATCTATCTTTCCACCCAGAATCTCAGAATTGCTTCCGACATAAGCCGTGCGTTTATAAATGTTGCTACCAAAAGCAGCGATTGGGAATTACATATATCACCACGGCAAGTACAGAAAAATCAAGTCAACACAGATTTGCTTATTCAGTCCGGCAAGTCAAAGCCAACAAGTAACTCCGCTTAATGTCTCTCTCATAATCTTTTAGCTAACTGTTCTTAGTTTCATATCTATAAGTTTGCTTCTCTTTTCACCGTTTCGTATTTGAATGTCTCCGTGATCCATTCTCTTTTTGAATTTAGTAATGTGGAGAGGAGATGGGGTGAATTGCATCTTATTTTTTGGACGACCAATCCGCTTGTGACTTTCCTTTTCTCTCTTCTCTTTTGAATTGCAGTCTACTCAGTTTTCATTGTTTCATATTTAGTTTCCTAATTCTGTTTCTTTAGTAATTGATTCGTGATGTTCACCAGAAGAACTCATATGCATGTGCATGCGTTTAAGTGGGGAAGTTTGTACTTGAAGAAGAAGTGTAAAGATCGTCAAGTTTCGATCAGATTTCAATATTTATAATGCTAAAACTTATTGCATTACAATAAATACGAATCTATTCGTAATGTTATATCTTTCCCTCTGTCCCTCTGTAAACTAAGACCACTAATGTAAACATATGAAGAAACCAACGATGTATGCTTTTTTGTTTTGTTTTGGACAGCACCAACGATGTGTTCATTAAGATGTTCATAATGTTACTTTTAGATCAGCCATGCATAAAACTTGTCATGAAAGCTCAAATAGGATGCAGAGAGTGGCAGGCAAAGTGAACATTCTGGCTAAGAGGAAGGTTTATGTATCCCTTAATGCATACACTATTTTCTCCAGTATCCAGGCTGGGATCCCTGATGAGAAAAAGAAAATTTAGGGAAATATCGTATAACAAACCTTGAAAATGTCACTTAATGATACTTTAAACTTTGAAGTTTTTTCGGTAACATTTTTAACTTTCGAAGTGATAATTGTATCACAAAAAACCTCCAAAATCAAAAAGTGACATATTGAACAGGTAAAATAAAAGAAAATTAAATCAAAATTCAGACAATTAAATCAAAATTTATAAAATTAAATAAAATTCAAAAATTAAATAAAAATTTATTAAATTAAATAAAATTAACAAAATGAATTAGACAATTAAAAATTAAAAATATTTTTCAAAGAATAAAATATATTTTCAAAATATTTCAAGATTATTCTTTAAAAAATAATATTAAATAAAATTCACAAAATATTATAAAATTAAAAATTAAAATAGTTTTCTAGATAAAATTTTAAAAATATATTTCATAAACTTACAGGATTATTTTTTTTGAAAAAAAAACTAAAATATCATCAGTGACAATAATAGTTTCAAACATATCAGTGATTACGATGATAGTTTCTCATATAACCATTAATAATGGGGATGATGCTTTTGACATATTTCCAACGATAGTTCCTGGATCATCTTTGAAAATGACTGTAGATATGTCAATAACGAAATTTTGACAACCGTCATTGTCAATGATGATATGCATAGTGCATGCATTACACTATTTTTAAACTATAAAAATGTCAAGTTGATGGTTGTCAAAACATTGTTATTTGTGGAATTTATGAATTTTTATTTAATTTTATGTATTTATATTTGATTATTCTCTTCTGAATAAGTTAAACTAATTATAACTGTTATATATATATATATTTATTTAAATACGAATATATATATATATATATGTTTTACACTTTTAGTTAAATTAATTATAACCATTGTATAAATACTATTTTAAAAACTATTTTTTAAAACTTATTTTTATTTTACAATGGAAAGACATGACTCTTTATATACTAATTAATAAAAAACTTTTCAAACAAATAAATTTACAAATACACTTATTGGAATATTTGACAATTTTTCAAAACTAATTTTTTATGATGTAAAGACACAATTCTTAAACTAAAGCTTTTTAGAATTACATGTTAGAAAACACAACTTCTCAACTTTTTAAAGACACAACTCTTAAACTAAAACTTTATAGAGTTACATATATAAAACACCTCTCAACTTTATTGAGATTCACAACCTTTCAACATTAAAAAATTGTTAATATTAGTAGATAGACACCATTAAACCCTTTTATTCGCTGAAGGATTGCATATTTTCACAAACTAAACCATTAAAACTCTTTCATTAAATCTTTTCATAATTGAAAAGTTGCATATTTACAGAAGATTAACCATTGAACCCTTTTGTAATAGATATACTTAAGAGTTGTATCTTTTCATTATGAAAGACAAATTATTATAAGAAAGTTTTTAAATATCTCAATAAGTGTCTCTATGTAATTACATATCTTTTCATTATGTGCCTTTTTGTAATGATGTGCCTATTCAAAATATATCATAAATGTACTATTCATAGAATTCTTTAAAGAAACTATAAATAGGCTATGTCTATAAGTTTTTTTCATTGTAACTTTCATAAAGTTATTAAAATTGTGAAGAAAAAGAATTGTGTACAGTTATCTTTTTACAAATTTTTAGAAGATATTAAAATGAAAAATTATCAACAACAGATTATAGAAAGAGGGGTTCATTCGTGTTTGGGTAGCAAAAGATCCTTATTAGTCATAATTTTCTTCTACAAAATGAAAAGATGAGTTTTTCTTTTCTACAAAACTGTATTCCTGATATGTCTACTCCATGAACACATGATTCCATGAATACATGATTCTTATCTTATATTCATACATTTAGATAATATTTAAAAATATTTATCATGGAGTCCTAAACTTGTCAAGGTTACAAGCTCTAAACAAAAGAAGCTGAAAAATATAATGCACACTGAAAGAATCAAACCAAACATCTTTTGAAATTATAAATGTAAAATTAATCACTAGACTATACATACACATTTGTGTAAATTGTGCCATTGTGGCCTCTTAATTACTTATTCTATATATGTTTTTAATATCAGTAAAACTTACCAGACTTGTATCTGTGCAGTTCCTTTACTGGCAAGGAAGCAAGGTCTCATCATGACTGTCACCTGTGACCCGAGGAATCTTAAACACATGTTTACGACCCGGTTCGATTTTTTATTTTGAACAGCAGACCCGGTTCTATTTTTTTTTTTTGAACAGCAGACCCGGTTCGATAATTACCTAAAAGTCCCACTAGGCTCCTTCAACGTAAGAGAGATAATTCACATGCATCAAGGTATCTAATCAGTATATATACCAAACCGCTCGGTTTAATACTAATTTCACGAAGCCATCATGTGCTAATATTGAACAAATCAATTTCTCATACGATTAAAAAAAAATATTATCAAAAACCTTTCTCCTAGGGTTGTGTCCGTTCAACCGGGTGCATCTTTCTAATCTTTAAATCAAAAGTTACACCTTTTAGCACTCATGAGTTTTCAAATATCTTTGTATGCTTTTTGAAAAAAAATATGTTATTTGTATGTTGTGAATTGTTGCGAATGTTTTTTGACCAAAAAAACTGTTGTGAATGTCTATGTTGTATATATTTGATAGTATATCTTACCTCTCTGAGTCTCTATGCACAACTGCTTTTTAATTTAAGGTTATCTCTTTTTATATCAGTGTCCATTCAGTTTTGTTTATTTTATGTGATTTTTATGATAATTTCATTTTATACATGTTTTATATTTAAAACTTAGTATAAAAAATTTCTTTTATGATAAATATAGGATATATGTTTTTGGCAAATCACGGTGACTTGATTCCAAAATCATAAATAGCCTAGAAAATCAAAAGATACATTGTTAAAAATTTACCAAAGATTTTTAGATAAAGACATAACATGGAAAAAATGTTCGTTGGTTTGAAGAAATGGTCACATTGTCTAATTATGTGTCTGTTCATCCTAAAAATTGCGTAAATTTTTAAAAATTATATATTATCTTAGGAAATTGTATTTTCATTTATTTAAAAGTTATTTAAAACTATTTAGTAGTTCAGTTTTTAGGTAATTTAATTGTTTTAATATAAATAATTGTATGTGTTTCTTCATCCTAAAAATTGCGTAAATTTTCAAAAATAATTATTCCAATTATTTTAATATATTAATAATTGTATTTTTTTAGGTGTCACATTTTTTTTTCATGGTCGGTCAAATTTAAACCTTCACTTAAAGACAAAACATCTGATGCAAATAAATTTTATCCTATTGTGTTTACTTGTTAGCAATTGGTAATCTAAGTATAAAAGAGAGTGATTCATCTTTAAACACCAATGAAAACATTTAGATGGTTTCTGATATCGATCATTATGTATCATTTAAAAAAAGCTATGATAAATAAGTGATTTTTTGGTAGAATTACTAATAATAAAGTTACTAAAAATAGTGGCATGTTTTTTTCATTTTCGAAACTACATTTTTGATGAATGCTGTTATTTAATTATTATTTTTATTTATTTACTTTTAAAGAATCTAAATAAATGTTTACGGGTATGTCATTTTATCCAAAAAGATTTCAACACTAATCTATAAAAGTGTCTTTTCATTATTTGTTCATTCTTTATACTTTTTAAATAACAAATTCTATAGAAATACTCACATTACTTAAACCAACCATTTTGTCTATTAAAATATGATTTATGCTATCTTACTAACATAACTATACATTTTGGAATTTTTTTTTTTGGCATCTACATTTTGGAATATAATATATCATTTTAATTAATAAGAATTTGTTCCTAACTATAGCTGTGTGTCAGTGACTAGGAATAGTTTATTCATAACCTTGTCATTAATCAAAATCTACAATTTATTCAGTTTTTTTGTGCAGATATACTGGTTTATATTTCTATGAATAACCATGATAAAAATTAGTTAAAATGATCTATCTGTTTTATAATAATCTGTGAAAATCACTTTTTCAGAAAAACGTACAGTTACAATCTATGTTATTCATATCTATTCTATTAATTCTTCAACATGTCCAATTGATTAAAGGTTGTGTCCAACTTATTTTTTCAAACGATACATACACAGAATATTCAACTTTATATTTCTTAACTGCATCTAACTGTAATTTTAATAACCTCAAGTCCATAAAAATCGGGATCC
Organism: Raphanus sativus; assembly: GCF_000801105.2. Classification (NCBI taxonomy): domain Eukaryota; kingdom Viridiplantae; phylum Streptophyta; class Magnoliopsida; order Brassicales; family Brassicaceae; genus Raphanus; species Raphanus sativus. The sequence continues at coordinate 845,496 of NC_079512.1, read as the reverse complement.
CTTTTAATTTTCTAACTGGAGTGATTACTCGGCGGTAATGTTTCCTAAATCTGTAGAGATTCTATCTAACTCGGGTATATAATCAGTGAAGAAATTTTCTGGGTTTGTCAAGTTTGAAATTGCTGATTTCACCTTGAAAATATCACGATTTGTCACTAAGAACAAAGAAACATAGGTTAACCACATAAATCATTAAAAAAATCGAAGTTTTGTGTTGAAAAATTCGAAAACGGCCATAGCTAGGGTTGCAGGGTCCAGAGAAGAAGATGAATAGAAAATGACCTCACTGCCCTTTTTAAAAAAAAAAATTAAAAAGGAAAGGCAACACTTAGACTTCGAACCAAGCTTGCAAAGCGAACGTGGGGTAACATAACCACCAGGCTATAGGAATCTTTATGCTAAGTTACCGAAATATATACTAGAAAAATGATATCTACTCCGTGTATCAGTCATCTATACTACTAAAAGGGAAACAGTTTTGAAAAGTCGACTTATACAAGTCGTTTTAAACCCTTTCATTTTTTTAGTCCAACCTATTAGATATAACAAAATCTGATAACTAACCTATTTTATAACAACTTATAATATTCTCCTTCATTTAAATAAAGCCTATTACTGTTATTGACTTTAAATGTTACTATAATCAAAACCATTGACTTCTAACATTTTAAATATGTGCGTAAGAAAGATTTGTATAAACCACTGTTTCTATTACTAAAGTTTATATAATTTTTTGGTATCGAATGATGGTATAGAATTAATTTAAAACAACATTGTACCTCATCTATACTATTAAAAGGGAATCACTACCAAAAAAATTACTGAAAAAAAATGTTGAATCCTTTCACTAACTAACTATTTTTCGTCCAACTATTTGAAAAATTGATTTGCGGATGCGGGTTATAAGTTTTTTTATGCGGACTTAATATGAGTTGGTGGATTTTGGATCGCGGCTACCCGTTGACCCGCAAATTATTTAAAAAAAAATTAAAAAAGTAAATACTTTTTTTAAATACAAGAATTTAATAATAATAATTTAAAATTTAAGTCATGTATAAAATTTTTATTATAAATAAACTTTTATAGTAATTAAATTAAATAATGATTTTTAAAATATATATAACCCAAGGATAACCACAAAATTAAGTAGAGCGGATGCATGTACAATATTATTTGTTTGCAGGTTGTGCGGGTCATATTTTTAACCAAAACAAAGTTGAAAATCCGCGGGTTGGCGGGTTAATAGGGCGAGTTCGACCCGCAACTCAGCTTTAACCGTACGTATATCGGATCAATTTTTAAATTACAATATATTTGATCTAAATTTATACACAAATATGATTACAAAAATACAAATATAATCAGAAAAAAACAAATATAAAAAAATTAAATTTAAAATAAAAGAATATACCCGCCCTTTTAAGGGCGGGTCAAAATCTAGTATTTTCTTAAAATCTACTGTCTAGCAATCCATTAGTTATGAAATTTTCTTGTGTAAGTTTATATATTTAATTTAATCACTGATGAAACTATTAAATAAAGGGAATGACTTGTACTTTAGACAATCCATTTTATCAAAGGGAAAATTAGTATGTTTTTCTCGAAAATTAAAGTAAAAATATTTTATAGAAAATCTCATTTATAAAATATAGAATGTTTATTTTTATAACAATTTATTTTGTTACTCATAATTTTAAAAAAAATCATTTCTCATGCACACAATTTATTTAATATTCATACATTATATAAGTATTCAGTTAGACAGATAATTATTTATTTTTGAAATAATTATAATATTACACATCAGTTTAATTTTTTTAACAGTTATTACAAAGTTAAATAAAATAAATTTTAATAAATAAAAAATTCACTATTCACGGGCGTTTACGCACGGGGTTATTTCCTAGTAAATATAATAAAAAAAATATTAAAAAAAAAAGAAAGCCCAAGACTCGCCTCTTGCGTAAGGCTTGGAAGGGGCAACTCTTATGGCCACGTGTCGCATGGAAAAAGATCTGAAGTCTTTTGTCTCTTCTCTTCCTCTCTTTCTCTCTTCTCTTCCTCTCTCGTCGACATTAACAATGGAGACCGTCTCGTCCTCCTCGCTCGTTGGTGGGTGAGTCTTCTTCTTCTTCTTTTTCCAGATTGATTCTCAATCACTCAATTATATTTGATTGATTGAGTTTAATTTTTGATTGATTTAAAAGCATAAACCTCACCGCATCCTTGCGCCGTCTTTCTCTCTGTTTAATTTGTGATGAAGAAACCCTGATTCTCGTTGTTTTGCATTACCTTGAGAAGGTTCAGTGATGAGGAAGCATCGAATGGGTATGTTAAAAGTTCAATCTTTTTCTTGAATCTCTAGTTAGATATACTCTCCTGCCTCAGTCTCTTGTTGTTGTTGTGTTATATATGTCAGCTTCAAGCTTATTTTCTTGTTGTTGTTGGGAGTTCACTTTCTCTATGTTGTTGGGTTTATTTGTAGCTTTTGTTATTTATAGTGTGTGTGTTTACTGTCATGTTTCCACAGGATGAGCAAGCACGAGCTTGTTTCTCTCCTCCATGACTCTGTCTTTAGTTGTTTGTCCAGCAGCTAAGTTTTTGATTTTGTTCTATGCTTAATGAGGAATCAAAATCATGTGCAATATTTCTTTAAGTTTGATCAGGAAACGCTTGCTCTTCTTATTGTTGATGAATTTGAAAGCTTAAAGCTTGGCTCTTGCACATGTGTTTTTACAGGCTGAAGATGGTATTGGTCTACCTGAGCAAATACTTGATCTCTGCCGCATGTGTGAGAACATCCCCATCGTTCTGTGCGGGAACAAGGTCGACGTGAAGAACAGGCAGGTGAAGGCGAAGCAGGTGACGTTTCACGGGAAGAAGAATCTTCAGCTTCTGAACAGTGTAGTAGGACATCTTCTTCATCCCGTAAGTTGCTTTCCCGTTGTTTTGTTTCAGTGGTGTGGTGTTTCTTAGATGAAATTTTTATTAATATAATGTTTCAGTTAAGTTAGGTGATATTATCAGAAACTTGTATAAATGATATGGATAATGAAAGTGTATTCACAAGATCAAATGTTCATTCTCAAGTTCTTTCTTTCTTCTCATGTCTTTCAATTTTTTTAAGAACCTTTACTTAAAAAACTTGCAATAGAGGACACAAATTTAGGTGTCTCTTAACTACAAGCTCTTAACCATCATTAATTACTAAAAAAATATTAAGAGCCTCATTTTAGCTCTTAGGGTTAATATGCTCTAACGGACCGGTTTATATTATAGAAAATGATACTTTTATCAAAAGAAGTGCTACTAAATTTTAAAAGCTCCGTCTGTGGAACCAAAAGTTTTTTTCGTAAACTAAAAACCCCCAAACTTAAAGTCAAAGTTATTTTTCTAATACCTTCTTTTTTTTTGTAAAAAATACCTACCAAAATTTATTTATATCAGTACATATGCATACATCTTAAAATCACATAGTTTTACCAATAATTAAATTAATGGATTATTTTATTTACATTTACATATATGTCAAGAAATATTTCCTATACTTAACTGAGAAAACAGTGCAAATGAAAATAATAAAAATATAGTAATCATGGGGTTTAAATTTTGACAACAACACCAGATTTTCCGTATCTCTCTAATTAATGATCTTTTGCGTCTCCTCGTAATCAACCACATATAAACCTCCACATACTTAGCTCAACTTTAGACAAGCGTATCTCTCTGTGATTCATGTCCGTTTTCTTTTCAAAAGAATCCATTGTCTTAGCACCCCAATCGATGGATAGATCAATACCATCATCAGACGTGGATGGAGAAATGATTCATGTTGAGGTGGTCAATAGCCTTGATTGGATCAGTAAGCTCCCAAATGATCTCTTGCTTAAGGTCTTATCGAAGTTGTCCATGGAAGAAGTCCTTAGGACAAGTGTTCTATCGAAAAGATGGGTGGATGTATGGAAGGAGACATCTCATCTCTATTTGGACATGCGAAAGATCGCAAACGTTAAAACTCTTTTGCCCGAGGTTTCTCATCAAGCTGCTAGATCGGTGACAAAGGTCTATTTCTTTTCTTTAATATCATCATTCAGGACTTTTTAATTAGGAGAAATAAATTACTTGAACAGATCTGGTTATAATCTGATGGACGAGTTGATGTTAATTATATTACGAATCTTAATATCTATGAGATGATATTGTTTGTTGATTGTTGAAGTTCAAAATGTAAACCTAGATAACTCATGATACATTTGCTCTTGTTTGAGGTCAGATAATAACATTTGAGGAAAGACGTTCTACTTATTGGAGATATCAAACATGTTTAATGTAGTTGTTGTACTGTACTCATGGGATTTTACTTTGAATTTCACTGAAGATTAAGGTTAACCATTTTTCGCGCGAAAATGTTGGATTTTCAAATTTATATGATCAGTAGATTTGATATTGAATTTAGAAAGAGAATTGTTATTGTAATGAATATGAAATATAGGAAAATGATATTTTGCCATTTATACCAAATAAATATATTTTATTTTGAAATTCACGCTTTTATTGAAGGTTAAGGCTCATGGGCTTTCGCGCGAAAATATTTGAATTTCAAATCTTATGATCAATAGATTTGAGATTGAATACATACAAGTAAATTGTTATGACAGTGAATATGAAATCTAGGAAACATGAGTTCTTGCCATTTACACATAAAGGAAATACTTGTATCTAAAACAATAAAGTAAATATCTAGCACAAATCGAATTTGTGGATTCAAAATATGATATGCAACCCTTAAAGCTTGCAATTCCTTGTAAATTTCCAGTAAAATCCAGTATATATAGACGAATCAAGTGCATTGTTCATCATAGTTTAGAAGTTATTTCTTAACAGTTTATTGCAATTTAATTGTAAGATATTGGCGCTGTATGTATTCAAAAATTGTCTTAAATAAGTTATTGGCTTAATTTGTAGATCATAAAGGATCACCGTGGCCATTTGGAAGGATGCACAATCTACCATGACTCAGTCCAATGTGAAGACGGGGTGTTTGAGTCTTGGATTCAGTCACTGGTTAATGTGAAACACATCAAGCATCTCAAACTTGTAAACCTTTTTGACCGTTTGGATTCAGTCACAAGATCCAATGTCACACTTGACTTGCCTCCTAAGTCCTTTTCCCACCCAGACCTTATATCTCTCTTCTTAGATGAGTACAACTTAGAAGCTCCACATGCTTTCTACAGTTGCTGGAGTTTAAAGGATCTCAGACTCATTGACATCTCCGCAGAGACTGAAGTCTTTAATGCAGTCCTTGTGTCTTGCCCTTCTCTCGAAGTGCTTGCACTAAGGATTAGTTGCCACAAAAATAGTGGGACTCTGAAGATTGAGAACCACAACCTAAAGTTCTTATTTTTATCTTGCCTTGAGATAGAAGGCCTTAACGTGTCTTCACCCAACCTAGATATCCTCTCCATTGGATATCTCTCGTGTACGGAAGAGAACTGCGCTACAGCGAGCCCTAGCCTCCATTCTCATCGGAACTATTGGGCTGCAGGACATTGCTTTGCTCACACTAGCTATAATATATCATGCCCCCGTCAGGTATATATCTCTTATGTATGCCTTTGTATTATTTTGGTAGGGGAAGAAAAGCTGACAATACTTGACATATATTATAAGTATATCATGCCCCATCAGATATATATTTCTTTTGTATGCTTTTGTATCATTTTGATAGAAAAAGAAAGGTTGTCAATACTTGACATGTTTGAGATATATACATATGAATATTAGGGAGAAAAAAGCATTGCGCATGAAGTCATGCTGAGCGGATTCGATTATTGTATGAAAATGTTGGCAATAATGTCGGTGAGTGTAGACTTAACTAATGCAAAAGAAGTTGAGATGCTCCGAGAAGTGTTAGCTGCATGGCCTGAACCAATGGGAAAACTTGAGATTTTATTGAAGGTACGTTCATTCTATATTTTCAAATTAATACATGTTCACATAATTTGCCAAATTTTCTAAATTTTATAACGACTGCCTTAAACTACTATATATCTAAAGGATCGATACATGTTTTCTGTTGTTGTTGCTTACATAGGGTAACAATACTGCTAGAGAAGAAAGTGAGTCTTCCATTGAAATAACAAGGAGTATGCTTTGGGAAGAGACAAAACCGTTTCCTAATGCTCAGTTCCGCGTGTATAGTGTATGGTTGTCTAACTTTAGCGGTTCAAGGGAAGAGTTTGCATTAGCCTCGAGTATGATAACGCATGGGACGGTAATCAATGTGATGATGATTAGACCATCGTCCCCATCTACAACTAATAAGTCGAAAATCAAAGCGGGAATAGCGAAGCTAAAGAAACTTCCAAAATGTCACAAATACCTTAATATCACATGTTCTGATCAGGATTTGGTTGAACCTAGCCTTTGGTAATAGAGAAAAATAAACTCTTCAGAATTTGGATTAAAGTATTGTTGTATTTCCTTTTTTTTGTTTAGATATTTGGGATATAATTTGGACTAACTTGAATTTTATTTTACTTTTGGCTGCTGAGTTATTATCTCAATGTCTTGTTGAGTTCTTGACTTGGTCAAATTTGCTTTGTCATATATTCTGTCTCCAGGATGTTGACATCTTAATATGTTACATGGTGCAGTCTTTTGGTAGTCAGTTGTGGGATACAGCACTATCACTTCAAGTCATGTTAGCTTCCCACGATGTTGTTGATGATTATCATGAGATCATTTGATCAAAGTTCGTCAAAGGATACAGTTACTTGAAAAAATCTCAGCTTACACAAAACCCTCTCGGTGATCATAAGAAAATGTTGAAAGACATTGCGAAAGGAGGATTGACATTTTCAGAGCAAGACAAAGGATGGCCTGTTTCTAATTGTACTGCTGAGAGTTTAGAGGTTTGAATCCATAATCAATTCTTAATTAAGTAACGTTTATAAATCATAAACGTTACGTTTTTCAAAAAAAAAAGTAATGTTTATGATTTATAAACTTCTAGAATATTCATATGATTAAACCCAGGTTGGCTGGTCTAGTGCTGCCTCGTCTTTGGAAGCATGCCGTTGGAGTTGATTGGTCAGAAAATGGATGTAGAGAGGCTCTTTTTTTGGAAGCATGCCGTGGAATAAAAAAGGTATGAAGTAACCGAAACCATCACATGCATAAGGAAAGCTTGTAACTAACCGTTACAAATATAAGAACAGATTTACCAGTATTCATTATAGCTGACTTTCTCTCACCTCTTTTTCTGCCACCCACTTTCTCTCGAGTTCTCCGTCGCGCCGTTTAATGATTCCGGTAGCCGGCGGGCTCATCTTGCCGCCTGTCACAACCTCTTCCTTTTCTCTTTTCTTTTCCCCTCTTAGATTTTGAGTTACACTAAAACAAAAACCTAATGCAGTGGCTTAGTCCGGTGGAGTTGATGGAAGACACAATCGTTGAGCATTAGTACTCTTTGGGCACTAGCATATTACACAAAGGCTATGCGTCTGCTCTCTGTATAATGTGTTATTGCTTTTGAATTTTGAGCTACTATTGCTCCCAACACAATCTCTGTATTGAAGCCAAATCTTATTTTATTTGAACACAAAATCAATGTTTTGGATTCTCCTTATTTTATATTCAATATTAAGTGCTTTTTCTTATGTAGATTTTCAAGTCTTGTGAATAATTAAACTCTGGAAATAAAAGTAAACTCGTTGTTAGCTTAAGTGTATTAGAGCGTACCAAAACAAAATCGATTCATTAAGGTTAAACATATATATTATGATAAAATGCATGATATATACTTTTCTTTTATTTGGGTTATATGATATCAAATATGATTTGTTAACAAAAGAAAAGTTTCAGGAACTAAACATTTAACACTTGCTAAATCAAACTTTTTAAGCTTTTGGAAATTAAAACTAAAATGTCATAAACACGTCCATATGCTTTTTCTTCATGTGTATTCATAATAGCAGTTTCCATAACCTACATTAAGAGAAAAACAGAAATTATTCTTCACATTTTTACGTATAAAAAGAAGAGAAAGAGAATATCAATCTCACTGGGATTAGTTATGACAATGAGCCCAGAGTTTTTGAACTTGCAGTTCCAATAGTTTCTTCCATTAGTTTGGTAATAAAGATTCATGGCGATAGAAGCATGGGTTATGAGATTGCTGGGTGAATAACATGGATACCCACTTGAAAGAAGGCGACAATCCACATGTGAACATGCATAGTTTATGTTATCCAGAAGTGTTGATTGATCCGAAGAAGGTTTAGCCACACATATGGGTGTCAAAATGGGTCAAATGGGTCAACCCAACCCATAACCCAAATGGTTGACTATTAATGGGTCATGGGTCAATCCAATCAATTTATTAAATGGGTTGGGTTGATCCGTGACCCACTAAATTAAATGGGTCAGATGAATTAATGGTTGACCCATGAACCCAACATCTTTATAATGAACCATTTTTAATTTAAGATCAAGTTGATCGAATTGAGACATAAATTAAATTAAGACCAAGTTGATCGAATTGAAAATTTTATTTTTCCGGTTTTTGCGAAAAATTGCGTTTTTCCGGTTTCGGCAGAAAATTACGTTTTTCGATTTTGGCAAAAATTAGGTTTTTCGGTTTTGGCGGGAAATGGTATTTTTCCGGTTTTGGCGGGAAATTGCGTTTTTCCGATTTTGATGGGAAATTGCGTTTTTCGGTTTTGGCCGGAAATTGCGTTTTGCCGGTTTTGGCGGGAAATTGCGTTTTTCCGATTTTGATGGGAAATTCCATTTTCCGGTTTTGGCGGGAAATTGCGTTTTTCCGGTTTTGCCGGGAAATTGCGTTTTCCGGTTTTGGCGAGAAATTGCGTTTTTCCGGTTTTGCCGGGAAATTGCGTTTTCCGGTTTTGGCGAGAAATTGCATTTTTCCGGTTTTGGCGAGAAATTGCGTTATTCCAATTTTGGTGGGAAATTGCGTTTTTCCGGTTTTGACGGAAAATTGCTTTTTTCCGATTTTGACGGGAAATTGCGTTTTTCGGTTTTGGCGGGAAATTGCGTTTTCGGCGAAAATTTTGTTTTTCATTTTTGCGGAAATTTACGTTTTCCTGTTTTGGCGGGAAATTGCATTTTCCTGTTTTGGCGGGAAATTACGTTTTCCAGTTTTGGCGGGAAATTGCGTTTTCCGGTTTTACCGGGAAATTGTTTTTTTTTTACGATTTTGGTGGGAAATCGTATTTTCGGTTTTGGCGAGAAATTATGTTTTTCCGGTTTTTGTGGGAAATTGTGTGTTTTGTGATTTTGACTATTTTTTAGTTAAAAACTAAATGGGTTAGAATTGACCCAACTCAATAGACCTATTTAACTTGTTAACTCATTAACTTGTTAACCCATTAACCTGTTAACCCATTAACTTGTTAACCCATCAATACTTTGGATCAAAAATAAACAATTCATTTGGATTAATGGGTCAGTTTGGGTTGGGTCAACCCATGAGTCATGACCCATTTTGACACCCCTAGCCACACACCATGTCTTCATCTATAACAATTAGTTAGAACAAAGCATATTGAGTAATTAAGAAGAACAAACATCGTTTTACTTGTAACTGGTCTAAGCATATACCTCTGCGTTGACTTTGATAAAGTTTCTCTCTGCGCAAACAGATACACAAATGAAACAATGTTAAGTGGACATGTAAGTAAATTAATTAGGATGGTCAATTAGTTGTAGTTTCATCACCTGAAGAGAGGTAGAAGAAGATCATGAGGAAGCAAAGGCACATACATGCATTAGCCATTGTTTGAGTTTATCTGAGCGTGAGAAGTCTTCTACTATCTTCTATGTATATAAACGATGCAAGTGTTACACTGATATAATTTTTCTTTTATTTTAAAACACACATAAAAAAAGAGAATTTAAAGTTCAAAAAAAAAAGCAAAGACATTTTTGGATATATACTTCTTCTATTTCTAAAAGATGTATGTTTTAAGTTTCTCACATTTATTAAAAAAAACATAAAATTGTAATTACCAATGCATTGTTTTTTTTAATGAACTATTCTCCATAACTTTTAATCAATAATATTTTAATAAATATAATTATATTTTTTGAAATGTACGATTTATCATTAATCAATGTATTGAAAACCTAAAAGATGTATCTTTTTGAAACGAAGATTTTTTTCAGAACGTGAATGTTATAGAAACGGATGGAGTACTAATTAATGTTTTCTGGCTTTTTGAGGTGAATAAAACGTTAATGAGCTATAAATAAAGGGAATTTTAAGATCCAAAGGTCACTCTGTATGAGAATCTTAAGTAGTTTATTAACTTTAAGAAAGATACTTGAAGTAAAATATAAAAAGATTTATATGGATTACTGTGCACAATCTTTATTCTTTGAGAAAACAATAAATCAATATTAAAATATTTATTCTCTCCGTTTCAATTTATTGTCATTGTCCGTAAAAAATTGTTATAAAATAAATGTCAGTTTAGAGTTGTAACATTGTTAGGTATATAAGTAATTGTGTTTTTATTTTGAAAATATACAAAACATATATTATCTTAATCTATGCACATAAATTTAAACGACAATTGAAATGAAACGTTAATTTATGAGCATAAATTTAGAACGAGTACTAATCAACTTAGTTGTCAGTTGAACTATGTAACGGATGATTTGACTAAGCTGCCTAAAACTCTGTTGTCTATTGACTTTTTCTTTGAAACAAAGTGGTCTATTAACTACTGTAGCAAACCTATGTACCCAAACATTTTTTTCATTTTTAAACTTGAATCTATAAGAGCAGTTCCAACAACAGGTTTCAGAGAGAGTTCTTATCTTTTAAAATAAATGAAAATAGTTAAAATAGGAGAAATAACAACACAAAGTTCTTAACAAAAAGTTTTAAAACCGGTTGAGGATAAAAATAAGATGTCATTCTCGGAACGTTTCATTGGTTTAACAAAATCTAAATACTGTATAAATGAATAATTAAAATAGTAATTTTTTTTCTTTAAGAAACTTGTATGAGAGTTCACAGTGAGATCCTAAAGAGAATGGTTGTGATTCTTCATTAGATTAATCACCAATATCTATCTGTTTTTTTTTGTAACATTATCTGTTTATTGTTCTTGTTGTACTGTAGTTTGATTATTCTACGTAATAGAATCAAGACCACTAAAAGTCTTGTAATGGTTAGTTCTTGTTACAAAACAATTATTTATTGGGTTACAAGAACTCACTTCACACCGTCTCAGATTCTAAGATGAGGACGATGAGTTAGGAACCGACGTGTCAGCGAGCTTCTCTAGGAAGCAAACAACATCGTCAGGTGAGCCAAGGAGATATACGACCCACTGCACAAGAAAAGTAGTTCTCTCCTTTGAGGTCAAGCACGTTCCAAGAGATCTTCTCTGGTGAATGACGTCTTGAGATCCCTAAGCTATGGTTGGGCCCACTTTTTCTCTCTGTTGTCTGAAGAGATCTCTGTGAAGCCTTGTTGTTGTTATTAGAGTTAGAGGAGGATGAAGATTTTGAACCGCTTTTGTTATTATGTGTCGACTTTGAAGGTGGTCTTCTGTCTCCTGATGATGATATAGTCCCACTATCAGATGATGGTCTGGACCGTGCAATGGCTGGGATGATGTCTGGTGGGAGTTCTGGTTTAAAGAAAGTGTACACATCTTCGTCCTTCCCCAAGAAATGACCAATGCACAAGACATAGTAAATAGGTGTGGTCATGGACTTGCTATGCATTATCTCTCCTAGAATGCGATCAATTGCAGCTCCCTTGGTTACACCTACGGCACGTACATCCACAGAGCGGCTTCCTTGGACAACATCAACTGATGCATTAGAGATTGGTCCTGTCCATAAGTGTTGTAAAAGATCTCTTGCTTGAAGTCTCCCAAATTCAATACCTGCATGAAAATGAGTTAGTCTTGAATGATTAATAGAAAGGCAAAACCAATAGGGGTAGTACCTGCGTATTTGTAGTTCCATATAAGAGAAGTACCACGTGTTTCAAAGTGTGACCTTGGTGTTCTCTCAGTGAAGTACTTGAAAACATGCTACAAAAAGAAAGAAAAAGACACAACTCAGATTGAGATGTGGTTTTGTCTGGACTAAGGTATCTTTTGTACCTTTACACTATCAACCCATTCCATGTTCAAGTGTTCTGGCATTTTAGTCATTCACTCTCCATTAGTAAGCCTTAGGAACATCCCATTCTCTGCAGCCAGCCACATATCATACTCTCCAAAGTTCTGATTTAAAGTAAAAACCAAGTCAGTAAGTGAACATGTTGTCCCAAGAAAAGGAAGAGAAAGAACTAAAAATCGGTCTAGGCACCACCTAGAGGTCTGCTTAGTCAGCAAATCGGTCTAAACAGAACGATTTTTCAGACTTCCTAAAAAATAGTTCTCTATAAGCTGCCTAACAATTTCTTGAACATTAAACAATACAGATACATACTTTGTCCAAAACACATCTGCTGCTTCCACTCAGGACAACTATGGTTGTACTTGGATCACTGCATAATGCCTTTAATGGTCCTTTTAGCTCTGGGTGTAGATTGAGATCCATCTCCTTTATTTGATCTCCTCTTCTCTTTTGATTATCCACTGGTTCAGTCAATGTTGCATTGAAACCCTGAAATTTTTAGTGACCACAAGTATCATTTAGTTCAAGTATCATGAAGTGCTTAACGAAATTTTTAATTCCTAACAGCTTCTAAAACAAATTACCAGGATTAGTAGCCTGTTGATTGACTTTGAATACCGTCGAATCGCATCATCTTGTGGAAGCTCAGGTGGGACTTTGCTGATTCTTAGTTGAGCCTCTATTACAGTATTATTTAGTTCACTGCAGATAGTTACACTTCAATAGCTGCCAAGGATCATCTCATTGAACAACACAAACAAGGCACTACTAACTTGCATACCTCACAAAAGTTTCAGCCCATTCTTGAGCGGTATGAGTTTTGACATGATGAAAGTTATGCATATGCCTTTTCTCTCTTTCTTCAGGGGACATGTTTAAGGCCTGTCCAGTGGAGGCAGAAACTTCTGTAATGTTCCAAGTGTTCACAAGAATGGCTCCAGCACCTGCAAACTGTAAAACAAATGCAACTTTGAAAAAAAAACACATTCATCTGAGGCAAAGCTTCTGAGTATGGGAGTTATTACTTCACTGAGAATGAGGACGCCCTTCCTAGCCTCTTGGCAAGCAACAAACTCGTAACAAACAAGGATCATCCCATCTCTCAAAGATGTGACAAGTGAAACATCTGATGAAAGAAGCTAATCAGATGACTGAAAGTAACAAACTGTAACCATACCCACAAGTAGCTAGACCATTTTACCTGTGACAGCATAAAGTGCACATAAAGCATAAAAATCCAGTGAAGGATCCTGATCACAGGGCATGAAAAAAAAATTATCAGCATGATTTCATAGTTTAATTATCGTGTACGGATAATAAAAACATTTTCGAAATTATAATCGGAATTATCCTAAATCTTAAATGCTCATATACGAGAGCATAAAAGCAAACTCATATTTCCAAATGTCAGAAGTGTTATACCATTTCTTACGGTCCAAAAGCTTAACTAATCAAATGGGAAATTTAAACGATTTAAATTTACACAAATCCACCAGTATGACAAGAATAGTTTATTCATGCACATAATTACATGGATGTAGTTAGCTATTTTCATGTTAACAAATAAGATAAAGTAATTTAAATTTGCACAAATGACAAATCCACCGGTCTGACAAGAGTAGTTTATTCATCCACATAATTACATGGATGAGGTAGTACTTATTTTCACGTGGTTCTTGTACAATCCACCATAATTTGTTTTATTATGTTAGGTATAGTTTTCTTATCTCAGAAAAATTTATATTTTGTCTCATTCAAATCATTTTTTTTTTCTATAGAAAGCAAAAATAATTTTCGACAAACTATAAGATATGTCTTAGGTTGTTCAACTAAAATTTCCGTACAGTAGTTTACTATAGAACAATACTTAGGTTCACCCCTGAAGTGAACTTTTTAAATTCACCTCACTTCTATTAGCCAATCAAATCGCCACATAGGATTAGTGACAAAAAATATTAAATACATTTTTAAAAAGCCAAAAAATCTGTTAAATGTCAATTTTAACAAAATTAATACCACAAACTAAACCCTAAATCCAAACCGTAATCATGAACCCAAATTCTATACCATAAACCCAAACCCTAAACCCAAACCCTAAACCCTAAACTCAAATTCTATATCCAAAAATCAAACGCTAAATTCTAAATCTAAACTGTAAATTCTAAACCCAAGGGTTTGGGTTTGGGTTTAGAGCTTCGTCTTAGAGTATAGGGTTTGATTTTAGGATATAGGGTTTTGGTTTAGTGTTTGGGTTTAGGATATAGAATTTTATTTTAGGGTATAGAATCTAGAGTTTCGAGTATATGATTTGGGTTTAGGGTTTAGGATTTGGGTTTAGGGTATAGGGTTTAGGTTTAGGGTTACGGTTTGGATTTAGATTTTAGTTTGCGGTATTAATTTTGTTAAAATTGACATTTAAGATTTTTTAGCTTTTAAAAAATGTATTTAATATTTTTTGTCATTAATCCTATGTAGCAATTTAATTGGCTAATAGAAGTAAGGTAAATTTAAAAAGTTTACCCCAGGGGTGAATCTAAGTATTTTTCTTTACTATATTTGGCCACATCAGAGACAATCATGTGAATTTGGTATTTCTAGGTCAAATTCGTAGGTTCGGTTGGCCACTACAAGCGGTCTCACCATTATGAAAATACGTGGAGCCTAACCGGTCCGGTGCGATCTCAAAATGAACCCCACATCAAGATAAGATTCTAGACCGGACAATCTTTAAAGGACTTCCCACTCGACTCGGAGGATCTGATCCTACTAAGTGTTGTTCCTGATAGGCGAGACTTTGGAACTGGGACTTGATCAGACTAGTACCGTAGACCGTAGAGGAGCCTAGGACTAGTACAAGGTACAACCTATCTATTTTTACATTTTTAATTATCGTGTACAGATAATAAAAACATTTTCCAAATTATAATCGGAATTATCCTAAATCTTAAATGCTCATATACGAAAAACATAAAATTCTAAAAAGATGGTGGAAATAGATTACATCCTTCGAAAAAGTTCAACAATAAAACAAAACTCGGTCTAGTTGATTAAAAAATAGTTAAAAGGATACCGATTTTTTTAAAGAGTGGCTATAAAAGAATAAAACTTAAATGAGAAAAAGCTACAAACAAAACATAAATGGGCACAAAAATTAGAGTTTACAATGCTTATTGTTTTTGCCGAGCTCATCATTTTTCTTTGTAATTTTACATTTGATCAATCAATTGACGTCTTTCAAATAATTGATAATTGAACTTGTGTGTTTCATCTTATATGTGCGAAATTCAGATTAAACAAAGATGATACTAAAATTAACTTTAACTTTCAAAAAGTAGTTGGAAAATAGATTTGTAAACATCAAGAGCCACTAAAATTCGCTTGAACTGGGTTAGAAATGTTAAGATCGAAGTAATTGGGCCACTTTAGTAGCATCTGTGTCAGGCCCATTGACATACTTTTTTTAAGGAGAAACACTCTTAATGAATCAGAGGGTCTCTGGAGGTTGTCATCTTCATTCTTCAGACTCTGGTGACAAAGAAATACACCAACAGAGAGAGAGAATGGCGATCAGGAAGCTTCTGCTTCTATTGAAACCGATTGATCTGTACCCATTCCTTGAAACAGATGGTGTCTCGCTCATCAAAAACCATCAGGTATCACATCACACCCTCCTCTTCTCTTCAGATCACGTTTCTTTCATCACACATCGAAGATGTTCGACGAAATTCCTGACAGAACATCACCGTTAACTTTTTGACAATGTCGTAGAAATTTGGTTACCTCGTTTATGTAATAAACGTAAATTACAAATCTTTACGTCTTCCTTCTTGTCCCCATTGTGAAAAGTTTCCATCTTTCAATGTTTAGGTTCTTCAGTATCTAGAGAGCAGGTGCAAAGTACACAGGGACGCTATAAACTTTTGTCAGGAGATTCTAAACAAGAAGCCAGTTGAGTGGAAACCCATTTCACGCAACGACTTATCACACTCCATTCGTGATGATGTGGATATGGTCATCACCGTTGGTGGAGACGGCACCCTCTTGCACGCCAGTCATTTTATAGACGATTCTGTTCCTGTTCTTGGTGTCAACTCTGACCCAACTCAAGCTCACGAGGTCTTTTAAGGAACTAGCTTTTTTAGTGAAAAAAATGTGGAAAGAAGCTAAGTGTGTGTTGTTTATAATAATTATAGGTGGAAGAACTAAGCGATCAGTTTGATGCTAGTAGAAGCACTGGTCATCTTTGTGCTGCTACAGTTGAGAATTTTGAACAGGTAAGTTAAGCTTGATAGAGGAATAAGCCTGTTTGTTTACTTGTGTCGGTTTATAAAATTCAGTTATTTTGTTAGGTATTGGATGACATTTTGTTAGGCAGAGTAGTTCCTTCCAAAGTATCGAGAATATCAGTAAAGTTAAACTCAGAACCTCTTCTTTCACACGCACTTAATGACATTCTGATCGCACATCCATGCCCTGCCGCTGTTTCAAAGTTCTCTTTCAAGTAAGAGTTTCTTAGAATCACAAAGTACTAGACATTAAACCCTCTCTAAGTCAGTCTTCTTTATAACATGCGCAGGATAAAGAAAAATAATGGGGATGCCAGTCCAAAGACTGTGAACTGTCGCTCGAGCGGTCTAAGAGTCTGCACACCAGCTGGCTCAACTGCAGCAATGCTGTCAGCAGGTGGGTTCGTGATGCCAATGTTGTCTCCTGATCTGCAGTTCATGGTTAGGGAGCCTATCTCTCCCGGTCCAACCCTTGCTCAAATGCATTCAGCCTTTAAACCGGGCCAAACCTTGGATGTTAACTGGTATTCAGACCATGGGACTATCTACATCGACGGTTGTCAGGTTAACTACAACGTGCAGCTCGGCGATACAATTGAGATATCATCTGACGCGCCGGTTTTAAACGTTTTCTTGTCTCAAGGCTTTACTCAGATCAGATCAAGGTACTAGACTTCATTGAGAGAGACAGCTTTCAACCCACTTGTCTGTAGATAGTTATGGCAAAGGTTCTTTGGTCCG
Source organism: Raphanus sativus (assembly GCF_000801105.2). Classification (NCBI taxonomy): domain Eukaryota; kingdom Viridiplantae; phylum Streptophyta; class Magnoliopsida; order Brassicales; family Brassicaceae; genus Raphanus; species Raphanus sativus. Next base: position 828,298 of record NC_079512.1, on the reverse strand, counting down.
AAAGATTCGTTGATTCTTCGAAGAAGTTTAGTTGGAAGTAAGATGTCTTTGTTGAACCAAGAACGTGGATGTGTCTGATCCTCTTGAATAAAAATAAAATAATCTTTTTTTCTCTCGTGCAAATTGTTGATTCTGGAGAAAGATATTTTTCGAAATGGGACCTTATTAATGATTGGTTGATTGACATTCTGAATGCTGATTATTTTGTTTATGGCTTATGTAACAATACGTGTATGAATATGATCTATAGAATTTGATATTTTATATTAACGTTTCACTATCATACTATCATTTTAGTTATTATGTTAGATTGTATAATGCAAACAGTAGATATTCTGAGCATGAGTACAAGAAATTCAAGTGATGCAGAGGTGTGTTACTTACAGCTTGAGCCAGCAGAGATGGTCTCCTGCAGTTAAGACACTTGTACTAAGACTGCCACTTGTACACCCAGTGTTCACTCATCAGCCTAAAAAGAATATCCCCCTCAAGTTCTTCATATTTTCTTTTCAAACCCCACCACTTATATACTGTACGAAGACACCCACCACTATTTATTAATATGATATTTCTTTCCTCAAAGGCCATCGGCTAATCTAGAATCCGAATGTACAAATTATTTTTTTTTGTTTTGAAAATGGGTCCTTTTTAATGATAGGTTGATTATGATTTCTGACTGACTGGTGATTAATTTGTTTATGGCTTGTGTAACCATACGTGTATGAATATAATCTTGATATTATAAAATTATTTTTATTTTTATTTAGAATACTGATCAGAAAGTTATAAGTAAATTCATTTTGACCAGGAAAATATTTATCAGAAAATTCTCTCATTCAGACAAATCAGAAAAACGTAAGAGTTGCTTAAAACCATAAACCTCAACCTCAAAGTCTTCAGGAGACAAATCAAGTTTCCGACAGCAAATCAGAAAGGATAAGTTTGGTTTTCTCTAGATTTGAATCTTTTCGCAAAGATTTTGTTTCTTTTGGATGAAGATTCAGTGCAACGTCTGTGAGGCGGCAGAAGCGGCGGTGCTCTGTTGCGCCGACGAAGCTGCGTTGTGTTGGGGTTGCGACGAGAAAATCCACGCCGCTAATAAACTCGCTGAGAAACACCAGAGAGTCCCTCTCTCTGTCTCTTCCTCTTCCATACCCAAATGCGACATTTGTCAGGTCTGAACTCATCTCTCTCTCTTCATCTCAAAGTCTTTAAGTCTCTGACATAAAAAACCTCTGTTTAATTGCTCTGTTTCTTATAAAAAGTTTCAACCTTTATAGGTTTAGATACGCCATTGCTCTGTTTATTTCTCTGTTTAATTGCTCTGTTTCTTATAAAAGTTTCAACCTTTATAGGTTTTGATAGGCAATTGCTCTGTTTATTTCTTTGTTTAATTGCTCTGTTTTTTTGGTAAGCTCTGTTTTCATTTTGGGAACTTGACAGGAAGCTTCTGGATTCTTCTTTTGTCTGCAAGACAGAGCTATACTATGCCGGAAATGCGATGTGGCAATCCACACTGTGAACCCTCATGTTTCAGCTCACCAGAGGTTTCTTCTGACCGGGATCAGAGTTGGTCTTGAAGCTATAGACACGGGTCCTTCTGTAAAATCATCATCACCACCAGCATCCAATGATGATAAAGCCATGGAGACCAAACAGTTTACACTACCTACATCTGAGCCTCAGAAGATGGACTTTGATCATCATCATCATCAGAAGAAGATGGTTTTACCGGAAACTAAAGTCAGTGATCACATTTCTACAAAGCTTCCTTTTGCAAGCAGCGGATCAGCTACTGGTCAGTGGCAATTAGAGGAGATTTTCGGGTTAACCGACTTTGATCAGAGCTATGAATACATGGAGAACAACGGTTCATCTAAGGTAAACAATTGCTTATCATTATTGTGTGTAACAAGCAGTGTTCAAGAAATGTATAGGATTATTGATTAGGCGGGCGCCTAGACCAATTTTTTGAACATCTAAACCGACTTTTTTCGTTCTAGAAAAATCTGGTTTGCCCCTATGGTAACAAGTAAAGATTTGGTTTAATTTTGGCTTTTTTGATTCATCTTTTTTTTTTCTTGCAGGCGGATACTAGTAGGCTAGGAGATTCAGACAGTTCTTCCATGATGAGATCTGGAGAAGAAGATGGGGAAGATAACAATAACTGCTTGGGAGGTGAGACATCATGCGCTGTTCCACAGATTCATTCTCCACCAACAGCTTCAGGTCTAAACTGGCCTAAGCATTTTGACCACAACTCAGTGTTTGTTCCGGATATATCTTCTTCAACTCCTTGTACCGGTTCATCCCCTAACCAAAGGGTTGGGAAGCGGCGACGGAGACGGTTCTAACAACTGCAACAACCATCGGCTGGTCTGATAATAGATGTGAACTATCATTAAAATGATACTGTAGTTGTTGGTCTGTGACTGAGAAAGTTTATTGTTTCCTTGTTAGATGCAAGATATTACATTTGGAGATTACAATAATATATACATGACATCAAATTCTAGTACTCATCAAGTAGCTTATCTGCTTTGCTATATTCTAAATCTGTAGTTACAATTTTAAAAAAAACCAACAGCACATCTTGATGTAAACTATATTAAGTTTTATTTGCTGCCAGAAGCAAGAGCAGTCCAATGAGGTGGAAGACGGTCAGAAACAGGTAGACCAGCATAGTTTTGACATTGATGTCAAGAGGATACAATCTAATGTCTATACTCAAATGTCAAGCTGTGTGCTCTTGGCAAATCTCTTCAACAAGTTGAGATCTTCTAGCCCATCTCTCTCCCACGGCCCATGGGCCATTATCGTATCTTATTTCTAGAACACAGAGGTTCATAGAAGCAACGAAGATTATAGCTGGGCTTCCATGTTTCTATGGATTCGGAGCTCCTAATGAGTCGGATCCTGAACCCGTTTTATATTATCATTCTCGTCCTATAAATACGCTTATTTACACTGAATGCCACCACTGTTATTTCCTGAAAACGGAATCTTATCGGAGAAATTGAAATTAGCAGAGAAGAACAGGAATGGCGATTCTCTGTTCGTCCTCAACAGTTATACTCCCTCCTTCTTCTTCGGTAAAAACCTCCGGATGTAACAGAAGGTCTCTGTTTCTAGGATTCTCTCTAAATGCTATCTCAAAGCCGCCGGTTCGAATCGCCACCAATGTGAACACCAAAAGAGGAGTGCAGGTGAAATGCGAAGCCGAGCAGGCAACTACTACTACTACTACTACTACTACATCCCTTGTTCCGGCGAATCAACGGTGGATGTTCGACGAAGAAGAAGCCAATGGCCCTGTAACAATCTCTCTCTCTCTCTCTCTCTCTCTTGTTTATTAGTTTAGCGCATTAGATAATCAAATGAATTTGAATGTTTGATTCATAAAGTGTGAACCTTTACTTACAGTATTTGCATTGTGTTATGAGGATGGGTTATGTTGAAGTTGTAGACTTTATTGAATGTTTTGATTTTTTATAGGATATCTGGAACACAACATGGTATCCAAAGGCTTCAGACCATGTGAACACGGACAAGCCCTGGTATGTGGTCGACGCAACCGACAAGATTCTCGGAAGGTTAGCATCAACCATTGCTAACCACATCCGTGGGAAGAACCTTGCCTCCTACACTCCCAGTGTCGACATGGGAGCCTTTGTTATTGTGGTACGAGAAAAAATGAGAAAACAAGACTGTGTTGTGAAGCACTTGTTTTTTTTTTTGTCATGTAACTTATATGTTCTCTCTTTTTGGTTTTTGGTTTAAAAGGTGAATGCTGAGAAAGTGGCTGTGTCTGGAAAGAAAAGGAACCAGAAGCTGTACAGGAGGCATTCAGGACGACCTGGTGGTATGACTGTAGAAACCTTTGATCAGTTGCAGCAGAGAATCCCGGAAAGGATCATTGAGCATGCTGTTCGTGGAATGCTTCCCAAGGGACGGGTTAGATATTTGATTCCTTGTTCTTTTATCAGTGTGGTCCAGTGTTTAAAGAGTTGGTCTAGGCGGCAAATTGGTCAACAATTTTCTTCAAATCTGGTTTGTGCGACTCGAATCGGTTTAAACAGATCTAAATAGTCTAAATTGATTAGTCTCTAGATATATAAAACCAAGCAATAATGTTAGGGAAAATTGACAAGTTTGTTTAATTTTTTTTTTGTATGTGTAATTTTTATAATTCATCAAAATAATTTTATGATTAAGCTCAAAAACTAAAACAACTAATGTAAATGTAAAATATATATATAGTTTATTCTGATTAATAGTTTCTACATTGGTTCTTAGACCATCTCCATCCCAACTCCATATTTTACTCTATTTATAGAGTAAATGGAGTGAGAAATGGAGTAATGAACAAAAAATAAAAGCATTACTTTATAAATGGAGTAAAGCTTTTATTTTTTGTTCACTACTCCATTTTCCACTCCATTTACTCTATAAATGGAGTAAAATATGGAGTGGGGATGGAGATGCCCTTACATAGTCTGATCGTTTTGTGGCAGCTTGGGAGAGCTCTGTTCAATCACTTGAAGGTTTACAAAGGCCCTGACCATCCTCACGAGGCACAGAAGCCGCTTGATCTCCCTATCCGGGACAAGAGAATACAGCTGCAGAAATAGATACATACACCATGGAGTATCTCTACTAAGCTCCAGTTTTATCTTGGGTTTCTGTAGTTTCTTCATCTCAAAGGTAGAGGAGACCTTGCAGATTCTTGTTTCTATTGCTTGCAACTATCATCTCTATGCTACAAAAGTTTTCTAATGTGAAAAAGTCTTTTATTTAGTTTTTTGCTGCTAACTAAACTATCTTAATGATAATTTGGCCACCACAACATCATAAGCCACTACCTTCGATGGTACGAGATAAGTGTCACTAACTCTCCCGGAGATTACTGGACTGATAGACTGATAGTTCTTCTCTTATGCAGAAGCTTTTGCGATCATACAATGACACAAGGCTCATTATATATAGAAAAAAATTGCTAAAGTATTAATATCCATTACATATAACTTGCACCAAATTCCACGGTAAATCATCAAATTCATAAAAAAAAATTGCAATGTTATTAGCCAAAATAGCATTAAAATCATTCTCAATGAGATAACAAGAGAGTTATTATGTAAAACCAACTCATACTTATTTTGTATGTCTATATTATATTTTTGTTAATTAAAGATTTGCTTGATCTAATAATAAGCCAACACAAAAGATTACAAAAAGAAAAAGGTTTGTAACACTTTATTTTATTAAAGTTTGTTTGAAACTAAAACAAATCGACATAACGAAACAAAAACTAATGGTATTTTTATCCACCGAAAATAATAGTGATAATTTTTAATGACACATTAACAATACCGGCCATGACAAGCTTTATTAGACTAAAGTAAATAATTAGACGTCCATGTATGATGTATCTAAACAGAATCGGTTTACCTAACAAAACTTTCAATCTAATAAATTTTAAGATCACATAACACTATCATAGTTTTTTACTTTTTGATTGTCTTTGTCAATTTAGTTTAGCTTTGGAAAGCCAAAAGAACAAATTGAAAGAAAACACACAAATCAGAACAACCTAAACTGTAAACGGATTAACAGAGATATAAATCTAAACCCCAAAGCATCAAAATCCAAGAAAAAATTTGACCTAAAACTTCAGAGACCAAATTAAAAGAATATAGAATGGATTAAGTTGACCAAAAAAAAAGAATGGATTAAGTTTTAGTTTGACCTACTGAATTTTTTTTTTTGTAAACTACCTACTGAAATCTTTAAAGAATAACTAAAAGTTGTTAAAAAAAGGTTGGTGATGATAAGAGGAAAACTTGGGATAAGACACGTAAACCCGTGAGTTCTGAGTTTAAATCTTACCATAAACTAAGTTATTAACTTTTGGCTAGACAAACATAAAGTCATGTCTTAGGCCTTACTAAAAAAACCTGGAAAAACAAAACAAAGACAAATCGATATGCATATTATATTAGGTCTTTAGAAGAGAAGAAGATCTTTCCAACTAGTTAGGATTGTTTTGAGCTGCAGGAGGGGTTGGAAGCAGATACATATTGAGTTTGGAATCCTTGCTATCCCAGAAGAATCCAATCGTTTGTCCTTCCTTCAAACCTTTACTCTCGACAAACTTTTTACCCCACCCACCGTTTAAAACATAGCTTCTTGTTGTGTACACCATTCTTTTCAGAACAAAGTCGTGTTCAGTGTCTGTGCTGAGGTCGTACACTTTAATTGTGACTCCATGTCCTGCTTCGATAGCTTGTTTGTTATCTTTAGAGAGATGACTCACGATGTGGTTCTCGGCATCGCTTCTTTGCAGCATAAGTCGGCTTTGACTACCGACGTCACTTGCAGATAATGTCTTCTTGAAGGTATATGGGGGCATGTTGAGATCGAAATCCATCTAGACGTACGCTCGTTGGCTTCTCCTCTTTTGTTATTTGTTTGAGAAGAAAAGTGTGTGTTGAAATTTGTTTATATATAAAGAGATGTATAAACACTAAACTGATTTCTAGTAGGAATGCACTTATAATTCCTATCGTGAATTGTTTATTTTTTTTTTATTTTTATCAAGCCTATCAAGAATTGGTTTCATCAATGAATTTGTGTGGCAAATCATTTAACTTTAAAATTTATTTTATATGACGGTTTTAGCCTGTTATGCATTTTTTTTCCTTTTCTCGACAACATTGCATTTTTCTTATATAATGATTTTCCTTATATTAAAAATCAATTAATCTTACTTGAATAATGAGATTAATAATCAGATAGATTAGGTGAATTAAATTAAAAAAATTAACCATCTAATATGTTCTATATGTTGGATCGTAAAGTCAATCACACAGCGTTGTATTCTCATGTTGGTTCTTGTTAGTTTTTTTAAAAAATTATTTCATATCCTCTTTCTCCTTTTTTAAAAAAACGCTGCAAGTTTTCCCTTAAACCTCTGTTTTCAACAATAAAAAAAAAACAAGTATACGCATGCATGCATGGTTTTTAGCAAAGAGTTAGCTAAACGCGAACAAAAAGTCTCTTAGACTATCTCTATTGGTTAGAACCCATCATGGGTTCTAATGATTAGTTTAATTATAAATTTTGTAGTTTGTGAAGTTTAGAACTTCTTGTAATGTAATTAAATTTGTCATACAATCCTCACTTGACTTCATATAGTAACAGAGGTGGTCTAGGCGTAGACATAAACAAACGCAAAAGATAAGAAAGAAGAGTGATCTAGTAAGAAGTTAAATGATGGCCAAAGTGCAAAAGGCTATGTTGGAGATGATATAGACTTATAGGGTATAGCCAATGAGGAGACATAAACAAACGCAAAGGTAAGAAATAAGAGAGTGGTCCGGTAAGAAGTTAAATGATGGCCAAAGTGCAAAAGGCTATATCTGGAGACTCGAGATTATATAGCCAATGTGGTAAGAAGAATCTAACCCGTTTAGATTATTTTTAATAAAATGCATATGTACTTCAAATTTCTCAAAATCCAAAATAAAATAATATTTAATGAAGTATTTTTGATGTTTTGAGTTCTATTTAGATATTGATTTTTGATGTCCATTAGTATATATTTTCAAGTGTTTTGGAAAACTTCAAAATATTTAATAGATTTTGGATACTTTTTAGATATTAAATATGAAAATAATTAATATATTTAAATATATAAATCTGAATTGCATATATTTAGATATCCAATATATTTTGGTTCGGTAAGATTTGGTTTCACTTTTCTAGATACAAAAATTTTGAATCCATTCAAATATTTAACCAGTTTCATTTGAAATCAAATATTATTTTTTCATATCGTATTCAGTTTTCTTCTTCGAATTTGTTTTTTTTTTGTCCAGCCTTACAAACATACATATTTTAGAACATATAATCAATTGAAACACAAGGATTTGAAAATTTATAATTCTCTTTTTTTTTTGAATTGAATGTTAAATTTAATTCAAGAAAAAGACCTTGTTACAACTATGTGTGAACTTTCCTAACTTTCTATACAAGAATTTAGAAATCAAAATATGAACTTAAACTCTTTTGCTTCAACTCTTCTTTCTTCTCTTCATTTTCTTCCTACTGATTCTTTAAAAACACTCCTTTATCTTGTGGAAAACCAATACTGCAACCCTCTTTTAAGTTTGTTGTCGTCTCCCCTTTGTATAATAGAGAACTTGTTTCTGATGGTTTTGTCAAGCATACTGGCTAGAAGGTTTGGTGGAGACTCTTTTTCTCCATGCCTTCTTCTATTCCTTTCACGCCAAATGCTGTGAACAGCCAACTGAAATATGTATCTGATCGTGAACAGCTGCAGCTTATTCTTTTCCAACTTCACAATAAGCCTCAACAGTTCTGCCCACTTCTCAGTATATTTTTCTCTCATCACTCCTCTTGCCATACTACCCCATATCTGTTTTGAGTAAGAGCACTCAAAAAAGAGATGACTAATAGTTTCAAGACCTTCTCCACACAGTATACACAAGTATCAACATTCACATTCCAGTGCAACATCCTGCTTCCAGTTGATAACCTGTCTTTTACCGCAACCCATGTTATAAAAGAAAATTTAGGAGTCGAGTGTTTGAACCAAATCCCCTTGTGCCAATCTTGAATCTGATGTTTCTCCCTCATTATTTGCCAGGTTTCACTCGTCGAGAAGGTTCCCTTATACTTACCCTCACTGCTCTTCCACAAAGATATGTCTTCATCATCATGCTGCCGCCTCTCTTTGAATTTTTCAATTTCCAGTTCTACTCTGTTTAGAATATGAAATCGATGATTCTTTTTCCTGTGATGTCGACAAGCTTCAACTTTTGCATCTGCAGGAATTCCCATATCCATACATCCTCTCGTTCCCAATAGATCCGTTAAGCAACCAAGTGGGGACCAAGCTTCGTTCCAAAAAGAGGCTTTTTTACCATTCCTAACTTCAACTTTATAGAACTCCTTTGCCTTTTCTCTGCTTTTGAGGATCTTTCTCCACATCCAGGAGCCTAAAGCTGTCTCTTTTACTGTCCATATTGAACTATTCCGAATAAGATAGACATGAATCCAATTTACCCATAACGACTTTGCTGACAGAATCCTCCATATCAACTTCAATACACTCACTTCATTCATTTCCTTCAATGGCCTTATGCCCAATCCCCCTTCCTTCTTAGTCTTACAAATTTCTGGCCAAGATATTTTTACTTTCCTGCTGTTCAACTCCGGTCCCGACCACAAGAATGCTGAACAGAGCCTTTCCACCTCTTTAATGCATCCACTTGGTAACCGAAACGCTGCCATCCAGAAATTCGCTAGACTAGATATAACTGAGTTTATTAGTTGTAGTCTGTCAGCATAGGATAAGAATCTTCCTGTCCAAGTACCTATTCTTTTCCGTATCTTCTCAACTAGAGGGAGGAAGTCTGTAACTGTCATACCTTTTGTTAGCAAAGGAAGTCCCAAATATCTCACTGGAAGCTTCCCTGCTGCAAACGAAAAGTGACTTAACAGGTCTTCTTTTTTTTCTTCAGTAAAACCAGCCATGAATAGGGTAGATTTCTCCAAGCTTATCTTCAAACCAGACATCTTATCGAACTTCTCAAACACCTTCAGCACTCCTTCAACTCATCTTTTATCTCCCTCAGCAAAGACCATCAAATCATCCGCAAAACATAGATGAGTAAGTTCTATGCTTTTGCATTTTGGATGATATCCTATCAAACCTTTCTCAGCTGCATTATCCAACATCTTCGAGAGGACATTCATGCATATAACAAAAAAATATGGAGACAGTGAGCAACCTTGACGCAAGCCCCTCTTACTCTGAAAGTACCCAGCTAAGTCTCCATTTACTTGAACGGAAAAAGATGCAGTCGTGACACATAAGGAGATCCAGTAGACAAACTTATCTGGTAGACCCATCGCTTTTAAGGTGTTGAGAAGGAAAGCCCACTGCACAGAATCGAAATCTTTTGATATATCTATCATCATAGCACATCTAGGCGATATTGCTTCCTTGTGATAATCTTTTACAATCTCTGTAGCCAGCAGGACATTCTCCATAAGCAGTATCTCCTTTATAAACGCAGATTGACTGAGTGTTATACACTTAGGCATCACCTCCTTCAATCTACTGGCAATGATTTTCGAGACTATCTTGTATAAGACATTACAACACGATATGGGTCTGTAATCTCTCATACCTTTTGCCTCTTCCTTCTTCGGTATTAAAGCCAGTATGGTTGAGTTCACTCCTTTTGGCAAAAATCCTTTGATGAAGAAGGATTGTACAGCCACCGTTACATCATCTCCTATGACTTGCCAAGCTTCTTTGAAGAACTCTGAAGTGTAGCCATCTGGTCCAGGAGATGTCATTCGGCATTTTAAATAATATCTTTCTAATCTCCTCCTTTGTTACCTCTCTCTCAAGCTTCTCAATTAAATTAATTTATAATTCATACTAATCTTATTGATTTACTTGTATAAAATTAATAGTTTAGTGAACTGTATCTCAATTAAATATATAAATTACATTATAAAGTAGAATGGAGGCCCAATCCAATGGGGGCTCAATCCAATATTTGATTAGAATGCCTTCGAGCTCTGCATTGACCACCACAGGGATCATGAAACTCGTGTAGATCTAGTTTATCCTTTTAAATCTGACGGCTAGCCAATAATCTCGTTGGCTAGTAACGAATTGGGCCCCACTCATGGATATAGAAAAAAAGTAGACAAAACACGTTTCTGGCATTAATGAATAGTTTAGAAAGAAAAGCTAGATTGGTTTTCGAAAAGAGTGTGCGTGGAGTTCAACGATTTGATTCAGCAGATGATGGATGATTACATGATTTGGCTCTATAAAATAAACAAAAGCTAGATCACATCATTCATTCTCAATCACATCTCTCCTGGTCAACGCTGCTGCTAAGCCTTCACCATTTTGCTCCAAGATGTGGAAGCTCTGCTTCTGTCTACCTTTCCTACTCCTTGACGTCGGTGTAGCCAAGGCTTCTGCATCCATCTACCTCCCTAGTCAAACCGGCGGTGACGGTTCTTCTAACCCTGTTTGCTCCTCCCCGGATCCTAACCTGAACTACAGACCAGTCATCGGGATACTGAGCCACCCTGGTGATGGAGCCTCGGGTCGGCTGAGCAATGATACGACCTCGACTTACATCGCAGCTTCTTACGTGAAGTTCGCTGAGGCAGGTGGGGCACGTGTCATCCCTCTCATCTACAACGAGCCTGAAGATGTTCTCTTCAAGGTCATATTCTCATATCTCTGTAATCTTTCTCCTTTTGTGTTTTAAATATGGCTACACTCAGTTTAATTATATCTTCTTTTTTTTTGGTGAATTACAACAGAAGCTAGAGCTAGTCAATGGTGTGATATTCACTGGTGGTTGGGCTAAAAAATATGAATATTTCGACATGGTCACAAAAATCTTCAAAGTAAGTTGCCATCCATGTTTGGTTTCATCATGTATATTTGTAGGATCTCAAAAATCCTAATTGACAATCACAGACCATAAAGAGTAGGAAATCATAATATAAAGAAAGAAAACGTTAAGTGGCAGTGGACGGGCTTGGGACGCTAACACGTTTCAGGTTCGATCCTCCTGCTATGCGAAACTAAGTCACATTGTTCTGTTCACCTCACGCGGATATGGGTCCATGCTTTAGGACCCATTTGAATGCCCAGGAGAAGGAGTCCATCCGCGGGCTTGCGACTCCCCCGGGGGTTAGGTCTGGTTCCAATAGTGACCCGGGTTTAACCCTTTTAGTTTCAAAAAAAAAAAAAAAAAAGAAAACGTTAAGAAAATAGATGAAATAATACATGGAGTCGAAATTTGATCTCTTTACTTAACTTAATATTTACATAATGTTTTATCACAGAAAGCTTTAGAGAGAAATGATGCTGGAGACCATTTTCCAATATATGGCATTTGCCTCGGTTTCGAGCTTATGTCTATCATCGTCAGTCAGGTGACTCTTTTCTTCTTTGGAAACTAGAGTTTTGTTTGAATATAGATCTGAGTGAATATTACAGTATACCGCAGCCCTTTGGGAACCTGCGGGCTCCATACTAAAACATCTAATCTTTGTCCTTTGGTAACAACAGAACAGAGACATTCTTGAAAGATTTGATGCTGAAGATAATGCATCAAGTCTTCAGTTCGTTGAAAATGTTAATATTGAAGGAACCTTATTCCAAAGGTGCATTAGCTTTCTTCATGATTCTTTTAGTTTTGTAAAAGTTGTTCCACAAGTAAATTGCATTGTGTCATATATGCAGGTTTCCTCCAGAGTTGTTGAGAAAAGTCAGTACAGACTGTTTGGTTATGCAGAAACACAAGGTTAGTATTGCATCCTCTAGTTTTAAAAGCAGAACATATATATAATATTATGAACTCTCTTAACGTGTAAAGAGACATTAACATTCTATGGTTAGGCCAATTTTTTTTCTTGTCATGTCTTCTTTCTATTTTTGAATGGGTTTATCTTTTTTTAACATTCTATGTATATGTACTGTCTGATACGAATTGTTTGTTATTTTCCAGTGGGGTATCACACCAGAAAAATTCAAAGCGAACCATGCTCTGTCTAGTTTCTTTGAAATTGTCACAACCTGCATTGATGAAAACAGCAAGGTAATGATGATATGAACCATAACAAGGATTCGTCTCCATATTCTAGAGTTTGACCTAATACTATATTACCTTACAGACTTACGTTTCAACTGTTAAAGCAAAGAGATACCCAATAACTGGCTTCCAGTGGCATCCTGAGGTATATACTCCCCTTGTTATATACTTCTTATCTTATATATTTTGAACAACTTTTATTCAACTGCTCTGTAGAAAAATGCATTTGAATGGGGTTCATCTCAAATTCCACACTCAGCTGACGCTATCCAGGTGACACAGTACGCTGCTAGTTATTTAGTCAGGTGACATCTCTAATCAAGCTCTCAAGGTATCATCAGTTTTTTTCTCAACAACGTTTTTGTCATTTTCTGAAGGATTTTTCGATTTTGAGTGTTGGTGCAGTGAAGCTAGGAAGTCACTGAACAGACCATCTTCTGAGAAAGTGCTGAAGAACCTCATATACAACTACAAGCCAACATACTGCGGATACGCAGGGTAAAAGCCACTTGGACTATCTAATCTTTACAAAAACTCCCTTGTGTGTTTTAATGATTTCTTTGGATTTATCTTATCTTGCAGGAAGGGTTATGACGAAGTTTACCTTTTCACACAACCAAGATCCCGTTTATAAGAACGTCCTCAGTCTTTGTGTCTCTGTTATCAGAAGTGCATGTTCGTTAATCTGAACTCTTGTAACATCTGATATGTGTGTTTAAGGAGCCGATTGTTTTGGCTCGCCTGCATGATTTCTCTTCTACTTCTGTCTGTTATCTCTTTGGAGTTGAATAATCTCAAATAAGATAGAACAAGTCCTAGTGAAAAAAACACTTTCATAAGCTTCACATCCTCCTCTTTTTGAACTCTGCTAGGATCTGTGGACTGTTTAATATATCTATGTGATGGGCTCACTAAAGCCCATTTCTTCTTTGTATTTGACTGTCTTCCTTTTACCAACCCACAAAATTTCCGGTTTATTCCTAAACCGGTATTCTCAACTAATGTACCGAGTCATACCAACCCAATTCTACCGTTCTTCTCCCAACTCTGACCCTCTGAATTTCAAGTCAACTTTTTCAAGTCAACTTTTTCCGTACCCATATTTCTCTACACACAATCCCCTATGGACTCTCATGATCTTCTATATCTCTTTTCCATAATTTTATTTTTGATCAAAACCCAAAATCCTAAATCAAATTATTCCCCCTCTCCAAAACTATACCCTAACCTCCTATGATTAGTAAACTCATGGGTAAATATTTAACTTCTATATCTTTCAAATTTGAAAAAAAAATATTTTAAAATCGTTTTAACTTGATGATTTTCGTGAAACTATGAAAAAACAGATTTTTGATTTTTGAAATATTTTTTTCAAATTCTATAAATTAAATAAAAAATATTCACGTTTCCGATTTAATTTTATAATTTTTCGTTAGACATATAAAATTAAAAGAAGAAAACTGTCCAATAAAAATTGAAGAGTGAGAAATAGAAGCAAGAGAGGAATTGCCTCCTGAATTTCTTCTCCCAAGCAAAACAAAGCTTCTTCAATTTCTCCTCTTAGACCCAATCGTGTTGTCTCGTTCCTTTCTAATCGTAAAGTATTCATCTTTTTCGAAGTTTTGTCTCGATAGACTCTTCTTTTATGTCAATTAATTAATAGTTCAGTTCTGTCGTTTAGAGTTTCCTAGATTACTCGATCTTTAACTGCTGTAGAGATTGATTGCTTAGGAAATGATACATAGTTCAAGTTCTCACATTTCGATTTCTCAAGATTCTGCTATGATCTTGTTATAAAGGTGAGAACTTTGAAGCTTTGAGAGGGTTTATAAAAAAAATGGGGAGGATAATGAAATGGGCAGCAAGATCTGATCACTTGCGAGGAATCCCAAGGAAAACTGTGATAACGGCCGTCGGTGCGTTTGCTAGAGCAGTAGCGAATCTTTGCAACAAAACAAAAGTTCACAATGCAGATACTCTTATGACTCTTGTCCGTTCACGACCACCTCGTGTTCCTCTCATCACTGTTAGTAATCACATGTCCACGTTAGTTCCAAAAAAAAACCTTCTCTTTTTTTTTCCAATGATCTCATTACTTTCTTTTGTCATGATGTTGAGCTATTTCAATTTTTTTTTTAGTTTAGATGATCCAGTAATGTGGGGAGGGTTCAAGGGTCTTCTTTCTTTGGATCCAGAACTGGCTCGTTGGGTTCTTGCTGCAGAGGACATATGTTTCAACAACCCTGTCTTCTCCTACATCTTCCGCACTGGTAAAGACCCTCTTTTGCTTCTTACTTTATTTGGACTTGTGTCTACATGTTAACAACGTTTTTAGCAATGTTCAAGAAATCGATAGGCGGTAATTAGACAGACCCTATGGATTATTGATTAGGCGGTAACTGATTTAAAAAAATAATAATAATTCAAAAAAAAAATCGTCTAGACTGATTTTTAGAACAATGGTAGATTTGATTGTTACCTTTCTAGAGGTGAATTAACGTTAACGAGTTGTTATGAGCAGGCAAGTGTATACCTATAACTAGAGGTGGTGGAATCTACCAAGAACACATGAGTGAAGCTCTGGACCGATTAAAAGATGGATCTTGGGTAAGTCATCATCACATTTTGAACAAATTGGTGAGAGATATTTTTCTGAACTCTACTAACCTTTTTCGGTTTTTAATCATCGACTAGAGTAGTTGCATACCTTCCCAGAGGGCAAGGTGTTTCAAGAAGATGTGCCTATAAGACGACTTAAATGGGGAACCGCAAGCCTCATCGCCCGTTGCCCTGTTACCCCAATCGTCTTGCCAATAATCCACCGTGGTTTTGACGAGGTATAACAACATGTTTTAACTCTAGCATTCTTTGTCCTAAACTCGCTACTTACTTTTACATTGTTTCTAATTAAACTTAGATGATGCCGGAGAAGTATTTGTTTGGTAGAAGAAGACCACCGTTGCCGCTGTGGAACAAGAACCTTCAAGTTGTGGTTGGTGTGCCAATCGAGTTTGATGTTCCCATGATGGTTGAGACCGCTGTCTCGGCCTCCCGTCATGTAACGGCTCCTATCCAAGAACAGAAATGGCCTTTACTCTCTTCTGCTGGCGAAGAGTTAGATGAAGCTGCTCAGAGATGTCTCTACACAGCTCTTTCCGAGAAGATTCAATCCTCATTAGAAACATTGAGACTGTTAGCCAAGCAGTTGTGACTTCAGATTAGAATCCCGGTTCACAATTTTGAAGTTTCCGGTTTAGATCCGCTACGGTTATCAATTATTTCCTTCATTTTTTTTTTGAGCTGAGAATATTCTAGAAATTGTAATAAGCATGCAATTGTAACAACATAAATTTAAATAAAGGAAAATAACATGAATGGTTAGTTATTTTAGCTATTTATTTTATTATAATTGATTTGAAACCGATTATTTCAGAGAAATTTGATTTTTTCACGTTAGAAATACAGGTAACAATATCTATGTTTTTGTAACCGATTATTTCATGCATTAGTATCATGATGATTTTATTTACACTAATAACTATACGTTTTTGTAAATACACGATATTTCTATGAAATGTAAAAAAAAAGACAGTTAACTGTTTCTTGTCTGTAACGCCGATGATCAGGCAAGTTCTGTCTCTCTGCTGAATCATTCATGTTGTGGACAGAAACATCTTCGGAACAACCAGTTTGAACACACACACACAGCAGTTAGAGATAAAGGCCATTCACGTTGGAAGGGAGTGTGGTGGCCATCTTATGTAATTGCAGCAGGGCACAAATATAACAGCAAATGAATGCAGAATCTGAATTGTGAACTAAGATTCGTCCCATCTTTGCTTTTAAGAACGTTCAAACAAGCCACTAGGTTAAATGAAACATAGACGATTCTCAACCTTCTCTTGGCAAAAGGGTAGCAGCTTTTTAAACCTTAACTAAACAAAAAGATCTTCAAGTTCTATGTTGAATCCAAAAGCATGTACTTACAGAAACACAGAGCTGAAACGATTTTAAGACAGCTTACTTTTCAAAAAGATGCCATGAGATCATCTACAAGGCAGAGAGCCATGCTCGACACCAAGGATAATCAAAGTAGATGAGTACAAGAATGCCTATCAACGCAACGACATAAAATGAAACAGTACTCCAATAGAAGGCCAACATGTCAATAGCAGCTCCATCATCATCATCTTCTTCTTCTTCTTCTTCTCTTCTATTACCACGTTCTACTAAGCTCGAATTGTTGTTCCCTGATTTGTTGAAGAAACTAGGAAACTGCATTAGAGGATTCCCAAGGAATGAGTCTATTTCGAAGGTTGCAAGTTGTCCCGTCGATGGTATCACACCGGTAACGAGAGGGTTATACGAGATGTTGAACTTACTCATCTCACTCAACTCATTCAAACTCGTTGGAAAGTTCCCTGAGAAGTTGTTGTAAGACAGATCAAGATTCTGCAGACTTCTTAAATTTCCGATTTCTCGAGGAATCTGGCCTGAGAACTTGTTTCTTGTCAGGTTAAGAAACGCCAAAGGCAATAACAGTCCAATCTCTACAGGCAGTTTCCCTTCGAACTCATTGAACCCCAAATGAATCATACTCAACTTCTTCATCTGAGATATATTAGCAGGAACCTCACCGGACAGCTTGTTCCCACTGAGCTGAAGATACCCTGAAATATCAAGGGGCCCCACAACAGAACCAGCAGTGCACACAGTAAATATGCATTTCCCTTTGAGAACATGGTTCCACAAGGTTCTGCAACTCTTGTTTGTAAAAGTTGCGTACACAAACTTGAAAGGAGGGAACTCCGCGGGAATCCATCTCCTCATCACCAAGCATTCACCGGAAGCAGAGATCGTGTTGTCCATGTTCCGCCTGTTCACTTCAAACGTCGGAAAAGGATTGCTACCCATTTTAGTCAGCTCAGGATGGAATCCACCAGAGAGCTGGTTGTTCGCCACGTTAAACCACAACAGACTCGTGCAGTTTCCAATCTCGGGAGGGATCTCTCCTGACAGAGAGTTGTTTGCAAGCATG
Organism: Raphanus sativus; assembly: GCF_000801105.2. Taxonomy (NCBI): domain Eukaryota; kingdom Viridiplantae; phylum Streptophyta; class Magnoliopsida; order Brassicales; family Brassicaceae; genus Raphanus; species Raphanus sativus. Next base: position 810,598 of record NC_079512.1, on the reverse strand, counting down.
AGCCACAAGAGAGACGTCAACTTTCCCAAAGAAGCTGGTATTGAACCGGTCAGGCTGTTGAACGAGAGATCAAGTGCTTGAAGCCCTTGGAGGTTCCCATACTCGCTCGGTATATCGCCGCTGAAGTTATTATAAGCAAGAACCAAGAACATCAAACTCCGGGAGACTTCAGCAGGCAACCTGCCTGAGAAGTTGTTGTAGCTAAGATCTAGCCGAGAAAGATTAGGTAACGTGAGGATGTTAGAAGAATAGATACCTCCAACGTATGAGTTCCCATGCAGAACTAGATACTCTACTCGAGTGAACCTCCCGAATATTTCTTGTAGCTCTCCTCCAAAGTTGTTTCTGCTCAAGTCAAGAAACACCAAGTTTCTCAAGTTCAGGAGAGTTTCCGGTATGTCTCGAGAAAACTCATTCTTCCCAAAGTACAAACCTCTGAGAGATGATATGGATCCTATCTCACCTGGAATGTTTCCTCTGAAGTTGTTTCCCCACAGGTCCAATATATTCAGGTTACGGCAATTCGAAACTTGGCCTGGAAACTCCCCGAAAAAACCGTTGGCAGACAGATCCAACACTTGCAAACTGCAGTTCCCTCTGAACATTGTAGCTGTGATCTTCCCGGAGAGACGGTTCCCAGAGACTGAAAACTTGACCAGCCTTCTAAAACCACCCCATATCTCTCCACTGAATCTATTGTATCTGAAGTCGACATACTTCAGATACATACACTCAGTGAAGATGTCATCTATTCTGCCACTAAAGTTATTGGTCGATATATTTGCAACAACCAAGCTGTTGCATAACAATGGGAAGCTAGAGTGAACATTACCAGTAATTCTATTCACTGACAGATCAAGAACCTCAAGATTCAATAGCCCGGATAAGCTAAGCTCTCCTCCAATGATGTTATGAGAAAGATTCAGATGCTTTAAGTTGAGGCAACGGCTAAGGTCATCTGGAATCGACCCTTCGATCGTGTTGCTCGATAAATCGAGAAATGTGAGCTGCGTTAAAGCAGAGAAGTTGCCGAATAAAGGACCTGAGATGGTGGAATCCCTTAGATTGATCCCTGTGACTCTACTTCCCTCAGGGTTACATGTGATCCCAGGCCATTGACACACATCTTGCTTCTCTGTTTCCCATTCATTGTACTTTCCTCGTTCTGTTGGGTTCAAAGATTCAAGGTGAGATTTAAAGCCCAATAAGACTTGGCTATCACTGTTCAGAGAATCTCCGGTCACTGCTGTGGCTGTCATGGACACACACAGAAAGCAAAATATTAAGATAGCTTTAAGAAAAACAGAGGAGAAAAAAAATCATAAACCACGTTGTTCTACTTTTATTATACTCCATATAAAAAGTGCAAGAATGTTATCATGTTCTTAAAACAGAGGAAATATTTGAAAACGCTGAATATTGATACTTATTGAACTCCATGACTTCAAGTATTAAATTATGGCTTTTAGATTCCAATCCATTGAAGTAAAACATCAAAGAAATACATACTCAAACGAAAATTAACAGAGAGAAAAAGAGAAGTGAAGTATTACCGGTGACCAAAATAAAGAGTAAGAAAGAGACCAAGCTAAGTGATTTAGAATCAGCATCTGCCATAATCCCAGGCTTCTAGTTTAAGTTGGTATTCAAGTTTTCCGTATAAACAACCACAACCACAATCAAAAAGAAACAATTATATATTTTACAAAGTCCAAGTCTCATTTTATTATAGTCGTGGGGCTTGACGAATCAACATCGTTTACTTTGAGTTGTTTGAGATCTTTGTAGAAAATTACTCACAATCCTTTGAAATGTAGGGCGTTGTCAGCATCTTCAACTTTTAATCAAAGACCATTTATCATTATAGGAAAAGGCTTAGTAGCAAATAAGTAACCAAACAGCTAACCTTTACCATCACCACAGGTCCACAGGCTTATCTAAATTATGACAACGAAAATAGTAAATCTTTACCAAAAACAAAAAAAAAACAAAAAAAGATTATGTGGTAATGTTGATGTGAATTTATCTGCCACGTCATGTTACCACCAAAACGCAAACGCTTCCGTTTGTCCTACAGCAAAAAAAAAAAAAAAAAAAAAAAAAGAAGCCCTGAATCCTAGCACGAAAGCATCAACGATGTTGAACCAGGCTCTGCTCCAAGGAGAATCAAAAGAGAGAGATGCAAGTACTCCAATAAGTATTGTCACATAAGCTGCAGTTAAACCCCAGTAGAAGGATACCATGTCGATTGTGTATTCATCAGGTTCCACTTCGTTATCTGGTTCTTGAACGTTATTAATGTTGCAGATTTTGTTGGTTGGCTGTCAGCAGAGAAAAGGACTACCTAAGTAGCTTTTTGTATCAAAAGTATTAAACTGTTTTCCATGTGGAATGACTCCTGATAAGTTGTTGTATGAGAGATTAAAGACCGCGAGGCTGCTCAGCTCGTAATCTGTTGAAAGAAAGATCAAGGCTTTCTACATTCTTTAGACCTGAAAATTTTCTTGGTATTACCCCTGATAAATAGTTATGAGAGAGATTGAGAGCATGCAATTCTAGAAGACCTCCAATCTCTACTGGGATCTATCTCACCGCTGAATTCATTCTGGGAGAGATCTAATCCGCAAAGTTCTAGTAGATTTCCACCCATATATGAATCATATCTGTGTTTTGTAGGGAATTCAATTTTAGTCTGGACTTTTGCAGAATAAGTCCATACTAAATTCGTCTAGACGAATAAATTTAAATAAAGGAAAATAACGTGAATGATTAGTTATTTTAGCTATTTTTTTATAACGTCTTTAGCTATTTATTTTATTATAATTGATTTGAAACCGATTATTTCAGAGAAATAATCCCTATATAATAAAGCACAAGTCACTATACCAATAATATTTTGACAAGTGGTAATTATTTTCTTTTATAAAATAAAATTAAAAATTATCTATAAAACAACAAAAACAAAATAGAAAAATAAAATAAAAGGCAAACACGATCACAACACTTGCTCATCCATCTCTCCCCAACATCTCCACTATCACCGTTACCATCAATCTCTAGATAACTACCTTTCTCCATCATTTATATTTGTCCTCTTATTAGTCTACACGCAGAAAGAAAAGAAAACACATTTTCTCTACTACTCAAATTCATTTCTTTTCTTGCTCAGTCTTTTTGATATCACTCTTTTATATAGTGTCTCTGTATATTAAGCCTTGCTCGCTTGCATTCAAGGTTTCCCTTCGAATAACTCAGGTTGTATCTGTTTTACCTAGGGATGGGCAAAAAACCCGAACCGAACCGAACCAACCAAACCGAAATTAAACCGAACCAAACCAAACCATGCTCTTTATGTAACCCAATTGGTTCATGTTTTACTCAACCCGAACGGTTTGGTTTGGTTTGGATTTAAACCGAACCAAACCGATAATCCAATATATATACAGTAAAAATATATATGATATATATATATATGTATTAACATATTGTAAATTTTAGTTAAAGTTTCGTTTTTCATTTTTTCATAACTTCCATATCTTGAAAAAAAATTATAAATATGATTCAAATAATACTATTATATATAAAATTATGTAGCATAAGTTTTTATATTCTCACTCTATCGTTTATGAGTTGATTATTTTTTAATAAAAGTATAAAACTGATGTCTTCATATTTTATAATCAACCGAACTACACCGAACAAAACTAGACCATAATAATGTAAACCGAACTAAATCTAAACCAAACCGAACTGAACCGAACCGAATTAAATCCAAACCGAACCCAAACCAAAGCTACTTTGATTTTAATTGGTTTGAGTTTTATAAAACCCAAATTACCCAAACCAAACCGAACCCAAACCGAACCCGAAACTAAACCGAAATGCCCACCCCTAGTTTTACCAAATCTGAAAATCTGATACAGAAGACAAAAATGAAATATATAAGGATTTTTCTGTCAGTTATATTTCTGCATCCAGCAAAAACAGAAGCGGGCAAGAACGACAATAGATAATGAAACAGAAGAAAATCTTAAACTACAGAAAAACAAGTGAGCGTTCTCTGCAACCAATGGAGCACAAGAGCACAACCATGCATACTCTGAAAACAAATGGTATCCTTAGTTTTTCTCCAATTGTCCCTTTTATGTTACTCTTCAGGAACTCTATTTTGTTTTTATAATTAAAAATTCTTCTCTTTTTGTAATCAAAACTCTATTTTGTTTTTGTAACCTTTACATGCTTGAAGAAATACCTAACACTAAATGATGTGATGCATATTTCGAAAATGTGGAGACAATAAAAAGTAATACTACCAGGAAAAAAGTATATACTTTGATTATGCAAATTGGATATTTACAATTCAATAGTTTGGTTCCACTATTTCACAAATCTATTTTATATCATAGCATATTCAACTATCTTACAAAAAAATATGCAAGTCTATCAAATATAGTAAGTTTATCAAATACAAAATGAATATTTTTCATTTATGTTTAATTTCTTTTCTTTTTTTTAATTATTAAAACTAAGGTAATTTCTATTTTAAAGAAAGCTTTTTTACAAAAAAAATTAAATATAACATGTTGCATAAAAATTTGCTTCCAAATATGTAAATTTCTTTTTAAGAAAAAATATTAATATTTTTTTACGCTTCCAATTTTTTTGTTTGGACTGCTGAGTGCAAATAGACTTTGGGGGAAAAGGAGAAAAAAAGGGAGAGGATGGAAGAAAGCAAACGTAGACATGGCACACAATAGGGTTTTCATAAAAGGTGACGAGTTGTAACTGGGATCGTTTATGCTCATGCAAAAATGATCGTAAAGCTCTCTCCTTATAAAACTTATGTGATCGATGTGTAGTTCGGATCTTTAATTAACCGAATGCAATTTTTAAAGCAAATCTAATTTAATTTAAATGTTTGCGGTCAATAATAAATTTGTCATAATGTTTTGTTTATATATATTCATCTTCGTCAGATAATCAAGTTATATCATATACATCTAACTTTAGTTATATATAACTGAAATTTGGTTTTCTTTGTAACAAAATAATATTCCCATGCGTAGCATGGGGTCAAAACTAGTAGAAAATAATAGGTTGACAAAAAAATAGAAAATTGATATTTTTCACGTTAGAAATACTGGTAAACATATCTATAATGATGCCTATAATGATGCATTAGTAATATATCATGATGATTTTATTTACAATAATAACTATAAGTTTTTGTAATTACACGATATTTATATAGATATTTTTTTCTATAAAATGTAAAAAAAGACAGTTATCTGTGTCTTGTCTGTAACGCCGATGATCATCAGGCAAGTTCTGTCTCTTTGCTGAATCTCATTCATGTTGGACAGAAACAACAACCAGTTTGAACACACACAGAGAGAAGGTTCTGATGATAAGAGAGACAAACGTGGGTGACACACACAACAAGCCCCGCGGCCACGTGAGACTACCGAGCCATCTTTGCAATTGAGTGGCGTGACTGGTGTCCCTACATGGTCACACCATCACGTGAAAAAGGAAACTTCCAAGTTCCAAAGGTCATCGAAAACGGCCTCGTGGTATTTTCGTAAATATTACGGTTTAACCGTGGGTAAAAAAAGAGATTTGTTCCCACGTGCTAGGTCCGGAGGACACGCGTGACATCACGTAGTGGCAGTTTCGTAAATATATGGTCATATCCGGGGGAAATTGGGTAATCTAGCCTTATATGGAAGTACTAATAAACAGCTTCTTCTTTGGCACGAGACAAGTTCTTGATTAGCTTAAGCTCCTTCTTCTCCACTTCCTCCGATCACCGGAAAATTCAACCACCGTTCAAGTTGATCGGAGATTGCCTGAGCACGCGCAAGTTTCCATCTTGTCAGATCTGAGAGTGTTTGTTTCAGAGAAAGTTTACGAGCTAAGCCTTGAGAATTGTCTATTTGATCTATCTTTAAAAAACAAGAGGAGGAAAAAAAAGAGAGTGATCGATGACGTCAGGGACGAGGATGCCGACGTGGAGGGAGAGAGAGAACAACAAGAGGAGAGAGAGAAGGAGGAGAGCGATCGCGGCGAAGATCTTCACCGGGTTGAGAATGTACGGTAACTACGAGCTTCCCAAGCATTGTGACAACAACGAAGTGCTTAAAGCTCTCTGTAACGAAGCTGGTTGGATCGTTGAACCTGATGGTACTACTTATCGCAAGGTTCGGTTTTTTGGATCTTACCTTTTTTGTCTTTTAAACTAGTGTCGGAACATGATCTAACATGCGCCGGAGCCTTCCCGGGAAGCTATTGCTTTGCTAACGTGTTCCTTGCGCGTAGGTTAGCGTTAGTCAAAGTTATGTGTTTTGTTCTAGAAGAAGATTCTTTCTGACTCTCAGTGTCTTGATTCACTTGCGGTCCGGTCTTAGTCTAGTCTCAGATGATTACCTACCAAAAGAGAAAAGCAAAAGTAGCATAGATCTCTAGAAAACTGGTATAGAAATGTCATTGCACAGAGTTCAAAGTGTACATTTTGATCTGTAGATTTGTTGTGGAAAAGCATGTGTGCAACTTTTGCTTTATTGTCTCTCAAGTCTATGTTCAAATCTCGAGAACCGAGTCCAATGATATTCTGTCGGGGTCAGGTATCCTTTGACTCGATTGGTTTAAAGAAACATTAAAGAAGTTTTAATTATGTGAAACCTACTTTAGACCTAGCTGATTGGGACAATAACTAACTTGCTGTTTCAGTTTAGTTATGCTCATCTCTAGTCTAAGCCAGCATATCATTAACACATTAGTTACTTAATCCTCCCTATGTATCATTTTAAGTGTTAAAGTGTTATTGTAGACTTTACAATATGTTTCATTATAAATATTATAATAGTTTTATATTTTCAATGCATCTGTTCTATATTTTCCACATTTTTATCTATAATCTATACTTCATTAACTAATAAAACCAGTTAAAATAATTTACTTAATCCTCCCTCTGTATCATTTTAAATGTTGTTGTAGACTTTACAATATGTTTCATAATAAACATCATAAATATAGTTTTATATTTTCAATGCATCTGTTCTATAGACTATAGTTTCCCCATTTTTATCTATAATCTATAGTTCATTAACTAATAAAATCAGTTAAAATAATTTATTAATTGAAGGTATAGTAGAACATTTAATGATTTTTTGAATAGACATGAAAAAACCTTAATTCTCTAGTCTCCTTCTGATTTGTCAGTTATGTTTTGATATGTTTTCAGGGATGTAGTAGACCAGTAGAGCGTATGGAGATAGGTGGTAGTCCATGCTCCTCCAACTTCATGAGTCCAGCTTCTTCTTCTTTCGCTAATCTCACCCCCGGAGATGGCCAATCACTCATCCCATGGCTCAAACACCTCTCAACAACATCCTCCTCCTCAGCTTCTTCATCATCAAGGCTCCCTAATAACTACCTCTACATCCCTGGAGGCTCCATAAGCGCTCCTGTAACCCCACCTTTAAGCTCCCCAACGACATCTCGCGGAATGAACCAGATCAACAACCCTTTCTTTGTCTCCTCAACACCTCCCAGTCCCACCAGGCATCATCAGACCGTCCCTGATTCCGAATGGTTCTCAGGGATTCAACTCGCGCAAAGCGTTCCAGCTTCACCAACGTTTAGCCTCGTTTCACAGAACCCTTTTGGATTCAAAGAAGCAGGAGGCGGGTCAAGAATGTGGACGCCAGGTCAAAGCGGGACTTGCTCACCGGCTATTCAGACAGCAGATGTTCCAATGTCTGAAGCCGTGGTGGCTCCTCCTCCAGAGTTTGCGTTTGGGAGTAACGCAAACGGGTTGGTGAAGGCATGGGAAGGAGAGAGGATACATGAGGTGAGTGGTTCGGATGATCTTGAGCTCACTCTTGGAAACTCAAGCACCAGGTAGTTTGCAAAATCAACCACCTGTACATTTTCTTTAAGCTCTTGAAAAAAAAAAACCGGTTCAACCAAACCGATCTCAATATGTTTTGCTTCAGTTTTAACTTTTTAATTTATTTTTTTCCATGTAAGGCTCAAAGTAAACACACAAGCTTTTATATATTCGTTTATTTGTATCCTCTTGACCCTTGTGATTGTAAAGAGATCTCTATTTGAAACCAATAGAGAATCAACATTCATAGATCCTAACTACGTAATGGGTACACAGGTTTTGAGTTGCTAAGCAACTTTGGTTTTGAAGATATTTCATTACATTCTATTATGTGGCCACGCAAATATAGATTCAATCAATTAAAAAAAAACATTCATAGATCTTACGTGAAGGGGAAGTTTTGTTTGGTTTAAATCATGAGAATCAGAAGAGATTGAATACTTTTTACCGTTGGTGTGTAGCTTGAGAGAAGTTCGTTTCTTTCAGCGGTTAAACAAGATGTAATGAAGTTGACTCGAGCAGAAAATTCCTTCTTTCTCTGCTAAGGTTTTTGAGCTCTTCTAAGTAGTCTACATTCTCTTTCAATCGTTCGTCATACCCTCCTAAAACAATGGAACGCAGACAGTAAAACCTTTGAAGATCTTTTGACTGAAAGCTCGTCTGCTAGTACCACATCGAAGGAAGACCATCCCAAGAGAACACAAAGAGCAACAGATAAGCACCTCAAGTACGCACAAACTGCATGCAGACGGTAGAAAATATGACGTGGCAGGAAAGAACCATACACCGTAACTTGAAAGATGCCTGGATATACAATTATATTCATTCAGACATGAGTTTTCATTTGTGTCTGAAACTGAAGCTAAATGGTTACTGACCGGAGAGATTTCCTCAAAGCATCTATAGATTTGTCGTGATGAGATGTAAATACATGAACTTTTATAACCCTGCGAGGCAAGCTTTGATGAAGGACGTACCTATACCAAGATCTGGATGTATAATGGCGATATTCATCTTCTTTGAAACCTTCTTCTCTCCCAATTTTTGATCTGAATTTGCAGAGTCACTGTCTCTGTTTTTCTCTTGCTAGCCTTTTCCTGAGGTGTTTTGAGATATATTTAACAGAAACCATTATGGCCCGATTGATACAACGGGGGAAACAAAACTAATCAAAGGCCCATCTGGTTGGCCCATAAAGATCGGTTTTAGGTTATTTTTATTACATATATTCACAAAAACTGCTTTTGATGGTATTTTCAAAAACTACCCGTGTATTTAAGCTATTTACAAAAAAGCACTCCATTCCCAAGCTACTCACAAAACGTCCAACCCTTTTGGTATTTATATCTTTCCCCATATCTTTTAGTATTTAAAATCAGCCCGGTATATTTTCAAATTTGTAAAGCTGACAGAGATCTCTGTAGTATCACACTGTTTAGCGTTTACAAGGTCACCTCATATCTTTAGATACTTAGAAAAACTGCCCAAATCTTCTGTTGTTTATAAAAATCCCCCTATCTTTTCGTACAAACTTGTTCACATTTGCAATGATATTTATTCCCAGATCTTTTAGTATTTTATGCCACCAGATATTAGTGTTCTCTTATATAAATAAATGATTTATTCAATGTCTTGCCAACATTTTCTCTTCTAGTATCTCTAAAAGAGAGTATTGAAGTTATGAAAATTTTAAGAACCAAACTAGTGAATACACATTGTCATTGATGACTTTGCACCAAGTCTGGCAAAGTCATAAAGAAGACTGATGAGATGTCGAAAAACAAAGTAATTAATCGTACCTGAAGATTCAGTGCCCCCTCCATTAACATAATCTTTTGACTCTTTTAAATTGAATTCCCAGAAGAGGAGGACAATATGTTATTGGTTGTGCTTGCATCCTGCATATTGAAAAAAAAAAAAATCAGTAAATTACTCAAACATAAGCCAAAATGTGTTGTAAAATTCCTTTTTACCTCGATCATCAACGATGGCTTCTCATTGTTCTGGTCAGCACTAGACTCCTCCACAAGAGGAGCGCCGCCTTTCACTACTCTGCGTGGAAGATGATCAGACTCCCACCCAAATAGTCCACATACAAACCGAGCATAAGCCTTGTGAGCTCTTATTGCGATTTTCGGGGTTTTAGTACAATGCAGAGCAAGTCCATGACAGTGTTTGAACCTCTTCATCATCTTCTTATCAGTCGCAGCACTACACACCAGGCAGACAAAGTGTCCACCTTCACCGTTCTCCTCGTAGTAACTCTTGAGCTCAACGTTTTCCGAGAAGAGCCGAGATATCAATTCCAACTCCACAATTTCATCAGCTGAACCAGTAGTAGTATCCTTGGCAGAAATGCCTTTCAAAGCTTCTGATGCATTTAGCTGCATTTGTAACACAACGGCCTTTGCTTGTTCATCGGCAGACATCACATGTTGTTTCTCTTGAGGCTTCTTTGCGTCTGGAGGCAACTCGGTTCCACCTTCTGCAACCGCCTCTACCCCCAATGCCTGAAAAGGAAAAAGAAAAAAAAAATATATATGAATGATCAAAACTAATTCAAAAGCTACCAAAGATCAATGTTCAAGAAACCTTTAGTCAGTAACTTATAAAGGCTTAAACCAATCTTTTTATAAAAAAAAAAAAATCATTTAAGAAAAATCGTTTAGTCAAGAAAGCTACCAAATATCATTATGATCAATAGTCAAGAAATCGTTAGTAGGTAATTAGACAGTTTATAAGGGATTAGGACAGCTTTTGAAAGCCTAAACCATTTAAAATAAAAGAAATCGTTTTAAGAAAAATAGGTTATGTCTGATTTGCTGTCTAGACCAATTTTTAGAACACTGATTTCTGATTTCATCTTTTGTCACAAACAACCTAATAAACTAAACTGATAAGCCAAATCAATGTAACAATTACAATACTAACCTGATGAGAGTCCTTTTGGCTGGAAGCAACCGGATTGTTAACATCCCAACCAAGAACACTACACACAACCTGCGCCAGAGCCCTGTGCTGATTCTTCATAGTCTTGTGAATCGCAAGCGAGTGCTGAACCAAAGCCAAACAGTTCTTAAACCTCCTCACGCTCTTCTCACCGCTCCCACCGCAGACGAGACACCACACCTCTCCGTGCACAGTGTTCTTCTCGTAACACTCCTTCAGCTTCGCGTTCTCCTCGAACACTCCCGACAAGAACCTTAACTCCTCCTCTCCATCGTCAGCATCCGATTCTGATTCTTTGCCGAAGAACTCGCGGCAAGCGCGGTGGGCGTCTCTCTGGATCTGACTCGCGGCGAGCTTAGCTTTCTCGGAATCTGATAAAGGTCGGGCCTTTTTGGACGGTTTGGCGGGTTCGGGCCATCCCGTGGCGGGATTGGGAGACGGGTCGTAGACGGGCCATTCGCGATCCGACCCGGGTCTGGGGCGTTTAGGGTTTCTCGAAGCGATGTGAGGACCGGCGTAGCGGGAGAGGAGCTGAAAATCGGCGGGAGGGATGTAGTTGGGCCTGGACCTGTGGGCCGGGTTGAAATTGGGGGTGGGGATGGGGTTACGGGTCGGAGGGCCTTGGTGCCAGAGGGAGTGGAGGTAGATTACCTCCTGTTTCAGGGACTCGTCGTCGTAAAGGTTCATGCTTTTCTTTGTTTTTTCCGGCGAGCTTTTTTTTCATTACATCAATGTGATGTGATGAAACTCCTTTTTGTTTTTTTAACAATTTGCCGTTTTACTGCATTTTAAGGCCTGAAGTTTTAGTTTATAAAGTTTCTCACCCTATTTGTCTGAAAGTTCACAAGTTGAACCTTATACTTTTACTTTGTCATTTTCACGTTTGATCTCTGTTTTAACAAAAAAGATTAATTGTGTTATTATAAACTATACAAATGATTTATGTCTCATTACACCACTTAGAATCGTCTTATTATGGATCTTATATTTAACAATACTATTTTCACGATGTTAAAAAAGTTTTGGGTCAGCAAACTATTATTCCTCGAAAACTATCATGTAGCAATCTTGTTGTATTTATCCCGAATATAAAAGTTCAATTTTATTTCTCCAGAAATGTTGGTTTTATCAAGCTCAATCAATAAATTTCGATTTTCAGTAGTAAACCAAACAAACCAAAATCTTATCAACATAAAATGTCTTGGTGTTAAAACATTTTAATTAATCTGTATAATTCGCATTTTTATACTCAAAACCTAAATTTCTTTTGGTGTTAAAACATTGATAAAATCTTTAATAAAAATTTGATCAAAAAAAAAAAATCTTTAATAAAACCACACGATAAAAAGGGGTTTCCACAAACTACAACTTTGTAACACGTTGTTATTTCCAACTTCACATGTTCTGAATATCTTTTAGCTTCTTAGCTACTTCTTCAAACGTTGGCCTCTTCTCTGGCAATATCTCCACACAGCTAGCAGCGAGCTCCGCACTTGCCTCTAAAGCATTATCCATCCCGTCCTTTATCAGAATGGCCTTCAAGAACATCAAAAGATCTCTTCGTTTGGGCAAAGAAGAGACAGATGCGAGAGACGACTCTACAACTGGAGTGGTAGTGTCATGGTTAGTCAGATGATCAGATGCTTCAATGAACACATTATGAGGCTCCCTTCCAGTCAAATCTCGATTAGCATAACACCAAAGGCGAAAACATCCGTCTTCTCGTTGAATCTTTCTGTGACAACTTTTTCTAGAGCTAGAAACCCTATTGTTCCTTCAAGAAGTGCTTCTACAGAGGTCTCACCTTCTGGAACTTCTAGAGACAGTCTGAGATCGACTAACTTGGCATTCAAGTTATCGTGTAGTAAAATATTCTCTGTTTTCACATGTCTGTGAATTAGAGGTCATGGTTTCCCTAAGTGGAGATAAGCAATCGCATCAGCAACTTGAGCAGCAATACGAATCCTCTGTCTCCATGGGATAAGCTCTTTCTTATTGTGCAAGTAATCAGATAGGTTCCCACTAACGTATTCAAAGACAATAATCGGTACCTTAGCTTTCCAATCAACACCCAAGAAGCTTCACTAGATTCGCGTTCGAACTTACGTATGCAGCAATAGCGATTTCCCTTATGCAATACTCCACGAGCTCTTCGTGTTCATTCGTTTTCTTGATCAGCACGGCTCCTCTGTTCTCAAGAACTCCTTGAAACAATTTATAGTTGTCGTCGACTAGACAGACAAGATCTTGATGGTAGTTTTTGGTTGCTTGCTTCAGTTCTTGTTCTATGAATATACAAAACGGATTGCTACCGTTGGAAACACGAATCAGTTTTTCTACTAGTAGTCCTCCGTTCTTCAGTGATGATAACTCGCGGCTAGATGATTTGTTAGATGTTGTTCTTGAACAACAAGTGATGAGTTTTCTCGAGGACATGGTTTGGATTTGGTGGAGCAGCAAGAAGAAATGGGGGAGATTATTAGAGTCGTTGACCCAAATAGTCGAATTGTATTACGGAACTTCACAAGTCAAAAATTCAAAAAAAAGATAAAAAAAAAAACTTCACAAGTCAATGGTTTGGTAAGAAAAATTTCGGGATCTGCGTTGACTTTTTTTCTCAGTAGTTTATTTTTACTATACTAACGTTGATTATTTGTCTTTTTTTTCTTTTTCCTTTTTTAATCAATAATCCATAGACTTCTGAATGACTTGCCTATAGCTGTTAACAGCTTCTAACTAGGCTTAATAAATAGTGTTGTACTCGAGTTTCAAAATTTCATCACCAAATAGTCGTCAGAAATCCAGTCTATATTTCGTCGGTGGTCATGGACAATAGCTTTTTCAATCGTTAATATTCCCTCTGTTTTTAAATAATACATGTTTTGAGATTTTCACACTTTTTAATAAAACATATTAAAATTTACTTATTAGTGCATAGTTTTTTGTTATTTTATATTTCCTATATTTCTAAACCAATAAAATTTCAAGAAATGCAATTAATGTTTTTGAGATTCACAATTATTCATAATTAGTTGACAAAAATTACATTGAAAATATGAAAAATACATCTTTTTGAAACAAAAAAAATTCCTAAAACATACATCTTTAAAAAACAGAGGGAGTATCTAATATGTTAAATTGCTGAATAATTTTGGTAGCAGCTTAATTCAAATTCAACATATATCCTGCATAGATCCAAGTGATTTCAAAATCAAATAAAAAATAAACTAATACACAAGAATCGACATTTGGTCATAAGAATTAATTACGTTTAGCTTAGCTTCTCTATAAATGGCATTAATTTAGGAAAATACAGTACAGCTTAACAATTCGCAATTATCTCTTGGAGCTCCTGGAACCAAGAGTACCGTCAACTCAAGTCCAATATCAAGAACAAGTGATCAAAACCTATTATGGAGAGATTGTTTAGCTCTTACTATGAGACAATTAACTCAAAATTAGATGCTTAATACAGAAGATACTTGATATATTGTATCTTTATATATAGATAAGTGATATAGCATTAACTAATCAAACATAATTGTAACTTAAGAAAAGGCATCAAGTTCAATAATTCATTCATATTCCTGTTTCACACATCTGATCAAATTAGAAGTCTCAATATGTGAATTTTAGGCCTTGTTTATTCTAATCATACAAACTAATTTTTCATTCGCCACAACATATACTAAAAATTAATCAAATTTTGATTTGTCTACTTTGAAACGCCTTAATCCATGCAGGTGACTCTTTTTCTAGATCAATTAACATCATAGCAGAAGCCTACTGCATATAGACATGTTTAGTACCAAAAAAGCATACTGCATACAGGCATTTTTAGGGATAGCCTAAACTAATACTCCCTCTGTTTTTTAAAGATCCATGTTCTAGGAAAAAAATTGTTTTAAAAAGATACATTTTTTACTTTTTCAATATATTATTTAATGAAAATCTGTTAACTTCAAGAAAATTAATTGTGTTTATTGAATTTTTATTGGTTAAAGATTATGGAAAATTGTTATTCACAAAAATCAATGCATTTTTAATGTGATTTCTTAATATATGTGAAAAGTCTAGAATATGTATCTTTAAAAAACAGAGGGAGTACACGATTAAAGTAATAAAGTGGATATAAAACATATCATTGTTAACAAAAAAAGTCTATAAATCATATATATACGTTTCCTATATCTTTAATTTAATTCCAATGTGTATATGATATGTAGTCATAAACACAAGCTTATACACCTAGCGAAGCCGAACCTAGGGTTTCTCGCGTATGTGTGTCAGTGTGTATAATACTCTCTAGGGTTTACAGTGTAGTAAAAATGAACAGAATATACGTCACAATTCGAAATCCACATACGTATAATTAACAGTGAGTATGACACACCATTCACATGTTATATCTTTGATTAATATTTTATTATATCACTAAGTATTTATATATAATCAAATTTCTGCAACTCACATGTTAGTAAATAAATGATATTAGCTATAAGCTTCAGTCATGTTCATTTAGTATGAGCTTGTATATAAACTAAAGTATGTAACAAAAGCTTACCGTCGAGATCTATTTCAAATACATATATGTAGAATTGCAAATAGATAGAAAACGTGATAATTAAACTAATACTAGAGATTAAATATAGAGTGAGATAAATGCTTACCATTAATTAATTCCACTTTTGTTTTTATTATATTTTTGTTTGCTTGCTAAGATGGCAAGTTGGAGCTACTAGTCCCTGCAGTACCACCTCCAACAACATCATGACTCCTCATAGGATTCCTCTTCTTCTTCTTCTTCCTTTTCTTGTACGGTACTCCTCTTGCCTTCGCCTGTGAATCTCTCACTTCCTTAAGAAAAACCCTAATCCCACCGCTGGCAAACGGGTTTCTCTCCGGCAACCCTCCGTTCTCCTCGTAAGCTGCTCTCAACCGTCCGATCAAAGCATCTAAACTCCCCCACGCTTGCTTTAAAGGACAGTTACACTGTCCCGAGGGCTCAACTTGTCCGAAGAAAACACAACCATGTACATGAACCTTTGTCTTTCCAAACTGGTCAAGATACTGGAGAAAGTCTAGGATGTGGTTAGATCCGCACTGTGAGACGTGAACCGGTGGCTGCAGGTTACGAAGGTATTGACAAAACGTGTTCCAGTCTCGCTTTTTCTGTGACTCGTACCGGCTTAGCGCTGGTGGGTTAGGAGGTGAGCGCGGTTGTTGTGGCTGT
Organism: Raphanus sativus; assembly: GCF_000801105.2. NCBI lineage: Eukaryota > Viridiplantae > Streptophyta > Magnoliopsida > Brassicales > Brassicaceae > Raphanus > Raphanus sativus. The sequence continues at coordinate 794,525 of NC_079512.1, read as the reverse complement.
GATTGAGACGGTGACCCTTCTGCGATGCCTTTGCCTTTGTTGCTAGGACTAGCCATGGATTTGGATCGGCTCTTGTTGATTTTCTAGATCTATGATGATCTCTACATCATTTTTTGGTATTTTTTCTTTCTTTTTAGTCTTTTAGGTCTTTGAATGAGAAGAAGAGAGGAATCTAGAGGAACTATGTCAATGATAGTGGGGAAAAACTTTAGAAATTTTTATACACTGGTTAGACTTATTATATTCGCACGTAATTATTTGATGGGACTATATATTATATACACGGATACACACGCACCATCAAATCAACAAGGGTAAAAGGCTTTGAAAGCTAGAGCTATATACTTTATTTATCTTTTGTCAGAGAAATATAGTGTTCTATTAAATAAATCAACACCAGATAAATCTTAGTAAAAAAAATCATAGTTAAACACCTTGTTCTAAAACGCGGACGCGTTACCGAAAACTCGGACGCAAAATCGTTGCTCGGTGGGTCACCGTGGCGAAAAGGTGCTAGGCGGAGTAGTTAGGCGGTGAAGCGAATTTGTCCCGGATTAGCCGCGTAATTGAGCAAATCGGCGCTTAAATGTGTAAAGCGTTCCTCTGTTTCCTTAAAAAATTTCGAAGCCCATAATTTTCTCTTCCTAGAAAACGTTAACCTTTCATTCTCAACCTCAAATCAATTGAATCCAAATTGAATACAATCTTGTTTTGTGAATTCGAGTGAGTAAGTAATCTAAAATTTTCTTGCAGAAATCAATCGCAAGCCATAAAAGAATTGGGGAAGAAGATGATTTTAATCACAACTTTGCCATTAGTTATAAATATTAAAAATAAAAAAAAATAAAAAAGACGCTCACTCTAGTGTCGAACACGTGAACAATAAGTTAATAACATGGCTCATATTTCACTAAGCTACGATATTATATTCATCAAAATCAATAACCACGATATACATATTATTCATAACCTATTTGTTGTTAACTATTAAGAATTTGTTAGTTTTATTTGGACTGTAATTTTTTATTGTAATCTAATTGACATGTATTTATAAATCTATAACTTTTAGTATAAATGATGTGTCTTTCATAAATATATATTAATCAAATTTTTGTATTATATGTATAAAATGTGATGTTATACATAAAAAAGTACAAAAAATTCCTCCCCGCGTACTCTCCGATTTTATTCCGCGTTTTCAATAAATCGCTAGGCCCGTGTGTGCCGCACGCGTAGCGCCTAGCGAGTTTCCGAACAAGGGTTAAACATAAAGTGACATATTATTTTTGCTCAACTGTATAAATGAACAAAAGATTTTACAAGGTAAAGTGACATATTATTTTTGACCAAACAAACGTGTATAACATAGATGTATATATGACTTAACTAAGTAAAATGCAAATTATGTTGATGATGTTTTAGAATATCAGGTTAACTAGTGATAGATGAGGGAGACAAGAGATAGGACCCATGAGAATGCTTTAGTTGATTCTTTATCGATCGGTAGACCTATCAGATAATCTTCTCAATCCTTTAATATGTACGATTGGCATTTAAGTATTGTTAACTATATATACTTTATTTTAATTTTTGATGCCATTACAATTATAATTATGTTTCCATTCAGCTTAGCAATCATTGTCATCAACAGAATATTGCCGCCCTATATGTGTAACAAAAGAAAACGATAATATTGGAAATGGCAATTAACAAAAACTGAAAACACAAGGCAAACAAACATATAGAAGTATCGGTAGTATATTAAATAAATAAAAAATGAAAGATTATCAACTAATCAAATTATAACAATTAATCTAATAACTCATATATAATAACATGTGTAAAAATTGTTTCAGATAACTTCTCTTGTAATATATAGTAGGATCAGATATAATATAAAGCTTAATAACATTATTTTAAGAATACCAAATATTTTTAGAAAAATGGATAGTGATGGATACATTAAGTGATAGGCCAGTAATAAAGCCCAGTAGACCTTGCTTTACGCCCAGTTCCCGAAACAAATACGATTCTCTCAAATAAGACCGAACCAGGTAAAATCTATGGAGGTCCCCATCCCAGAGATCTGCAAAGGACGATTGCATTTATTTACTTATTTTAGTTTTCTTTTTTTTTTTTTTGTTTAACCTGGGGTATCCCAGGCCCAGAAGGCCCAGACTAATCCCCAAGGGGAAGGAATGCCCACGGATAGACGCCCCTCCCAGTTTTTCAAATGGGCCGAAAGCATGGCCCATATCCGTGTGGGTGACAAGAGCGTTGCAAGGTAGTTCCCTCCGGCGTGGATCGAACCCCCTACCTGGATGCAGGCGGGGACCCGTCCTAACCATTGGGCTACAACGTCTTGTGTATTTTAGTTTTCCTCATCTACAATTTTTTCAAAAGGAGCTTTCCTCATCTACAGATTTTTTTTTCTATTTTAAAAATTATTATTCGTTTTATCTGCCACCTGTGGCACTGACCGATCATTGTTACTAGCAAATTACATTATAGTAAACTGGGAGAAATTACGAAAAACTACTAAAAACAAACTCTCTCGGTGGATTCTCTTGTTTTATAGTAAAATCGATTACTACAATACTCTGATAGATACATAGTAACGGGTCGACTTCAAACAAGGTGTATACTATAGAATAATTTTATAAATGATATACAACATAATTTTATAAATGAATCATAAACCATTCATACATAACAATTAAGAATTAGAAAATCCACCAAGAGAGTTTGAAATTGAACAGTTTAAAAAATTCACAATAAACTCAACGGAACAATGTGTAACCACCGCGTGTTGGCCTAGTGGTAAAGGAACTCCGACTGGAGTGCTCGCCCTGGGTTCGATCTGCGTTGGCCACGAGAGCTTTCATATGAGCTTCTCTCGTTCTCCAGACCACTTCGCGTAACCAGGAGTCTTTAAGTGGAGGCTTAAAAATCATGTAATGGCATAGGCTTAGGCCCGTGGACTAGTCGATCACGTTTAGTGGTCAGATACTGGATTATAAAAAAAAAGAGTAACATTTGTAATCGTTAAAAAAATAGAGGGAATTTCATAGATAAAAACAAAACCTAGGGGGGCCTGCCTGCCTACCTGTATTAAACAAGAATACTGCAGTTAGATGACAAAAAAAAAAGAATACTGCAGTTAATAGATACAAAACACGGGACAATGTGTAATTTATAAACAATATAGCGGAAATTGATAGAGATATGAAACTTAGGGGCCCCCAGTAATATCCAAATGTTTCAGGGGGCGAATATGCAATAAAATATAGCCTATTTTATCTATTATTCTTTTTTTCATTAGTTCCATTCATTAATCTGACCGACGACGACGACGACGACGACGAAGTGTTCTCGATTCTCGGCGTGCGGAATCTTCTTTCCCGAAACCCTAACTCTTATCGATCGATCGATCGAGCTTTAGTAGCGAGCGATAATGGCCAACAGTAATCTTCCCCGAAGAATCATCAAGGTTACGATCTCTCTATCTCTTTCCGAATTTTTGTTATCACCGGTGGAGTTGTTTTCTGATTTTTTCAATTGTGATCTCTGATAGGAAACTCAACGTCTGCTCAGTGAACCTGGTAAAGCTGATTTGATTCGTGCTATAGTGTTTGATTTTCAGCTGAGACAATTTGAGTTGTGGATCCTCAAATTTGATCTTCCATGGACTTTTGAATATTTTTTTTTTTGCTAAGAAAATGGAATTTGTAGTTAAATGGAGTTTTTTTTTTGTTTTTAAATTGTTGCAGCTCCTGGGATAAGTGCGTCTCCATCTGAGGAAAACATGCGTTACTTCAACGTTATGGTTCTTGGTCCTTCACAATCACCTTATGAAGGTAGTAGTATACCCTTCTTCATCCTTGGTTTAAATTAAGAGTTGCCTGTCTATGAATGAGTCGAAAGTTCTTGTTCAATTTTCATGTTCTTGCTTTGAGGAGGTTACAGCATGATGACTGCAACGATTGATAATTGTGTAGATGGTGGGGTTTAGAAGCAAAGCCTGAACAATCGTTATTAACTCGCTCGACCGAGTATAGCTGTCTTAGAGTTATGAGATTATTATGAGCTGATTGCAACTGTACTCTTGATTTTATTTGGACCACATTTTAATAGATGCTGAGTTAAACTACTTTGGACTTGTTTTTTATTTTTTCTCATTTGGATTAAGTCTGCTCATTTTTTTTTTTCAGTAGTTCAGTTATTTTTACAGAGTGATGGAATAGAATGACAATCATTTTTGCTTCTTTCCATTTTTTTCATAGGAGGTGTTTTCAAGTTGGAGCTCTTTTTGCCTGAAGAATACCCTATGTCAGCCCCCAAGGTAAGTTTCTTGGATTGGAGTTTCTATGTTTTCTTATACAGAAAAAAAATGTCATGTTCTGAAGTTGCAAGACTCTAGTTTACTTGAATATTAGTAGGTTCGTGTAGAGATTTGCATTTTTTTTTTATTGTACTTACTTCAATACTCGTGGGCTTTGGTTAATGATAATTGGTTTGGAACAGGTTAGGTTTCTCACCAAGATATACCATCCTAACATTGATAAGGTCTGCTCTTAACTCCTTCCTCTGTTTTCTCTTTTACCAAACACACATTTCACACTTCTATAAACTTTTTTTTTTTTTGGCACGTACAGCTTGGGAGAATTTGTCTTGATATTCTGAAAGACAAATGGAGCCCTGCTCTACAAATACGAACAGTGCTTTTAAGGTACGTACGTATGAGTTTGATTAATTAGATTTTTCTCCTGCTATTAAAAAAACATAGGGTTTCTTGATGCGTGCGACTTACTTTCTTATTCTATTGATGTGTTGTCCTAAAAAAATATAGTATCCAAGCTCTGCTGAGTGCACCAAACCCTGATGATCCCTTGTCCGAGAACATCGCTAAGCATTGGAAGAGTAATGAGGCAGAAGCTGTGGAGACAGGTAATAGTAGACTCGAAAACAATTGGTTCTGTGCTTAACTCGTGGTCACTAGACTCCCTGTTTTTATCGAAATAACTCACAAAATCCTTGTGAAACTATCTGTGCAGCTAAGGAATGGACCCGTCTTTACGCAAGTGGCGAATGATGCAGTGTCTAGCTCATCCAAATAACATTACATTTGGTTAAATCTTATCCTTTGCTGGTTCTTCCTCCTCATTACGAAGTTGTAATCTCTCTGAATGATTGTATCATTAACTAATACAGTCAAGACATTTACTAGTTGCATTCCAAACGAAATAAGATAAAAGGCCATTGTATTAGGTAGGAGTTTAGGACCACGAGTTCGGTCTGAAAAAGAATAAAGCTTTACAATTACAAATCTTAAAACACAAATTAAGTCAGAAAAATAATCCACATCCATCATCTAATGTAATAACTCCATATTAAATAATAAGAAACTAATTAGCGGAAAACAAACACTACCATAAAACCACCAACCACATACATCTCCAGTAGAGAGAAGCCACCAAACGAAGAACACATTTCAGATTTCATGCAAAATATTCTATGAAGCCGAAAGTGATGATGATTTTAGTGTCTACCAACCGTGGAAGAAGAACAAGGAAGACTTACTACTAACAAACTGCTTTTAGACAGGGATTGCGTCTACGTTTGATGAGTCTTCACATCTCAGCACGATGCCTTCAAGACTCGCAGGGAAGGTGCACTTGCTCCATTGCCAACCAGCTGCTAACGGCTCTGTCGTTGGTACTATCATTAGCACGCTTTCGTTTCTCTGCACCACTCCAATCACACTTACTGTGCTTCCTTCTTTGATATACCTGCAAATTATGAAAACAAGCATCAGAGAGAGACTCCCAACAGATTCTTGAATCGTTTTCATACCCTTCTTTAAGCCGCATAACCCTTTCATCATTGGATAGATTCTTCTGACCCAACCACCTTACGAAATCCGGAGACGCTTGCTCGCTTCCAGGCTTGAAATCGATGACAACAGAGTCATCCACGATAGGTGTTACCTTTGCACCGTTTCCAGTTTTCACCAATGCTCTCAGACCAGACTGGAAATCAGAGATGTAGAAGTCTACCACATGCCTCTGTTGCCATGTATCGTAGATGAAAAAGTTTAGAGACATTACACAATTGAAAGACTGTTGGAAATGAAATGAAAATATCATCAAACCTCTGCTGATCTTAGTCCCCATGTAAAGCGGCGGTGTGAAGCATTGGCTGGCTTTGAACCCCATCCACGGTACTCATATAGACAAGTAGACGTGTAAACACATCTGGGAACTCTATGGAACGATGACTCAAGCGGCACGTTACCACATGTCACCACCTTTTCAACAAAACAAAGTATAAGAAACCAATGTCATAAACATAGTAGGAAGCGTAGTTAGATAATACTTACTCCAGTGACCTTAACGTATTGACCGTTTTTGGCAGTTCTAAGATCAGCATCAGGATAACCACCGACGAAATCTGTGACGCCGCGTCTCTCACAAGAAAGATTCCAGAAGAAGAGCGCAGCAACAGCAGCGAACAAGGCCGCCACGACGACGAGGAGAACCGCATTGTGAACCGCTCCGAGAATGAAGCCTCCAGAGAGGAACCCCATCACAAATATAAGTATAACCAGCCAGAGCACAGGCTTGGGGAAGCTCTTCATGCAGGAGAAGTCATCTTCAGGACCAAGTGTAGTTACCGCCTGGTTATGGACAACGGAGGAGGGCTTATGATGATGTGTCTTCATCGAGCCGGAATAGTCTAGAGGACCAGAGATCTTCCTAGGACCCCCAGACGAGTTCAAAGGACCAGATGTAATCGGACCAGATGTTATGAGACCTGTGGTTGGAAGCATAGGGATAGAGCCAGAGTTCTGACGCGTCACACCACCAGATTGCGGACCAGATGTCTTCTTCAGAGGCTCACCGTGCTTAGACAAAGGGCCAGAGTTTGTTTTCTTCATGGAACTCGACCCGGCGGCAGAAGCCAAAGAGCCGGACATACGGCCAGTTGCGTTAGGCAGAGGACCAGACTGGCCGCCACTTCTCGAAGAACCTCCGGTTATGGGACCGGACTTCCTCGACTTGGTTCCATCTGTCGGAATGTCAAACATCTTCCCTAGCTCTCCAGATTTCTTGATGTCGCCGCCGGTGTAAGGCGTGGCTACTGAGCTCATTGTTGGAGGCTTTTCTTTGGGTTGCTCCGGCCTACCCCCAGATACAAATAGGCCGTTGCTGAGCTGGTGAGACGCGTATCTCGAACCCATTTGATATCTTAAACTGGCAACAAACAATGCGTTGTTGCAACGGTGAGGGGTTTCAAAGTCCTGCAGAGGAACCCATGAGAAACAAGCAAGATAGTTACAGAACTGGTTTATATATATGTATAGATTTAACATTTATATACATAAAAAGAAAAATACCATGCTGTGACAACAAGCGAAACACTGGATGAAAACAGACCAAAGTGATTCAACCGAACCGAACCGAAAACCAAAATAACCGAACCCAAAACCTAACTGAATTTTAAAATACCCGAACGCACCCTGAACCTCTGAAACCAGAAAACCAAACTGAGAACCAAAATAACCAAACTCAAACCGAAACCTAACCATACTGAAAACCAAGAATCGAAAACCAAGAAACTTAACCGAATTTTCTGAATACCCGAACAGAGCTAAAACTCTAAAACCAAAGAACCGAACCGAGAACCGAACTGAAACAAAACCAAAATTCTAAATACCCGATCCTACAACCTCTAAAAACCGAAGAACAAAGAACCGAATGGCCATAGCTAAATCCTATGTCCACAAAGGTCACACCTAGTGCAGGACCTGAGATTTTAGGGTCTCTAGACAATTTAGCATTAAGTCAAATGTAAAATATTTGGATTAATAACCTGGAAACACACATGTTTATGTAAAACTAAAGCCCTAAAATTTTGGGAACCCAAAGCTGGCTATGTACAGGCTCAATCACAGTTCCCAAGTTGATAACCAGGTTCAATTCCAAATCAATATAATTTCAAAATCTCATGGACACATCTCAAAATCACAAAAAAAATACACAAAAATTACTAATAAAGCAAAACCTAAATCCCCAAAATGGACTAAAATGAATCTGAAAAACATGAAGAGGGTGTAGATTATTACCACCTGAGAGAGTGTAAGCCTTTCACGAATCGCTGTGTATAGCAAATAGAAACAAACTATCAAGGAAGATAGTTGCAGTTGTGGGAGTGACAGTGGAAGACGAAACGGAAGCAACAGTAGTCGAGTAGCCGAGATCCCATATCCCCCAGTTTTAGCTCACACACACTCTCTCTCTCCGTCGTGTGGATCCCCCGATCTCAATTCTCTTTCGGCCGCAACAGTTGATTCGTTGTCTCAGTATCGCTCTCTTTAGATGAAAGTAAAGGAGAAGAAGAAGACGCTGTTTTGTTTTGTTTTTTTTTTCAATCTGTTGACGTGTGTGTTATAATTTTTATTAGCAAGAGTTTTGGAGTTTTTATGAGAACTTTCTAAAAGTGAAGCTGTAAACTGTAATTATTACAAGTAGTAGTTCTCCTTTTTCTAATCTATTAAAATATCTTATTCTTTCTTTTTTTTTCTATTAAAATATCGTATGTGGGTTGACCAAAAAAATATATTGTATGTGGAATAATCTTAAGAAATCAGGGTCTCTACCAAAGGATTATAGTGTATTTAACAAAATACCAATCTCATGCGTTCACACACTGTGTATTTTTTAATAATACGTAAAAGCCTCTTTCCTTATTTCTTTCCAACTGACAATCTTGATAGCTCAAATCTTAGACAAAGATTTTACGTGGATTTGATTTTGCAAGCTGTCACAAAATCTTCTCAAATATATTGTTGTCAGAAAGCAAACACAATCTCTTTTACTTCATGTAGATAGAGTTTCAATTTCGAAACTTCATTTCTCATTTCAACATCTTTCTTTCATAATTCTTTCCCAAATTTCATATTTAATTTATAGATCAATTTTTCAGTCACCAACGTTGGATTTATCGAAAACGATGAAATCAGAGGCTATTCAACCATCTCCATTGGATCTGGAGAGAATTTTCGCTGCCAATGAAGAAACTTATGGGTTCGCGTAACACCGTACCACAAAGCATGTGGTATCAGACAAATACTCAACTCTTGAGCTCTTTGCTGATGTGTCTCCAATGAAGCTCTCTGCCATTATATCTCCGATGAAGCTCTCCGTCTCTGTGTCACTGGTCACTTTCTTTTGCCCTTGCGTCTTCGGTAACTGTCTAATAACTTGACAATACAAACAAATCAATTTTTTATCCCGAATAAGTCAGCTTGTAACCGTGTATATATTATGTTTTGATGTCCAAGTGATTTAGACGTCTAACCTTTCTTAGTGCGAATTAAATTTATTTTTAGCTGAGCTATGTCTATTTTATCCGGTTATAACATATAAAATCTTCTTGCTCGTTAACCGTGTAAATATTATATTGACTATATAACAATTTGACATTATAAGAATCTGATTTTAATCTCACGTAACTGATTTTTTAAAAGTGTATATATAAAATTAGATGTATAACAATTTGTCGTGATCAACAAATTTATGTATCCGCAATATGGATTCAAACTCTTTGACTGGTCAATATTTACTACCGACGGATAATTCTAACAATATCCAGCTAAGATGAAATTTAATACATTATCATTTAGGGTGAAAGGACAAGTTATCCGGTTAATAACATACATAACTGTATAAGAAATCAGTTTTCTAGAATATTTGTTTACACTTTCGTGGAGGTGTAGGGATAGGGTTTGGAGTAAGTGTATTGGTATAAGTTATCCGCTTTACTTTTTTGGCTTAGACATTAGGGTTTGGGTTCAAAGATTAGACATTAAGGTTTAGGTTCAGGGGTTCCTATTGAGTTTAGGTTAGTATTTTGGGTTTATGGTTTAAAGATTAGCGACTAGGGTTTGAGTTCCGGGTTACTATTGGGTCTAGGTTTTAATGACTAGGGTTTGGGTTCCGGACTTCCTATTAGGTTTAGGGTTTAGTATTTTTGATTAGGGATTAGTATTCAGGGTACTTGATTTTTTTTATTTATATTAAACGTTTATTAAACTATGTACCCGTAATATAGAAACAATCAAATTGGCCGATCAACATTTATAACACTCGGTTCATTCAGAAAGTATCTAGCTAAGTAGAAACTTTAAACGTTATTGTTTTAGGTGAACGAAGATGTTAGCCGGTTAAATCGATGGTAAACTAAGTAAGAAATATCAAAAAGTTTCACCGAATCTTTACATGGTTTCTCTCTCTTTCTCTCCAAAAAAGATCTAACCAAATCTTAACTAAATCTATAAAATATCTTCCAAATCTTATTATTGCACACCTAAAAATCTAAGATTAAAATAAAAATAGCTTAAAAAGGATAGGAAAATCATTTAGCATCACTCAAAAACACTATACACCCTAAAGTTTTACTGTTTTGGTATATACCTAATTTCATAAGTTTCTTTGGTTTTTAAGCAAATTATCCCTATAATCTTCAATTATAACATCATTACCATCATCATAATAAAAACAGTGTTGTGTGTGTAAACACCATCAGATGTTTATGTAAAGTAATCTTGCAGCATATCTCAGTTATGCTAATGGATGTGTTTTTCTTGGACAGTCGCAAAACCTAAGCCTTGCAATTGATGCATCAAGAAAAGCACAGACTGCGTTTGCAGTTGCAAAGGGAAAATCATCTGACACCAGATACAGTAGTAATGGCATAACATCCATCCAAAGGGCTCTTGATTTCAGTTTTCAGGACATGGAGAAGTTGGTACATGAGGCTTGCAATGGAATCCATAAACGGGTGATTATGAATCACGATCTCACTTTTCACAAGTAAGTTTAATTAATTTCATAGGCCTTACTCAGAGCGGAGAAAAGAAGATAAGGGAAAGCTACCTTTGAGTTTTGGTTGGAAAATTTAAGACATTATAAACATGTTTTACTGCGTTAAGTATATAGTGTTAGGACCTTATTTGTGAGAAACTTGACAAAGATTTAAAGTTATCGTCATGTGTTGTTCATATATATATATAGTATCATAGAAGTTTAGGAAGAGGTTAACAAGAACTGGAACTAAAATTACTCAACCTTTTGTAGCAATCGTTTCTTTCTATTCGTTTCATCCACATTTTATTTGAGACAACTATCAAAATTTGAATTATTTTTGTAAGGGATAAAGTTAAAGAGTAAAACACATTATATAACAGAAAAGTATTATCAAATATTTCTGAAAAAAAAAACGAAAGAGAAGAATGTATTAAAGGCGAAAACTAAACAACACTTTTCTTTGCTCTCAACCCTAGACTAAGCGACATATTTGAAAGTGTTGGGATTTTCAGTATCTCTCTCCAAGTAATCTCTGCTGATCAAATCCTCAATCCGTTTCTTGATCATCTTTATATCAGGCTGCAAAAACAAAAACAAAAAAAAAACCATTAAGAAACATTCATAATGAAACCAGTGCATGTTGTTTTTACAAGTTTACCTTGAACATTCGGCTAAGCTGCTCAACACATTCAGAGACTAACTGTTGATGCGGCAACACTTTTCTGCTCTTCATGATCCGCACAAGAGAAGCATCAATCGCGTAACGTCTATCTTTATCAACATCCTCAACAACTTTCTTGCGGTCATCCACTGGAGGAAGAGGCACCTGTTTCACAACAATCATTATTAGCTAGTATTTTATTTGTTGGAAAGAAGACCATGATCTTATGCATGCATACCTTGATTCTTCGCATTTTATCTGTGAACTTCGAGTTGAATTCGAAAGAATCGGTTCTAGAGATCGTCTTTGAGGCTGGTTGCTTGTTAAGAAACTTGTACTTCGCGCATGAGAGTGAATGAAGCACCCTTACAAGATCTTCATGGCTGAGGTTTAATTGTTCAAGGAGCTCCTGGTAGGTTAATCGTTCTGTGTTGTTGAAAGCACAAAGCACAGCAGCCTGAAAAACAAAAAGAAAATATAAAAAACATAACGTTGAAATTTTTTTAAAAATTAACTAAGAAAAGAAAAGATATATGAACATACCTGGTAGGTAGAAACAATCAACTCGATAGATTTAGAATCAAATTTTCCATTAAGATGACAAGTTCCCAAAGAGTAAACCACATAAGTCTTCTGTGTTTGGTTTTGGTTTCATAATAAGCCTTAAAAGACTCAATACAGTTGACCATCTCAAGTGGTAGATTGAGGTCTGAAGTCTTGTAACTCGGCCAAAAACCAGTGGTTAGAGCAGTGACCGTGAAATCAACACCTTTTGGTTTACCTGTATTGCCATTTTTTATATATTCCTCGAAGCCAGTCTGATGGTCTTTTGCCAATTGCATATCCGTCACCAGTCCCTCCATCTTTGAAGTAAACTGCCCACCGAACTGTCCTTTGAGCTTTGTAAGTATACTTCTTTCATGATCGTCACTAAACTTTCCGAATAATAGCCTACGTGCTTGCTTCTTCCTGCATGCATACACAAGCCATTCTAAATACACAAGGTCGCAAATAATTTCTAGACCTTGTTAAAAAAAATATTAACAAGATATATAATTTATTTTAATTTTCAGATTCAAACCGTGATGACTCTGCTAAATACTATCTTGAATAATGAATTGGCCAAAGCAAAAAGATTTGAAGACGAGTGTACCTATAAAACTCGGCGAAAAGATCCTTATCACTTATGTAGTCAAGCAACTTAACAACCTGTAATCATTAAAAAAAAGAAGACTACATCAAGACATTGAACATATGAAGAATAAAAGAAGAGAAGTCTTACATTGTCAACGGTAGCCTTAATAGTAGAGTCATCATTAGATTTATCATTCGCTGCCTTCCTGAAAAGATTGTCACAAAACGTTGCAAGCAACTCTGCACTTGAGCTTCCAGCCACTTTCTTGTTACAAAAGATTTCAAAAGCTTCTTTCTACGCCTTATGGAAGAGTGTGTGGTTCTGAAAACAGTCCGTGACATAGACCATGTACTTATCGTGCAAGTCCATTATCTCTCCGACAAGAACCTGTTCCTCCACGTTACCACTAGTAGCTGCGTCTTCGGCTTGTTTGATAAGGGCATTGCCTTCTGCAGTAACATGGAGCCTAAAGGCTACCGCAACAGGTTCCAGACCGTTGTTGATTGCATGGTAAAGCCTATACATCCTCGAGAGATCATCCATCTTGTCATCTCTCAGCAATGCACTAACCGGAGTTCTCCTTTTCTAGAAGCTGTTTTGCAACCGAAACCAATAAATGGCTCTGCACAGTCTTAACTAGTTCTGTCTCGGTGTCTGAATGAAGGTAGTGAGCGACTCTCTCCTTCTCCTTCCGCAAAGACTCCTCAGCCTTGATCATGTATGTATTCAGGGCAAGAATCCTCCTGGATCCATCTTGAGGACTTGCGAGAATAGTAAGAAGCCGTTTCTTGAAGAAAGAAGATCTCAAAATCGTCTTTATACCTCTCCAAACTTCCCATCCCACTCTGAACAAAGAGATCTAACACGTTTTTCAAGAGTGCCCTATCAATCTGTTGTCCCTCTCGCTCTTTATGAATCTAGAAAATACAAAACCGTGTCAAATATGAGTCTACACATCATCACAGAGTCTTATATACATTAATTACTTACCATTGCTATAATAACTTGTTTGACATTGAAGTTAACTTTAAGGTAAACTTGTTTGTGGAAACAGGTCATGCCAACTTCAGTTAGGCTTGGAAGGCTTCCCCGTGGAGTGAAGTAACGGTCCAGATAGAGGAAGATGTGAGATAACCACTTAACCATAATCTTATTAATATCCCACCTTCGAGAAAGCTCTCTCAGCATGTATTCATCATGCATCTCCATGATAGAGGGCAACACCTAACACACACAAATATATGTGTTAAAAACTATTTGCAAGAAAACCCTAATAAATAAATAAAAATAAAAAATTGGGTTGATATGTAGTATACTCACCGTATGAGTGGCATAAGAGCACCATTAATGCGGTAGCTTAAGAAGGGTGCTTAGTGATTTTCAGATTAAAAAGAAAAAAAAATAATAGATAAAAGATGGAAACAAGAAGCGTTGGTGCTTATTTAAGTTGTTAAGTGTGAAGTTGCTTAGTCACTTTTACCACTTTAATTATTGGGAAGTTTACTAAGATGAATCAAATTAGTTTGATAATTACTAGAGTAAGTCATAAAAGTTTAAAATTACTAAATTATTTTTATGGTCGAAAATGCCCTTTTATACAGTTATGATCAAAATGTATATTACAAAATTGCCATTTAAATTTTAGAAAAATTTACCGACGGCAGATTTATTTTACAACAAAACAAATCTATCGTTACAAAAATCTATTAATTAAACCTGCTGTTAAATTTATATCTGTCGTGTACTTGGTAGCAGATTTTTGAGTCACAACAGACTTTTTTGAAATGACAGATTTATGTGTCCGATTTATTGTTGTCAATAGATTTAATTGTTTTAGTCTATCGAATGAAGTGGCCGATTTTTTAAACTTACCAATTTTATATCTTACCAGTTAGATTTTTAAGACCGATTTATAATTGCCTTCAACCGACTTTTAAAAGGAAATAGACATAAATTTTAACGACAGATATGTTTATCCGATTTAAATTTCTGGTAGATTTTTATATTGATTTGGTGGCAGATTTTTTAAATTTTCATCTTTGACGACAGACTTTTAAGTTAAATTCTGATTACCAGATCAAGACACACTTATTGCAGCAGACTTATCCACTCGAATTTCTGGTTAAATTCACAAAGATTTCGGTTTAGTTTAAATCTGGTTCAGTTAAAATTAATTTCGGTTTTAAGTAATTCTAATTTTTGGTTTAAATCAATTTTTACTCAGTCTAAATTAATTTAAACATCCGGTTTAAAAAATTTAAAAAGCTGGTTTAAACAATTTAGTTACACCACGTTTTCTAATTAGGTTTACGTCTTCTGTCGTCTTCTTCTTCCTGTTACCTCTCATAAATTTCTGTTCTCCTTTCATGGGGATCTACAACAGTGTCTTTTAATTCATATTGATTGGGGAATAATGGAAAACATGATTCTTGTCTCTGGGAAGTGGAAAGTTGAAAAAACTAAGTGGTTATTTGAGGTAGATAATGATCGAGGAAGCATAGCAGTTGCTGGCAATGAGGACACTCGATTTGAGGATTTTGTGAAAACCATATTTGAGGATTATGGAATTGATTCTGCAGAAAACGACTTGGAACTGAGGTATCTTTTTCCGAGGCAGAATCTACACAATAAAAGCATCAATACACCACCTGTGAGAGTAGGAAACGTTAGGCAGTTTCATGCATTCTTGGGTCTTTCCAAAGTGCAGAACGTTCAGCTATGTGTAGAGTTTAAAGTGAAAAAAATTGTTGCAGAAGGAGCTGTGGAAGATCAGAAACAACCCATACAAGGAGATGACTCGTCTTGTGAAGATGAAGAAGATACAGACGAAGAGGGTGATCGATTCGATTACTGCGATGATTCTGATGGCGCAACATCTGATGATGAAAACTTTACTGCATATGGGCTTCCACTAAACCATGTAGAAGAGGTTCATGGATCTTCTACAAAGTTGATTTATGGAAGAAAGACAGAAGAAAGAGAGTCTCCAATGAGTTTGTCCGATTTGCGCTCATTCAAATTTGACATGGGGCAGAGTTACAATTCGAAAGATGCATTACTGGAAATCTCATCGTACACTTATTGTTGCTAGAGATCTTGTAATGGGTTCTTCAGAGAGTGGATATGAAGAATTACCTACTTACCTGCACATGATTAGAATGTCGAATCCAGGGACTTTAACTCAACTGGAAGTTGATACAAGCAACAGATTTAAGTACTTATTTCTTGCATTCGGCGCTAGCATTGTTGGCTTTCCATATATGAGGAAGGTTGTGGTGGTTGATGGGACGTTTTTGCAAGGGAAATACAAAGGAACACTTCTGATTGCAACCTCACAGGATGGTAATTTTCAAATATTTCCAATTGCGTTTGCTGTGGTTGACACAGAGAATGATGAATCATGGACATGGTTTTTCCGCCAACTCAGTCGTGTGATCCCCGATGATGAAGGATTGGCATTAATCTCTGACAGGCACAAGTCAATTGGGAAAGCTATTGCAGTGGTCTATCCATTGGAAAGCAGAGGAATTTGCACGTACCACTTATATAAGAACATCTTGTTACGATACAAAGGGCGTGATTTGTTTGGTTTGGTCAAAAAAGCTGCCTACTCTTTTAGGTTGACTGATTTTCAAGCAACCTTCGAGACAATCAAAGAGTTAAACCCAGCTTTGCATGCATATCTGGAACGTGCTGATGTACAGATGTGGGCACGAGCTCATTTTAGAGGTGATAGATATAACCTCCTAACAAGTAACATAGCTGAATCCATAAACAGAGCTTTGTCCGGTGCTAGAAGCTTGCCAATTGTTCACCTTCTAGAGTCGATCCGATTAATGATGACACGCTGGTTTGCAAAAAGAAAACATGATGCTGAGTTGATGAAAACCTCTCTTACTCGTGGTGTAGAGAAGGTGTTGGAGGTAATATATTTTGAACCAGTTTATGTTATTCGTTAGACTATTTTCTAGTATACTGAGCTTTAACATGTGCAGGGCCGGATGCCTATTGCTAATCTACTAAAGGTTCAAGTAATAGACATTCATCAGTCACAAGTGACAGGAGTCTCGTCTTTACATGTTGTAAATCTAAGCGAGAAGAAATGTTCATGCCGTAGATTTGATTTGGAGAAGCTACCATGTGCTCATGCTATAGCTGCTGCGGAAGCTAGAAAGATATCATGTATATCACTTTGTCATCATTACTATCGGAAGCAATACCTGTACAACGCGTATAACACTGCTGTTATGCCCAAAGATGATGCCGTCCCAATTCCAGAAGAGGTTGCCAAGAAGATATGTTTACCACCTGAGGTCCGCCAACCACCAGGAAGACCAAAAAAATCAAGGCATAAATCTATATTAGAGAAAGTTGCAGTCAAGAAGCGGCCACGGAAGGAACACACATGTAGAATTTGTAACCAGACGGGTCATAATTCTACAACATGTCCTCTAAACTGATGACTTTTCGATTTTGTTTGAGACATTGGTCATTACATTTCATTTAGATTGGTGCTGCATTACGTTTAGTTGTTTACTAGACTTTTGTTATTACTTACTAGACTTTTATCACTACGTTTTGGTTCATTTGATTTGTGTGTTTCTGTTTAACTTACTTTGTGTTTCTCTACAATTAGTAACGAGCCGAGTGCAATTGAAAGAGGCGAGCCAGAATAACATAATGTAGACTTATCCATCAGTTTGACAAAAGAAAAGACTTATCCATCAACGTTAAACATCCAAAATACATCCATCCGAAAACAAGAAAAAACCAACGAAAATACATCCATCCAAAAAAGCAAAAACCAATTCAAGTTACATCAATCCAAAGACGAGCACAAACCTACCAGTTACATCCATCCTCCATAGCCACCTCTCCATAAATATCTGCTCCCATCTTCAGTCGCAGTGCTGGTATAATCTGATCACTTAAGCCATCAAAATTGCGCCCCAGAGCTAGACACTCAATATATTTCAGACTGTACACGCCGCAATCTCCTGGGTCCTCATTTTTGGGGATCTTCTTGTGCCTACGGTAGGTGAACTGCTTGTCACGCTTAGTTCTTAATTTTGGATCCTCCACCATCTTGTTGAGCAATGCCGGTAGCATTTTCGTGAAAGGCCTGCACTCCTCGTGCAACTGCTTATCACTCAGCACTGATGGTATGCAATCATACACATGTATTACCTCCTTAACAAGATCAATTCTTAAAGCAACCCAATGATCGCCGTTGACATGGTGACAGAGGAAGAGAGTGTCAACATCTGCAAGCCACTTCTTACCCGTGACAAATTGTTCTGGGTATTCTCCATTAAAGGCCTTGCTATAACGTTCTGACAACTCATTTGGCGTCTGATGAGACTTCTTGTAGTCATTCACCCATGACTGCACAAACCAACGATCGAGAAATGCAATTCTAGGAGAATATGGAGATGGGGACTGCATGGAGCGGTGTCATGCAACCAGCCGTACTTATTGTTTGGCCAAGCTTCTCTCGGTATCATCAACCTCAAATAAAATACTGCGCCTCTGTCTGCAAAACCAGACTCATCTTTTTCCCTACAAAGAAGAAAAACAAAGAATAAGACTATTAAAAAGAACATGATAAGATTGAAGAGAGTTGACAAAAAAAAGATAGGATAGAAGAGAAGAAACTTACGAATCAGACTTAATGAAGTCCAATACTGTGTGCAGTTTCTCTGGATCCACCTTAGATAATGGGTCAGAAGATTCTTCAGAGACAGAGTCAGCAGTTATGATACGCTTCACTGTTGAATTCCCTACATAAGGCCAAACTTGAGTCTTCGTCAACTGAGGTTTTCGCCTGCGTCTAGGCTCCACACTTGAACAAAGTGCTTCCAAGACCTCTCTACACTTTACACTCTTCTCCCAATTTAGATGATTCTCCCATCCCTCTGAAGAAATGGATTGGTCATTTAGCTCGGGAATACTAAATGCTTTCTCTGTCTTCACTTTTTTCAATGGCATTTCATCTTCCTTCACCGACATTGTCTTCTTATTATTCTTCTCCTTTTTAATGACACGTTGTATTGGTAAACCATCAACAGAACTTTTTTTTGTCTGAACCATCCATGACTGTCAAGTATAAGAAAAAAACAGTAAGTATTTTGTGCATAAAAGATACTAGCTGACAGTGTAAACATACCATTGAGTTGCTACAAGCGTCGTCTTCATCGTGTGCTTTGGAGTTGCCGGCATCGGATGGAGTTTTTTCATTATCCTTCCCTTTAAGAACATTTATTTCTTCCTGTAATATGGCCACCTTGTTCTTGAGCTCAGTCTCAAATAAACCGATTCTAGCTTCCATCTGAGCTTGTACAGAAGCTTCCAATGTCTTAGAAACCCTTTCAGCTACACTAACATCCATGGTTTCTAGTCTTCCACTCAAGTTGTTAACAGCCTCAAGCAACTTTTGTATTGTGATGTTGATGGTGGGCATATCAGTATGAGATTCTTCCTTCAAAACTCACAAACCAAAACAGTTTAGATAGTAAAACAAAACGAAAATGTTCAATAACACTTGATACATACCATTTCTGGAGCAGCTTCTTTCTCCCTCTTTCGTTTTGTGGAGGGGCTCTCATCCACTCTATCGGGAACACTAGGTGCAGTGACATGAGTTTTTCTCTTCAGGGGCTTGGTAGATGGAACTACATCCCAAAACTTGTCGTTTAGCTGATCATTGAGGATGTCAACTATCATGTTATCCAAATCCTGATGGGGTTCATCTTCACCCCATTTCGGATATCTATCCTCCATTGCTTTTACAATCATATGCCTTACACGAATCTGCATTGTAAAGTACAACAGATAATAAATAGAAAAAATAAGACAGAGAATTAAAAAGAAAATAATCACACCTTCTGATATTTTTTCTTTTCTTGTGCACAGAAGTTTGGGAAGTTGATACGCTGACGAGAACCATGCCATGACAGAAGTGGAACCTCAGCTTCCTCTATCCGATTGCCATATAACTCTCCTAGACCTGGCACAGACTCATATATCCAAATTAGCAAAGCATGAACACAACCATGTAGTGTGTAGCTCTTCCCAACTTCGTATGTCACCATTTTTATGGAATCCACAAGGCTGGAAAATCCTACACGACCCCATGGATAGCGCTGGAAAGCTGCTGGATCCATCACCCTTTTCGCCAAATGCAGAGGTATTCTACTATTGCTTGAAATCCCAAATATCCCAATGGATAGTAGACACAATAAGCCAACCATTACACGCTCCTCTCTAGACCAGTTTCCGATGACCGAAAAAAGCGCTTGAAGTTCATTCAACTTGGGTCCTTCAGAAATTGGAACTTTCATCTTCAACCAAAAGTCTTCATGAGCCACATCCCACTGTTCTTCAGTGTCATAGGGATCACAATTCAGCCCGGTAATATCTTCAAACTCATACAAAGAGAACCTCATTGGCTGGTCTACTATCAAAGACCAAACCTCATGACTGCTCTGAACCGCCAATTGATTCACGAGAAAGTAATGAACATGTTTTGCAGACCAAGTGTAATCCAACTCCTTCAGCTTGATAATCACGCCTACAGCTGATTCTTTCAACTCGTCCCAAACGTCTTTGCCGACATTCTCTTTCAGCGTTTGTAAGTTGCCTAGAAAACAACTGTGGTTCATGCTCCTACTTTGATTCGGTGTTTTACCAATCTGGTAAAGCCGCGGAGGATACTTCTTGTTACCCGAAGATGAGGCCATTCCCTAAAAAAAACAAATAGAACAAACATAAGAAATAGAACAAGAATATACAACATAAATTTTACTCAGTTAGAAAATATTTACTCAATTTGAAAATACTCAGTTTGAAAATAAATCGTGAAGTCATGAACACAAGCTGACATTATTACTCATTATAATATCTGCACGAACCATAATATCACAGGAAGCAAATAGAACAAACAAAAGAACCATACTAAGTTTAAAAATATTTACTATCGAAGGATAAAGGAAATTGGGGATTTAGGGTTTTCAAAATCAAGCAATTTCAGAAAAGTTTGTCTTTTTTTTTCTAAACTCACAGGAAAGTTTATCTCGAAACAAAGAAAGAAGTCATCAATTTTTCAATTTAGAAATTAGGGTTTTCAAATTTCAATTTGGGGCCGTCAAAAAAAAATTTCAATTGGGGATTTAGGGTCAACTTGCAATCAATCCGACCGATAGAGTAACAGAGAATTACCTTTGATTTGGGTGTCACTGATTAAGTAACAGAGAATTGATGGCGGATCGAGTTCTTCAACAATCTCCTCCGGCAAGATTGAGTTATGATGGAAGAGGAAAGAGATGAAGCTGATACACAGTGGAAGAGACTGTAATGAAGAATGGAGAAAGAGGTCTCAGAGAAAGATTTGTCGGACCTCCTTTGATGGAGGTTCTCTCACTTCACAAACTAGAGAAGAAGAACCCGTGTTCTGTTCTTTTGTCGTAAACTAGAAAAGAACAGAGTTTTTTGTTTTTAATTTTATTTATTTCTTTTGAACAAAATCTATTTTATTATTAAATGGAAAATTAAAAGGTAATGGCAAATTAGTGGTTAATGCTTTAAAGGTTGGTTTTTAAGTAAAATACACCATCTCGGATTTCCTTCTAGTAATTACTAAGTTATTAGAATTATTCTAGTAATTACTAGAATGATGTGCTCTATTCTGAGTAATTTCTCTTAATTATTAAACAAAAAATAAGCACCCTTAGTTGAATATTTGGGTTGATGGTGCTCTAATCTTCAAAGATGCCACCATATTTGTCATAAAGCTGTTGACAAAGATCGTGAGGTAGTTTCTGGATGCACATATTGTAAACTGCAGTGTAGATTGCAATATATTCTCCAAGCACAAAATTAGGTTCAGGCTTTCCTTCAAGAATCCTTTTGAGCTTGGTAACAGCCCCATCAATGAGCTTAAATTCTTTCTTTATGGCCATAATCTTGGGGTTTTGTCCAGAAGACATTCTTAATCAAATTCTAGGATGAAAGTAATGAAAAACGATAAAAGAGTAAAACACTAACTAAGATATTCCGGCCCCACAAGATTTCGAGTAGCTAGGTTTACGAGAGCCAAGATGTGAATAGAAAAATCTTTTTTTTTTTTTTTTTTTTTTTTTTTTGAATAGAAAAATCTTAAAAGACGAGTATTTAAAGAGTTCGATAATCTCATAGGCGGTGGACAACAAATAAAAAACTATCAATTTTCTTGTATTCTTTAAACAAGAAGATATTAACATTTTGGGCATCTTTATCAGTAGGACCTTTAAAAGTCTTTAGGTAAATTTTTTTTTTTTAATTTTGTTTTTTTCCAAAAAAAAAAATTAAAATAAACCAATCGCAGACCATCACGTGTCGTGGAACCCGCGAATAGGGTTAAGGACAACACTAGGACATTTATTATTTAGGAACAAATTGGTTCAGTAATCTAGAAAAGTTGGTGGGTCCTACACCAAAAACACAAGGACCATCTTAAGGATTTGGCGATGTTCTTGCTCTTATCAATTGAGATTATTAAGAAAATAAAATCTGGACATTTAATTATTATTACTATTATTATATAGAAAAGTTAGTATGCTCAATGTCTTTCTATCTTGTTAACAATGTACAGTATTTGTATCTTTGTGGTTAATGCATGATTTGGAAAATACGTACTGTAGTTGGTAATATATATAACTAACAATTTTAATTCTAATGTTTATCTTCATAAAAATGAATTTATTAAATTAGATACAAATTTTAAATTATTATAAATCATAAAACTTTAATATTCAATTTTTTAAGGAAACAAAAATCTGAAAACTTTATTATTATTATGATAGAACAAGGCAATCTTTTATCCTTTTCATGTTTATCATGTTTATCATCTTTACAGAAGCACTAATCTCACAGTTTAGAGGAGACGAAGAAGAAGGAAGGATCTCGGGCTTCAAGATTTCTAGGGCACATGTCCATCTATATCACAACTCCTCTTTACAGATAGTATTTTTTTTGCAGAGCAGATGTCCAACAGTATGTTGAGTTGATGAAAATTTTCTTGACATTTTTTGAAAAGTGATTTACCATGGGTCTATCACTATATTTATTTTTTTATGACATTGCTTGAAGTTAACTGTGACATTTTGATTTGTATTTTTTATGACATTTGCCTTTGTGCGGGACCGGCTAAACAATATAAACACATGGTTGGCGAAGTTCCTTTCCAAAGGAGGTAAAGAAGTCTTACTAAAATCTGTAGCACAAGCGCTGCCTAAGTATGGAATGTCATGCTTTCTCTTATAGCAATGCACTTGACAAGTTCACGAATATGAGTGGGGTTTCAATATGAAAAGATTCTCTGTAACCTTTTGATTATGGACAGGAGAATGAGAGGTGTGCTTGTAGGTTAGGTTTTGAACTAAGTATCGGACTAATACAAAATGTGGGGATTACAACCACTAAGGTTTAAGATTCTTTCCAGCTGCGATCAACACGAAGCTTCTTAGATTAGATGGTCGCAGATTCAGTGAGGTATTTTCTTGCACCTCTATCCCTTGTCTTTTGTCATCATCAGCCTTCACAAGTCATAAACTCTCTTATTGATGCTGTTTTTGTAATTAGATGAGGCAAATCGTAGCTGAAGTAGGAGTGGTTTCCAGGGCTGACGGGTAAACAAAACACAAATTCTTACTCCTATCTTTCATCTCCTACTTTTTTTGGTTCTTGTCTTTGAGATGGGTAATACAAAAGTAATTGCAGCGGTTTATGGCCCTAGAGAGGTACTCATTCTCTTTAGGATTGATGATGTGCTTGAGTCTGTAAATTAAGCGTATTGGGTTTATTTGAATTTGCTAAAACTGGTATCTTACTCGTTCAGATTCATAACAAGAGCCAACAAAAGAATGGTCATGCTGTGTGTAACTGTGTATATATGTTTTTATATGTTTGTGTTTGTTCTTATTTGGCATAAATCTTTATGAATGTGAAATGATTGTTTGCTACTAATTTTCCCAAACTCACAGTTAGAACATCTCCAACCATTGCTATTTTCACTTCTATAATAGTATTTAGAGATGAAATTGCTCCAACCATCTCTATTTTTTCCTCTATTATAGAGATTTCTATTTTTTCTTCTATTTATAGAGGAAGAAGTAGCATTCCTCTATTTTTTACTCTATAAAATAGAGATTGCTATTTTAAAGAAATACATTGGAGCATATCCCACTTCTATTATAGAGTTCCTCTATTTTAGAGGTGAAAATAGCAAAATACATTGGAGATGATCTTAGTAATGCAGACTCATGCTGTTTCTGATTAATATTGTGCGTAATCCGAAAGCTAGATTGAACAAACAATGTCTCATATATTCAAGACCGGTCTAAGAAACCACCGGCTTAAAAACTTTCTCTACTGTTAGAAAAAACGAGTGAACAAAGCAATCAAAGCAGCTTAAGTATGGTAAGCGAATAAGAAGCTAAAGGGCTTGCCATTAATGTTTCTAACGTCAGAAACTCCAAGACGGAACTAATAACTACAAAGGATAACACACACATGCATCAGAATCTATAGAGAGAGATAGAACATAAAAGGCAAGTAGTTAAATACGTTTCAAGGGTTACTACTAGCATACCTTGTTGCTTGTGAAAAGGAGCGCTCTTCGCCTTGGCCATTCCTCCATGGTCGAAACTATTCCTCTCGAACAAAAACTCTTTACCTCTTTCTTATGGTTCCAGGCGTCAATCAAAAGTCAAAACTGTAGGCAACATTTATTGGTTTTATTTGCATGAAACTTGTTTAGTCAACGACAAGCTTTCAGAGATAGACAGAGAGATGAAGTTGCCTTTAATGGTCTGGTGGTGTTGTGAGAGACCACAGCAGTAACACAAATACAAATAAATCCATGAAAATACACAAGAAAACAAAGCGAAATATTTTAGAAAACCATGAAAATACGAGAGGGGAAAATTGTCAATTGTAAGATTGATGAGGAACGACGTAAGAGCAGCTCCAATGCTGAGACTCATTTAGGAATCCTTAAAACAATTTTTTTTTAATTTTTTATTATTATTTTTGTTTTCTACTAAAAAAAAAAAAAGACATCCAATGGCGGGCCGCCACTTAACAGTGGGGTCCGCGAACAGTGACAAACCTTTCAGCAAGTTGATCCTTAAAGAAGGGATTGAAGAGGCAAATCCTTGACAAATCGTGGGACCCAACGAATTTTTTATTACTTTCTACCTAGGTTTTAGTGCTAAAAAAATGGGAAGATGCTCCATTGGAGCTGCTCTAAGTGATCATAAATGTAAAAAAAGACAAATAAATCATAACTATCTCTAACGATTACACTGGAGTGACTAAGTGATCATAAGTGTAGTAACAATCTTTTAGGACAATTTCTTTAACTTCTTTTGCAACAAATTGCTTTCTACACTTTGAGCAGAGAGATTGAAATAAATAAATAAAAAATTTGATCTATATAAGATAGATGAGCCTCTACACTAATCACCAATTGATTTTAAGTGTGAAGCCCATCTAGCTTAACATAGTATCAGAGCCCGATCCACGTAGTCCAACCCGATCAACATCGATCTGGCCCAAAGTTGGCCCATCGATCCTTACCCGAACATTTCGAGATTGACGCTCAGAGAGCCATCATCTCGAGGGGGCGTATTAGACACAAAGTGTCCCACATCGATAGTTGGAAGGGATCCTTAGTCATATATAAGATATATGAGCCTCTCCACTAATCACCAATTGATTTTAAGTGTGAAGCCCATCTAGCTTAACATGACCAACCTGAAATTTGGTTCTGTTTTGTATCATTGCATTGGCACAAGAGATCAAGTTCTTCCAATACATACTGCAAGGGATAATAAAAAAAAAATGGATGAAGAAGATTTGTCATATATATATACCTGTGGGGAGTTATCTAAGATGATGATAACACAGAGATAGGACACCGACAAGTCCTCCTCCCGTCAGAGAAAACACACGAGTAACTCTATATGGCGAAAGAGCTCTCAGTTATCTGTCACACTCTGTCCTAACGAAAAAGGAAGCACAATTATACGGACCCATGGGCCTTAAAAAAATCAAGCCCAAAAGTAATCTGTCACGTTGGCTATTATTATAAGCACGGAGCCGAATCCACAAGCGTTAACGTGCGGTGTCATGTAGAGGATCGCTCCCACGATTTCGTCAATCAATCAGATCAAACTTCTTCTATAACTTCTGTAAAATATCTACGTGCCTCTCCACCCCCCCCTTCCCTCTCCTCTTCTCGTGACCACTCTTCCTCTCTCTCTTCACTGGTGAGGATCTCAATCTCTCTATCTGATTCTGAATCGGAATTGTTATCTTCTTCCGATATATCTCTCTTAAGAGGTTTTGACCATTTCTGATCGACTGTATTTTGATCGGATCTCGCCATTTCTCAGGAGGTGAATTTTGGTTTTCCTGCTCGATCGGATTTGCTTCGAAAATGCCGCCGTTTTACGCAGGGAAGCTCACGACGTTCGAGGACGATGAGAAGGAGAGCGAGTACGGTTACGTTCGCAAGGTATTGTCCTCCGTTTCGTCGATCTGATATGATAGTTGTTGTGGATAAGATATTAAGTCGATCTGTTAGGTTACTTCCTCGTATGTGAATCTCTGATCTAATCTTATACTTCTTATTGGTTTGACATTTCTCTGTTTAGGATCACTTTTCTCGGAATCAGATTGGTTAATGTATAAGCTTTTGCTATGCAGGTCTCAGGTCCCGTCGTTGTTGCTGATGGTATGGCTGGTGCTGCTATGTATGAGTTAGTGCGTGTTGGACATGATAATTTGATTGGAGAGATCATTCGTCTCGAAGGAGATTCCGCCACGATTCAAGGTTTTTGTTCATTCTCTCTGGTTCTTTTACTCTGTTCAAAGACTTGCATCTTGGATTTATAACGTTTTTTCTTTGTGTGGCCTTCTGTGATATATCAGTTTACGAGGAAACAGCTGGACTCACTGTTAATGATCCTGTTCTTCGAACTCACAAGGTTAGTGGCTTCTTTATCTTGGATCTTTAGTTTGTATGCAGCTCTAACATATATTTGTTTCTTGAATTTTTTTTCAGCCTCTTTCTGTGGAGCTTGGACCAGGAATCTTGGGAAATATCTTCGATGGAATTCAGGTTCAGTTGGATTTTGAGTCTTGAAGTCTATGTTTCGTTATAGCATTACAAACTGCAGAATCTGGCTTCTCACAATTCCTTTGGTTTCATTTCTTTGGATATATCACAGAGGCCTTTGAAGACTATTGCGAAAAGATCTGGTGATGTGTACATCCCTCGTGGTGTGTCTGTTCCTGCTCTTGACAAAGATTGTCTTTGGGAGTTCCAGCCAAATGAGTTTGGTAATGTGTTATTACCTCATTTATCTGTCTGTTTAAGTTGTTTATATGGTTTTAATCCTGATGCCAACTGAATTTTCCTTGGTTGCAGTCGAGGGAGACACAATAACTGGTGGTGACTTGTATGCTGTAAGTTCATTGGTCACCTCCTTAATTTAAAACTTGGCAAAGCGAATATATTTTACATAGTTACCGTGGGATTTTCCTTGTTTGCACCGGAAGTAGATTTTTTCTGACTTGTCAAAAATAACTTCGGAATGCAGACCGTCTTCGAGAACACTTTGATGACTCACCGTGTTGCCCTTCCTCCTGATGCCATGGGGAAGATCACTTACATTGCTCCAGCTGGTCAATATTCCATAAAGGTTTGAGTTTAGCTTTCTCTCAAACGATTTGTATAAATACACTATAAATTCTTTCTTTTCCTTCAATGTCTGAGTTTTTTTTTTTTTTTTTTTAAAAACTACTCAATGTCTGAGTTATATATGGCTAAATTGATCCATTTGTAACCACTTCCTGTTGGAAAAAGATTGACTGACTATCTGCTCATCGTTGTTTGACGGCGTTTTTCATATTTCAGGATACAGTGCTAGAGCTTGAATTTCAGGGGGTCAAGAAGTCGTACACCATGCTTCAGGTTTGAGCGTTATCTTAAATCTAACTACTTGCAAGTGCACGTTTAGCTATTTGGTTCACTTGATAAAATTGGTTTGGTTGATATAATATGTCAGAGCTGGCCTGTACGTACGCCTAGGCCAGTTGCATCCAAACTTGCTGCCGATACTCCTCTACTTACGGGGCAGGTGATCAGTCTACTAATTTTACTACCGTGGTCATAGTTATCCGAAGACGTTTGTTGCTGATACCTTTCGTTTCCCTGTTGTCAGCGTGTGCTTGATGCCCTTTTCCCTTCAGTTCTTGGTGGAACCTGTGCCATTCCTGGTGCTTTCGGTTGTGGTAAAACTGTTATTAGTCAGGCACTCTCCAAGGTAGGTTGTGACACTTGGTTTTGTTCCACTTAAATAGTGGATATATCAGATTTCCAAAGCTAATTTGTTCTCATGTACATAGTACTCCAACTCCGATGCTGTTGTTTACGTTGGTTGTGGAGAGAGAGGAAATGAAATGGCTGAGGTATACCTCTTCTCATTCTGAATATGCATATTGGTTACACACACATCAGAAATTTGGTCTGATGGTTTCTCGTAAATTAGGTGCTTATGGACTTCCCACAATTGACAATGACGTTGCCTGATGGTCGTGAGGAATCTGTCATGAAACGTACTACACTGGTTGCTAACACCTCTAACATGCCAGTGGCTGCTCGTGAAGCCTCAATTTACACAGGTAATTTTCAGGCATGTAGGTCTAATAGTTCTAATAGTTTTTGAATAAGCCCGTTTCCCATCTTTTAATGACAAACATACAATTTATTACAACCCTCATTTTTTTTTCTTTTGGGGTAATGTGAACTCCAGGAATCACTATCGCTGAATATTTCAGAGATATGGGCTACAATGTTAGTATGATGGCAGACTCAACTTCCCGTTGGGCAGAAGCATTGAGAGAAATTTCAGGACGGCTGGTAATCTTTTGCTTCTCACAACATTTGGTGTATGGGTTTTCGTGTTGTCCTGTTACTCGATTTCTCAGTTCATTGACACATATTTTACTTTGTTTCCTAGGCTGAAATGCCTGCCGACAGTGGATATCCTGCCTATCTAGCAGCACGTTTAGCATCTTTCTATGAACGTGCGGGTAAAGTAAAATGTCTCGGTGGACCAGAACGTGATGGAAGTGTCACAATTGTTGGTGCTGTTTCACCTCCTGGTGGAGACTTTTCAGATCCTGTGACTTCTGCAACCCTTAGTATTGTGCAGGTGATTATCTAGTTCATGACTGTTTCCCTATCTTCCATTGTACACAAACATAATCAGATATAAACATACTCTGGACCTGCTTAGATTGTATATATTAGCAATTTTTTGGGTCTACATTGAAGTCCTTACTCTACCAATTTTGTTACTTTTTTTTCTTTCTTTCCTGCAGGTCTTCTGGGGTTTGGACAAAAAGCTTGCCCAGAGAAAGCATTTTCCTTCTGTTAATTGGCTGATTTCCTACTCGAAGTATTCGACGGTAAATATTCCCGGTCTTTTTGAAACCTGTCTTGGTATACTATCTGGAAGTTCTTGTTATATATAAAAAGTTGCTTGTTTTTTTCAGGCGTTGGAATCTTTCTATGAGAAATTCGATCCAGATTTCATCAACATCAGGACAAAGGCCAGAGAGGTGTTGCAGAGGGAGGATGATCTTAATGAAATTGTCCAGGTACGTCTCGCTTCGCATTCAGAACTGCCCAATGTTGTGACTCAAGTTTTAGAAGAAAACCACTCTTGGCAGATACTTTTTTTTTTCTGAAGGAACTTATTTGACCTGTGCATTACACTCTGTGTGCAGCTTGTGGGAAAAGATGCGCTAGCGGAAGGTGACAAAATCACCTTGGAAACAGCTAAGCTGTTAAGGGAAGACTACCTTGCTCAAAACGCTTTCACACCGTAAGATTGTGTTGTTCTCCCTTCGTTTTTTGCTTCTAGTTATTTCTCAATGGGTTATTTACCCTTGAATGTCTTGAATGAATCTTTGACAGGTATGACAAGTTCTGCCCTTTCTACAAGTCTGTGTGGATGATGCGTAACATTATCCATTTCTACAACCTAGCCAACCAGGTAATAAAGATGCTTCGTTAAGTGTACTCTTTTTTTTTGGTAAATTGGTTTGCCCCGTAAAAAATTGTAAATTGGTCTCAACACTGTTGTTGGGTGATACAACAGGCGGTTGAAAGAGCAGCTGGAATGGATGGTCAAAAGATTACTTACACTCTAATCAAGCATCGCTTGGGAGATCTTTTCTACCGTCTAGTGTAAGCAAACTATGCTTTTCATCTAAATCTCTCCATGGTTCGATCATTATATAGCTCTCTAGTGACATGTGTCCGGAACTGAAGCTGTCATCAATCTATGGAAAAAAACAGGTCTCAGAAGTTCGAAGATCCAGCAGAAGGTGAGGCTGCGCTGGTGGCGAAATTCAAGAAACTGTACGAGGATCTCACTGCTGGATTCCGTGCCTTGGAGGATGAAACTCGGTAAGCTGTCGTCAGAGTCTCCACAAGTCCTGAAAAAGTGTTCTCTTGTGTGTTTTGAGCCAAACAACTATTATAGTCGTCGGTGTTCTATTTATCGGTGGTTTGGTTCGATGGATCGAGTTTTATCCCCTGCGAACGTCGTGAATCTCCCGGCTCTGTGCTGTGTTATATGTTTTGATTCGTTGTTGTTTATCTTTTTGTATGTTTTCGTTTTGATGGTAATAAGGTACAGCCAAAGTGAGTCATCTGTTTGATTTGATGTACCTATCAATTCAATAAGTTATTATTATTATTATTGTCCAAATGTATTGAAAAAAAACAATTGGTGATACTTTTACTTTCTCATAATATCTTCATCATTTTGTATTTTATTTTGTTCATATTTGCCTTGTAACAATGTTTGTCCTATGGTTTAGTTTAAATTTTGCTGTTTGATGTTTGGTATACGTGTGGAAGACAGAGGCGAGAACTAGCTTCATCAGCTTCCGCAGCACTAGATAATATTGTTAAGTAATAATCCTCAGTGAAATGGTAACGGCTGAGCAATTCTTGAAACTTCAAAGTTGGCCGAAGACGGACGATTAGAAGCTCCGTCGTGCGTGACTGAGGTGCGACTGAGTATATGATAAAAGTTATTTTGCAGATTATTTGTCTATATGGGCTAGATATGCAAATGTAAGGTGGGCTAGGTCCATATATTTTAAAAATTGATGGATGTTTTAGATAAGTTTTAATAGTTGGAGCTATATAAGTGGCAGTGTCTCATTGGATAGAATGTGTCAGTCACTAACTCACTGAGGAGTGAAAAATTATTTTTTTTTACAAAGGAAAATGAAATTATTAAAAATGGGTTATTGGCCGAATAGCCATATTTTAGAGTGAAATTAAGTGAATAGCTTTGATTTTGACATAATTAAGTGTCTGACTTTTTACTCATATTTTTTCCGGTTCTACCCCTTCTTATAAACGGTTGTCAGTTGCTATTCTTATAGTAAGCAACGTGTTTGGTTTTGTGACATATAATTATACAGAGCGTTTATCTATCTCTAATTAATACAGAAGATGAAAGCATACATAAGATGAAAGAGAATGCTGAAATATGAGTGAATAACAGTTGTACGCGTTACACAATTTATGTTACCATAACAGACAAATAAAGTTATTGGAATTGTTATTCTATATGGAAAATAATATAGATCTCAAAATAAACTGTATTTTATCAACTAAGAACTAAACACTGTATAAAAATGTAAATCATAAACTAAAAATATATAATTTTTTAAACTGTGTTTAGACGATCCAATTTAAATTAAACATACACAATGTAAATCCAAAACATCTTTAAATTAAACATACACAATTTCTTAATCTGTGTTTAGACGAAACATGCATTACTATTCTATATGACAAAATAGTATAATTCAAGAAATAAAGGCAAATAGAATGGAACTACGAAAAAATCTCAAATGACAATCTCAAGCGTACATAAATTAACCCCTAACAACTAAGCACTAAACCCTACACAGAAATATAAACTCTAATCCAATATAACTCCAAACTTTGAATGAAGACCATAAACTAATCAGTAAACCACACACAATAATATAAACGACACCCTATCAACTAATCACTAAACCCTAGACAGAAATATGAACTTTAATCTAATATCAAGTTTAATCTTCCATAAACTAAACATTTTCCACTAATCACGCAAACTAATAGAAAATATAAACCCTTATCCAATGTCAAACCAATCTTACATAAACTAAACATAAGTTTCGAGCTGATAGTAAAAATGCATTTCCATTCTATATGAGGCATATAAAATAGATAAAAATAAAATATAATTTCAATGTAACGACGATGTACAATGTATCTCAAGTGTTGATATGAGTATGCCTTCATGGAATGTGGTAATGCTTGTCTCAATGTCAACAAAATCGTACATAAATTAAACCCTACATGGAAATATAAACCCTAATCCAATGGCAACCTCAATCTTACATAAACTAAACACTAGCCACTAATCACTAAACCATACATGGAAATATAAACCCTAATCCAATGTCAACCCTAATCTTTCATAAACTATGAAAAAATGAAATATATACTAGTACCAAGTGGTAAGCAACAATAAGTGATAGTCCATTGCACGGTATAAACCAGAATATTGAGAATGTGCATTTCCATTCTATGTATAGTATGTAGAATAGAAAGATGGTAATTGTAGTTGAGTTCGAAAGAGCATATTCCTATTTTTGCAACATTTGAAACGTCTATCATTCAGTGGAAGTAGGTAATGATTTTCCAATGGCAAACCCAATATTCCAGAAAATAAACACATATCCAATCATCACTAAACCCTACACGGAAATATAAACCCTAACCCAAGTAGTAAAATACGTAAATTTAAATACATGTATGAATAAAGAAGCTAAAGAATGTGATATTAAACGTTCTAATTTATAGCAGGTATGGAAATAAGATGAATTTCCATTTTACATGGTCCAAATAGAATAGAAACATGTAATAGGTATGGCCCTCCACATACAATATTTTCTCAAACTATGATGCGTTCAACATCGCTAAGTTCTCATCCTCTAATGCACCCTTGATCACCCCAATCAAGCGGATGTTGAAATAGTTGTTAAATAATTTCTTTCCAGTGGATTTAAAATCTGTCACAAACATTCTACTTGGAATGTCTAAATCGTCCATGTCAAACCTGAAGAATGAAGGTAAGAGGTAAACACGGTTAGGACAAAGTATTATATTAAACAAGTAGACATGAATTTTTATAGTGCAAACAAGTAAAATTAAAGCCAAAATAGTAGAGTATTAAACTATTCAATTCAATCTCAAGTAGAATAGTTTTACATATAGTTATTTTGTACCATTTTGAATAGAATAGGAATGAAAGATCTCATACTATGTTTAAACCCAGAAAACTATACCATTTCGAGTAGAATAGAAGAGGAATGAAAGATCGCATATTATGTCAACACGCAGACAAACCTATCGATTGCATATGTTATTCCATACAACAAACTATATTACTATACTATGTACTATATATATCCACTAAAAATCACAATTCAAATTTAAGAAAGACTAAGAACAATCGGGGAAACCCCATCCCCAAATCACCTCAATCCTAAATCAATTGGCGAACTTCGTCACTAAAAACAGATATGACAACGAGGCTATAGATTTACCAAAAGATTATCCAAGTTTCGACTATATTGCAAATAGGAAATAAAACAGCATCAGAGGAAGAGAATCGGAAGTAAATCCAAAAACATACCGTAATTGAGAGATCTGAATCAACAGTGGAAATTGGAATTGATACAGATTCACACTATTTCCCGTTGCAACTGTAACGCCGTCGTCTGGCTGAAAATTCTAGAAGAGTAGTAAAGCGCGCGTTTGCAACCAGTGAAGAAGAAGAAAATTTTGATTAATCCAACGGAGGTGACGATGTAGAACAACTCGGTATCGAAGATGAAAAGAAGTAAAAAAAAAAGATGTGAAAACAGTTAAGCCACGATTTACTTTTACAAATTATAATTTATAAAAAAATTCTTCAGATTACACCGGTTGCAGGAAAGGGTAATACTGTATTAATTTATATAGATAACGACGTGTATAGAAAAGGTAGGGATATTGGCTAGGCAGTGAATTAGACGTTTTTTTATGGTCATACGACCTAATTTCCCTTATTTTTA
The DNA here is from genome assembly GCF_000801105.2 of Raphanus sativus. Taxonomy (NCBI): domain Eukaryota; kingdom Viridiplantae; phylum Streptophyta; class Magnoliopsida; order Brassicales; family Brassicaceae; genus Raphanus; species Raphanus sativus. The sequence goes on along the minus strand of NC_079512.1, from coordinate 760,615 downwards.
ACAAAAGTAGCACAAAAAATTAAGAAAACATTCCGAAAGTACTTTGAAACGTATTCGGAGAGAGAGAGGAGAGAGAGCACTTCGTTCGGCGAGGACAATCTAACGCTAATGGCGGTTTCCTCCTCCTGATCATTCCCCGGAAAGCCGCCGTACAATTTCTCTCATCGTCTCTTCGTGTAGATCATGTAAAAGTTGTCTTAGTAACGGAAGTTATAGATCTAACGCGATTCTAGTGTAACGGTGTTAGGCAGATCTTTTAGGTCTCATGCGATTTTTGTTTATTGCATTTGATTCTAGTTTGCGTTTTGCGTAGATAGAGAAAGAAACGACAGCAAAAAAAAAAAAACTGTAGCTGAAACGTTTATCTCGAATTTAATTTGATAAATGCCTATTGGGGTAGGTGAAGAGAAAACATCAAGAATTAATGCCTTTTCTATTTTCCTCAGAAAGGATCTTCGATTAGGTGGAAAAAACTTAATTGTGTGATCTTTGCTCATTACCTACTGAGAAAAGTTTGAAAGAAGAAGCTGGAATCAAAGAGTATAGCTAAGACTTTAGAGTGCTATGAAGTAGTGGTGTTAACATTTGGAAGATAAATCTTTTACCCATAAGTCCAGTCCATAGGGCAAAGTTCAGGTTAAAAAAAGATGATGATGGATGAAGATGTTGAGCAGGCCGCCAGTTTGTTGTCTTTCAATGACAACAGGCCTAGGGCTTTCCCCAACATGCGTACTAAAACCTACAGTCCACTGGTTAGTTAGTACCCTCTTCTTCATTTAAGATTTGTTTATAAAAATTTAACACATTTTGTAAAAAAGTTTGATTCTTTTTTTTTTATTGGGCAGATGTTCCGGATTCTTAGGAGATTGAATGTTCGTGTTGTTTCTATAATTCTGCTAATCTGCTTTGGAGCGATCTTTTACATGGGAGCTAGTACTTCTCCTATCATCTTGTTCGTCTTCACTGTATGCATCATCAGCTTCCTTCTCTCACTATATCTAACCAAGTGGGTTTTAGCTAAAGATGAAGGACCTCCAGAGATGGTTCAGGTAAAGCTCCCTCACTCAATTTTATGTGTTGTGGTGTTACAATCATGATGTTGCTTTTTTTTTTTTTGCTTTTCCATTTGTGAGACGATTCTCTTAACTTGCAGATATCAGATGCTATACGTGATGGAGCTGAAGGTTTTTTCAGAACGCAGTATAGCACTATATCCAAGATGGCTGTTTTGCTAGCTTTTGTGATTCTTTGCATCTATCTGTTCCGTAGCTTGACTCCCCAGCAAGAGGCTGCTGGTTTAGGAAGGTGAATGAATATGCAATGATTTTTTACATATACAAGTTTTTTTTTTTGTTATGAATGATAGTTACTTAACTTATGTTACTGTTTTGCTGTAGGGCGATGTCTGCTTATATTACTGTTGCCGCATTTCTCTTGGGGGCGCTATGTTCAGGTATTGCTGGATACGTTGGAATGTGGGTGTCAGTTCGTGCTAATGTGCGGGTCTCCAGTGCTGCTAGACGTTCTGCGAGAGAAGCATTGCAGGTTCTTTTTTCTTATTTTTAAGTTATTTTTCGCACGATGAGCACATATCACCAGATGCTAAGGAGATATAATGCAGATAGCCGTTCGTGCTGGTGGGTTTTCAGCACTGGTTGTTGTTGGTATGGCTGTGATTGGTATCGCCATCCTTTACTCTACGTTTTATGTTTGGTTGGGAGTGGATGATTCTCCAGGCTCCATGAGTGTTAATGACCGTAAGTCCTCTCTTTTGCTTTCTATGGAAGTTAATTACATTTTTTCATCTCATCTGCATACCCTATACATCATTTTACGGAGTTCAAAAGATTATTTTTTAATATTTTCGAAGGATCATTTTCAGTGATGAGCAGTATTTGCTTAACTATGTTATGACTTGGGTGTGCATAGACTCTCATTTCTGTATCTTCCGTTAGTTTTGAAGTTGATTGAATCTTTCTGTATCTCTTGCAGTGCCTCTTCTTCTCGTGGGATATGGGTTTGGTGCTTCGTTTGTCGCCTTATTCGCTCAGTTGGGTGGTGGGATATACACTAAAGGAGCTGATGTTGGGGCAGATCTGGTCGGAAAAGTTGAGCAGGGTATTCCTGAGGATGATCCTCGAAATCCTGCTGTTATTGCTGATTTGGTATTCCATCTTTGTCCTTTTTGGCTCTTACTTTCACGATTCTCTGTGCATGCTCAATGTACACTCTACAGTATACCCGCCAAATTCAAAGTCTTAAAAGGTTATCGTTTTGTCATTTATGCGTTCAAAACTATTTTTCATCTTCTTGTAGGTTGGAGACAATGTGGGGGACTGTGCTGCCAGAGGTGCTGATTTATTTGAAAGTATAGCTGCAGAAATTATCAGCGCTATGATACTAGGTGGAACAATGGCTAAGAAGTGCAAAATTGAAGGTGTGTAGGGTCTCTCATTAAAATGTTACTTCTCACAATGAAATATATCTGATCTATGGTTTGAGTTCCTGACTTAAGTTGACAAAAGGACATCTAAGATTATGATTTGAAATGCAACCCTAAGACATTGTGTGGAGAACATAACCTCATAAAAATTGCACTTCTTGTTGTCTAAAATAATCTACGCTTTATGGTTGTTTTGGCGGTACAATTATTACGTACTAGGATTTGTATGGAGTGTAGTTTAGAATATGAATATGTGTAGGCATGATGTGGAAATAGAAGGAAGACTACATTTGATGACATCTGTAGTGTTAGCTACGCTTGACTCCGTCAAGTTATAGAATATAATTACCTGGCCATTTCTAGTCGTGGTGGTTGTTTGCGATTTTAAATGATAAACACTGTGCTTACTCGAATTTTTATGTATTACGCAGATCCATCAGGCTTTATCCTATTTCCTCTAGTTGTTCATTCTTTTGACTTGGTAATATCATCAATTGGTATATTATCAATCAAGGGAACACGTAATGCTAGCGTCAAATCTCCGGTAGAGGATCCAATGGCTGTTCTTCAGAAAGGATATTCTCTGACTATTATATTAGCGGTTTTGACTTTTGGCGCGGTAATATTTACTGTCTTCTTCCTTCTGTGTATTTTTGCTTCAGACTTCTCATTGGTCTTCTTTAATCTTCTTCCGACATTATTATCTATGTTTTGTAGTCCACTCGCTGGCTGCTTTACACCGAACAAGCTCCATCAGCATGGTTCAGTTTCGCTCTATGTGGGTTGGTTGGCATCATCACAGCCTATGCGTTCGTCTGGATATCCAAATACTATACAGACTATAAGCATGAGCCCGTTAGGACGTTGGCTCTCGCTAGCTCGACTGGTCACGGGACCAATATAATCGCTGGAGTCAGCTTGGGTCTGGAATCGACAGCTCTCCCCGTCTTGGTCATAAGTGTTGCTATAATATCTGCGTATTGGCTCGGCAACACCTCGGGACTTGTTGACGAAAACGGAATCCCCACTGGAGGGCTATTTGGAACAGCTGTTGCTACTATGGGAATGCTGAGCACTGCAGCTTATGTTCTTACAATGGACATGTTTGGGCCCATAGCTGATAACGCTGGTGGGATCGTCGAGATGAGCCAGCAGGTAAAATGTCACTATTATTGGTTCTTCGAAAGGATTCTCTGTTTTAAATATATATGTATATAATTTAGATGGTAATTAATGTAGCCAGAGAGTGTCCGTGAGATCACTGATCTTCTTGATGCTGTTGGGAACACAACAAAAGCAACAACGAAAGGGTTTGCCATTGGATCTGCTGCTCTCGCGTCGTTCCTTCTTTTTAGTGCGTATATGGACGAGGTCTCAGCTTTTGCTAGTGTGTCTTTCAAAGAGGTAATTTTTTATTGTATCCTCCATGTTCAGACAGGTTCTCATACTCATCCTCGGATTCAAAAAAAAAAAAAACAGGTTGATATTGCTATCCCAGAGGTGTTCGTAGGTGGACTACTTGGTTCAATGCTTATATTCCTCTTTAGTGCTTGGGCATGCGCAGCAGTTGGTCGAACTGCACAAGAGGTTGTTAACGAAGTGAGAAGACAGTTTATCGAGAGGCCTGGCATAATGGTGAGCATTCAAATCCCTCTTCTTACATGTTTATTGGCTTTAGGCAAAACTAACTTCATGTAAACAGGAGTACAAGGAGAAGCCAGATTATAGCCGCTGTGTAGCCATAGTCGCATCTGCAGCTTTGAGGGAAATGATAAAGCCAGGAGCTTTGGCTATAGCATCACCCATTGTTGTTGGTAAAGTTTAACAATGCGTTTGTCTTATTGTATACTGAATCAAGAAGATTGTGACCGAACTAACAAAACCTCTCTCTGTCAGGTTTGGTGTTCCGGATCTTGGGATACTACACGGGACAACCTCTGCTTGGAGCTAAAGTTGTAGCGTCTATGCTCATGTTTGCAACAGTATGTGGTATCTTAATGGCACTTTTCCTAAACACAGCGGGTGGTGCTTGGGACAATGCAAAGAAATACATAGAGACTGGTGCACTCGGTGGTAAAGGAAGTGAAGCTCACAAAGCAGCGGTGACTGGTGACACGTAAGCATTTCATTTTTCTTCAAAAGAAATCTCAAATCAAAGTTGTATTCCTTATCTTCTCATTAGTATTCATATGAAAATTGCAGTGTGGGAGATCCGTTCAAGGACACGGCTGGTCCTTCCATTCACGTGCTTATCAAGATGCTCGCGACTATAACTCTTGTCATGGCTCCTGTTTTCCTCTGAAAGACCGTCTCTTTGCACATACATAGAGGTAGGGAGAGAGCGAGAGAGAGGTTGCTTATGAAAATGATTATGAATGAGTCGCTTGGATTTAATGGTCTTGTGTTCGTTTAATCTGAATAAATGAGATTTTTAAGAGTTTAGTGACACTTTTAAGCAATTCTAGAGGACATTTAATCAGCCACAGTTTGACTTTTGGAGATTTTGTTACCTCTAAATCTACTAGATTTCACATTTCTATGCAACTCTTTATTTAACAAAGTGATTTTAAGAATTAGTGATAAAATAACAAACCATACTAACTTACAACTTTTAACAATTTTGAATTATACAAATTGTTAAAAAGGCTAAAAGGTCGGAAATGATATTGTGCAACGATTAAGAAAAAAAAGATATTGTCCAACCATTTATTTCCAAGACGAATTAATTTACAAAGTTTGCAATTCTGGTTTAATCAAATCGGTTCAAACCGGTTTAATCAGGCCTATAAATGGGCCGTTACATTTATCAATACTTTCATACATATTGATTGTTCAAAAACTCACAACTTTCAGCTGAATGGGTTTACTCCCTTGATGGGCTTAATATAATCAGCCATTACAATATCGAATTTTTAACAGAATAACACATTCTCTACCCTAACTTCTTCTTCAAGCTTCTATGAACATCAAAGAAACTTGCTATGCCCTTGTTTTAACTCCTGCAAATCTTTAGTGTTAAAACTCAACAATATAATCTCTATCCCAAAACTAGGATTGAGACTCTTCAGGTAGAGATTCCGAACTCGTTATAAAAGGATCACTCTACAAGAAAGAAACAAAACAAGATTACAAAACCACAAAAAGGTAATATGAATCATTAGTTTTAGGAAAAAAAAAACTTACAGATGATGAGATGGAGACTTGGCTAGTGTTTGGAGACTTCCCTTGGCTTCCTGCATAATACACATTCCCTAAACTCTCTTCACCAATATCTCTCAACCTATTAAGCTCAGGCAATATCTCTTTCCCAAGATCAGGTCTATCTTTCCTTCTTAGCTCTGCACATTGAAGTGAAAGCTTAGCCAAAGACATAGCTTCTTCCATTGGCCAATCCGTTACTGCTGGATCAAGCATGTCCTTAAGCCTCCCTTCTTCTATCGCTTGCTCAACGTAATAAGTCAAACCCATCGGCTGTTTCCCTGTCAAGATCTGCAGAAGCATGATCCCTAGAGAGTACACATCTGATTTCACACCCAACATTCCTGTCTGCTGGTACTCAGGGTCGATGTAACAGAACGTTCCTGCAGCTGAAGTGACTCTGTACTGTGTGACGTTCTCTGCAACCGCAGGGACTAGTCTGGCTAGCCCTACGTCGCTGATCTTGCTCACGTAGTTGTGGTCTAGGAGCACGTTTGCTGGTTTAAGGTCTCTGTGGACAATTGGTTCAGGTTTGGTCTGGTGGAGGAAGAGTAGTCCTGTGGCTATCTCAGCAGCTATTCTGAAACGTAGCTGCCAAGAAATTGGCGGCGTGTTGCCTTGCATGAAAAGTCTGTCTTCTAAGCTTCCTTTGGCCATGTATTCATACACAAGGATCCCAAATTCTGGACAAGCTCCAAGAAGTAGCACCATATTTGGATGCCTTATGCAGCTCAACACTTCAACCTGCAAAAAAACATTAAAACATATGTTTTGTAAAGATGAACACACACAGTATCAAAATTATTTTTAGGCTGTTCAAAAAGAAAATATAAAAATATATTTAACATGTAATGAAAAGTAGTTTAAAAGTTAGAAATTCTATCTATATATGTTTGACATTCATTGAAATTATAAGTTCTAAATTTAGGAGTATATCTAAAAGTTAAAAAAAAATCAGATCATAATTTATGCATATTTTTTTGAAAAATTCTTAACTTTAATTTATTTTTAGACTCTCATCATGTTCAACCAACTCTATTTGCATATGCTATTAGACGGCTTAGCTTGTAGATATGTTTTTTATACCTCTTTCTGAAACTGTGATCTCCCTTGAGCTGCATCAGGGCGTAGAACTTTAACAGCAACACTTGTGTGATCAAGATAGCCTCTGAACACAGGACCATATCCTCCTTCTCCAACTTTTTTAGACTCATCAAAATTTGAAGTGGCTTCTTCTATCTCTTCAACTGTGTACTTCCTATACCGAACACGAGAGAATGAATCTGATTCCTCCAGAGACTTCATCTCTAAATTCACTCTTCTCTTAGCTTCCACTTCTGCTAATCTCTTTGCAGCGTCTGCAGCTTCCAAGGCTGCTTTGGCTTTAGCTCTCTCCTTCTCCACTATTGACATTGCTGCTTCCTCTGAACTCTTTGCTTCTTCCAACCTTCTTTCCTCTTGTGTTCTCAGCTTCTGCAGCGCTGACGCCTAAAAGATCAAAACAATTGTCAACTTATATGATACCAGTACCCTCCACTACACTGAATCAGACATTAGGATCAGTTAAAAAGAAACCAAATCGAAGTTTCAGATGCTTATATATATTACCTGTTGTCTAGCACTTAAAGCTTCTTTGCAGGCGGTACTATACATATCCATGGTTTGTTTGAGCTCTAGACGCAGCCTCTTCATTTCAGCTTCAACATCATCCTGCAACAACACAAACAAACATCTAAACAAACATTCTAAATGAAATGTATTTTCATTTTGATTCTGGAAGTAACTTAAATCTCAGTAAATTTCCACAAATCTTTTAGTAGATAAGGATGTTTTTTAAATAGAGAATGAATATCGGGTTTTGAGGTTGTATAAATACGGGTCTAAATTAAAAAGATGTAAATTACTCCTCCACATAATATATATATACCCTAAAATAGCTATTTGCTTCAGTTGTGTTTTCTCTTTAAGTTTCCTTGATTTCTATGTGTTTAGTTCACTTTTGTTCACAACATTTTTTAAAAAGCAAAAAAAAAGTGAAGGATCTTGAGTAAAACTGCTACTACTGACCACGCCTTGAGATGAATATGTAGGTGTTCTATCACTCTCTTCAGAGAACGTAGTCGATGATGATTCATTAGGGAAACTAGGATCACTAAACTTAATCCCCAAGCGATGTGACCCAATGCTTTGCTCTGAGCTGGTTGACATTCTCGAACTCCTTCCAGATTCAGGAAAATCAAGTGTGATGGAAGAGCGGTCAACGCTTGGTCTTCCTGAGCTGATGAAGGAGATGTCATGAGAGTCTCTATGTGAAGATGGACTTATGAATGAAAGGTCGCTATCTGAATCATATATTTCCCCATATTGTTTTCCTTGTCGTCTCACTAACGGTGATCTACACAAAAAAAAAAAAAAATGTTATGAATCTTTTATTAGATTAAAGACATCAGTTTAACAGCTTCAGATGTCCTTACCTTATAGTATCATATTCAACTGATCTACGAGGTCTAGATGGCGTACTACCTGTTTGCAAAACCAATGAAACACAAAATAAGAACAGTTTTTTTTCTTTATTTTTTTTTTGTAATAGACAAAATAAGAACAGTTTACAAAATATGTACTATTATTTGTGTCCCCTCTTGGGTACAGTTTTGCCTCTTTTTTTTATAACTGTTCACATATTTATCAAAAAAAAAAAAAAAATTTGCCTTCTTTTTGAGAGAATGAATAATCAAACCTGCAGATTGGCTATGATCATGGTGGTGGTTTGGTACATTCTCAGGAGTAGTTGGTTGTTGATTGTCAAACTCAGAGTGCTGCATTGAACTTTTTTTATAAGGAGCAGGACGAGATGCGTTTCTTACAGAAGCAATCTTGCCTTTTGAAATGACATAAACATTGCAGAAATCTGGAGCTGACTTTGACAAACTTGTTGGCAAATCCGTTTTGAATCGTCTGCTCATATATAGAACATTAATATATATATTCAGACTTTGTTACAAAATATGAAAGAAGGATGACTATAATATTATACAATTGATATACCTCATGAAGCCACTACGTGATGCAGCTCCAATGACTAAGTTTTCTATTGCCGAAGATGAAACATATTCGGTAATGGCTCTCACTTTGTCTACATCTTCGAGTAATATGTCTTGACAGTTTATCTGCTCCAAGAAATATATTTAAAAATTGTTAAAAAGGTCCAAACCCTAAAAGCATCATAGGGTTTGATTCTAAACACCTCTTTACGGGAACAGTAGCACTGGAAGGATACGAAGAGATCTTTGGCTAACTTCTCTGATTGCTTTTTCTGCTGTGGCGTTGCTTCTTCAATATCTGTAACATAAAAGAAACAAAACTTTGGGTTCTTTCCGTGGAGAAGGAGACCCAAAATGATGAGAATGTGAGATCGAAGAGTTAGAACCTGAAGAAGAAGAAGAATGTGATTTGGAGAGGACATGAATGAGAAAAATGGTTTGGCCACGAGAAGCAAGATTCTCGATGGTCCATTTAAGAGCATGTTGGCTTCCTTTGTCTTTGTCTATTGCAACTGCAACCGAACAACTTCCTGTCTCTTTCCTTCCTGCATTGTTTGCTCTTGGTAGCCACATGCTTTCTTTTGAAGAAATAATAACAAACACAAGGAAGAAAAAAAAAACAAAACTCCTTCCTCTTTTGTCTCTTTAAGAGAAAAAAAACTTCAATTTGATTTCAGAATTTTTTTTAAAAAGAACGTTTAAAAAGTTTGACTTTGTAATGGGTTAGAGGATTTCCTCTTTTTCTAGTGGTTGTTATTTAAGGGTTTTATTTTTGGCTCATAATCTAATTTCAGATAGATTATAAGATAAACTCATTTGTGTGGTTTGACTTTTCTTTTAATATTTTGCAAAGTGTAACAGATGGTGTAAATTTAAACGATCACATCTCTCTTTAATCACCTCTTGAAACTTGCCTTGCAATGGACGGTAGATAAAAACAAAAACAAAAATACATCATACTCCCTCCGTTTCTTGAAAAGTGTCATTGTGAGATTTTTCACACAGATTAAGAAAGTTGTTGAAATATATGTAAGTTGTAATTAATTATACCTCTTTGACCAATAGTATTTTAGATAAATAAAATTATTTATAAAATCAAGTTTGCAATTAATTTTCAGCTGAAAGTTAGTATAATTTACATTGGAATTGTAAAGTAACACTCTTTGTGGAACAAGAAAATGAGCTCAGAGTGACACTTATTATGAAACAGAGAGAGTATGTTTTTGTATTTACTCGGCTACTACCATGTTCAAAACTTCTCTCAAATGTTATTTTTTATGCTCTCAAACGTTCAATGAAGAACCAAACCTAACCGAACTGAAATATCCAAAAGTAGAACTGAACCAAAACCTTCGAATATATAAATGGTTTCTATATTTCTATATTCAAAATAAGCGAACCGAATCAAGAACCAAATGGATATTCGAGTATATAAAAATATATTACTAAATATATATTTATAATTTAAAAACCTACTAAAAATATCCAAAAATATTTTTTTTGTCATCAACTAAACATTCAAAAATATTTTAAAAAATTAAATTCTTACAGAATATCAAAACTACCCGACCGAAAATATCCAAAATATCCGAAAATATATAAATATTTTTATCTGAAATATCAAAAGTATCCGAAAATATCTAAATATTTTTATCCTGATTATTTGATATTTTACCCGAAATACTTGATATTTAAACAGAATTATCCGAATTATCTAAAATGACTGAACCGGAACCGGATGAGAACTGATTTTTTTCTGGTTCCTAATTTAACTATCCGAACCAAACCGAATATAAAACTATGCAAACTAAACCAAACCAAAAATAAATTAAGTAGTAAATGGATCTTTTAGCCGCTAACCTAACTATCTGATACCCAAAATAACCAAACCGATACCAAAACGGCGGCTAACCGAGGCCTAACGGTCTATTTAATAATATAATGGAATGTAACAAGTATTACATTTTAGTTGCCTCTCTCGTATGCCAGAATCTTATGCTTAAGTTGAATTTGAAAAAAAAATAGTAGTAACCAGTGCCATAAGTGCATTTGGTTAACTACCTTGTAGCTTGGCACTCTTTGATTCAATGAAAATTAACATTCTATGAGAAAAAAATAGTATCATAAGACAAATTCAAGAACTGAATAACTATGATTACAACTTACAAGTGTGATTACAGTTTCATCAAAACATAAAAAGTGGAAGAGAGATTCTAAAGACAAACATTCTATCTCTATCTTACTTTGCTTGCAAGAAACAAGCTAAAGTACTGTATATGTTACACAATTGCCATTCCCAAATCAGAAATGGCAATTTTACAAAAATGCAAATAAATTACTATAAATAGAAACAAGTGATGAAGTGTGTGTGCGTGTGTATAGTATATAATCATAAGATCACCCAGCCAAACCACATCAAATCTACTAACCTTGTTACTTACGAACCTAAAGCTAAATGCACCATTAGTCTCTAACTGCCTTGTCTTAATCTTCTTCTTCTTCAGAAGGATAATGATCAAGTTGTTGGAGCTTAGTGAAGTTTGACTAACCTGATCCCCCAGCGACTTCTGCAGCTCTTTGTCTCATCATTTCCATGACAGCTGCTCTTCGCCGTGAATCTGATTGCTGCTGTAATCTTCTCAGATGCTCTTTCAGATCACTGGAAGTTCACAACGATCATCAAACACAAAATTCAAATGAACCAAAGTGCGAGATGTATTTTATGAATCTTTGTTTACCTGCAACGAGGTACATGGCATTGAGATTCCTTGCAGGCCCGAGCGTGGAGTTGCAGAAGATACCACATTTTCTTGCATAGAACACAACCCCCTGAAGCACGTACTTTGCACTGTATACCATGTCGGAATAGTCCCTTCACTTTCCGGCAATTTGGATACTGACAATTTGCAGAACGACATTGTGATGCATGTACCAGAAGTTCCAGCATTTTCCTAAGCTGCAAATTCAAAAATAAAAAGGAGAAAAAATATAAATAAAAGAATCAAGAGTGAAAAGCACCACCAGAGCTTTGAAAAGGAACAGTGGAATACTTACCTGCAAGACACGCAACTGCCTTGCTTCTTTGTTCTGAGCATTTTGATCAGCTAGTGATGGATGATTAGTCAGCTTGTGAGGATGATTAACTCCGCCATCTCTACTGTAACAGGAGTTGCACACATCGTAGTCCGGGCATACTTCACAGCGCCAGCCTTGACCGGTTTCAATGTCGAGGTGACACGCATTGCATGTGGTGACAAAGGCAGGAGCAGTTGGGTTGTGCAGATGATAAAGGACCATCATCGACGAATGTTTTGCCCGCCTCAACGTGTCGTACTGATAGTGGTTCCCTTGACAGAGACTCAGAAACGCTTGCCTTGTGTCGAAAAACTCGCTTTCTAGTATCTCATCCTTGTCCCTCGTGTCTGTAGGAATATCTGTAATCTCAACCTGCAAAAACAATTCCACCAACATTCCTAAAACTGATCACAGACAAAAGGCTAAGGACGCTATCTTCAACAAGCAAATGAAACTCACAGGGTACAACGCATGCTTATCCCTAAAATTAGCAGGATGCCTTTCCCTGTCTTCACGCCGCTGTTCAGCTTCATAACACCTGAAAAGGAATCAGTAAGATTCTTCTGTGCAATACAACAAAAAGCTTATAAAAGCAAAAGAGCAGAAGAGAAAGGGAAGAGAGTTCTTACTTATCACAAATCTGAAAGTATTTGCACTGACTGCAGAGCCAACGATTTCCAGATACCATCAGCATACAGCAATGCGTGCAAGAAGGTTGCAGGTGGACCATGATAAAGTCCTCCTTCATTGGGTGAATGGTCTCACCAAGCTGGAAGGAAACAAAGGTGAATACAACTTTAACAAAACAAAAACAAAAAAGATAGTAAAATGCATAGGAAGTCAAAGATTACTTTATGCATTAGCAACAGATCCTTGGATGCATTCCCAGATAGATCAGTCTGCCCAGAAGCTTTTAGAGCTCTTTTTGTGATTTTTTGTTTGAGCATCCCTTTCTTGTTTCCCTTTCTGCTGCCATCTTCTTCTTGACTCATTTGGTGTATAAGATCCTCTGCTGCACCTGGCCAGTAGTCACCATCGAAATATGGGAGCCTCGCTGCAGTAACTTTAGCTCTACATTCACCAGTTTGCATAAAGAAATGGTCATATAGATTTATAGTCTCTGCAACAATGCCTTCCTTTGAAGCTTTTTTCAACATTGCTAAGTACCTGCAATGAAACGACATGAGCATTTTGAAAATGTAAACTTATGAAGTTTAGCTCAGAAAGGTGATTGAACTAACCACTCTCGTAGTTTATCAGATTTTGGCGTTTTCTGGATTTCTGGATGACAATATAAGATATAGTCCTCGCCCTTGAGCGGCGGACAAGCCCATATGTAGCAGCTGGTGAAACCACGCAACTTGCAGTATTCTAGGTAACCGATCTAAACACATTGATCAAATCATTACCCTTGATCCTCCATATAGTTCAGTGGCTAATTAACTGAGGTTTAAGAAGACCAGGAGTTACCAGAATCTCGTGGTAAACGAAAGTGCGCAGCGCCTCTCCGTTATAAGATCTAACCTCGGGTCTAAAGTACTTTACAGAGTCCAGATAAGAGAGATAAACTCGGCGTTGATTAGGAAATGCGCATTCAGAGCCAAATTCTTGGACGTACATTCCGAATAAGCAAACTTCTACACCTTCAATCTTTTGGAACAACAGAACCACCTGGCGAAAATAAAATGTTGTGTGTGAGAATGGGTGAAGGACACTTTCAAGAAAGGATCAAGAGAGCCTTGATCATTCTTTACCTTGGACTTGTAGGCAAACTCTGTTGGGTAACTGTCTTCCCGGAAAATATCAAGAAACCGAGGTTTGACTTCCAGCTTCTTGTCAACAGATGAAACAACTCTAATCACAAGGGACTCGGCAGTAGGAACCTGTCAGTATCAAGTCAATGAAAAAACAATGTCAGCTTCAATCTACTGTTTCCAACCTTAACAAACTCCACCACTAGATTACCTCATCAAAACTTTTTCCTTGAGCTCTGGCTCTCTCTGTTCTTTCCTGCTTCAGCTTCTTAAACAACCGCTGCTCTATATGGTCACTGAGAATTGTTTTCGGTAGGTCTTTAGCACCAAGGACAGCACTCTGAGGTAAAGGCTTCCTCTTGCTTTGTTCCACTTCTGCTATATAGCAATAAGGGCAGGTATACTCAGCTTGCCCTCCGTCATTCCTTCGCCCATTAAATAAAGCACAGATCTGATGCTGCCAGGCCTCACATTTATCACACTGGACCCACTGCAAAGGTAGAAACATATTACATAATGTACTAAAAAATCAGGAGCCAAAACACAAAACAAAACTACAGAGTGGATATAGTAGTTTTTTTACCCATTCTTCAGTTTCTTCATCGTTTTTCTTTTTCTCGAGTCTTGCCTTAGGTATAGGCGTCCCCTCAGCAAGTATGGTGTCCCCACGGGATTCATTATAACATGGAATACAAAAGTAATGACGAGTGTCACCAGCTCCTACGGTGTAATACATAGCATTTCTCTTGATGCGGGCACCACAAGGGGTACAATATATAGGTGGTGGCTCAAAGGTAAGCTTCTCCACTGCACATAGTTGACAGGAATTCTCACTCATTGAATGCTCCATAGCCTGATTCTTTTCTGCTTTGGCTTTACTCTGCAAGCACATAAAGGAGAGAAGATTCATCATTAACCAAACAAGGCCGCATATAAGATTCCTACTAATCAGTCACGTTATTATGTGATTTCATACGCTAAGAAACTCACAAACCTGGCCAACCCACTGACGGAGACCACGGATGTGTTCTCTCACTTGCTCTGGGGTGAACAATTCAGTTAATGAAACACCCTTTATCTCTGCTTTTCCCGATTTTGGTGGAGGTTTAGACTCTGCCAGACTTTCTTCCTTCAGTGACTCAGATACTTTCTCCATTTTGCACTTCTCTTGCCGAGGTGAGGCATCAGACAGATCCTTTTTCACAGGTTCAAAGACGGGTCTTTGCTTGGGAATATTTTCAGCAATTCCACTTTTTCTCTCTTTAAAACCGGGTCGTGCCTGGACAGAAGAACCTTCGCAAACCTCAGCTTTCACTTCAAAACACTTTGAAGATGCACGTACATCACTGTGCCTATGATCTTTCCTTTCAGCATGCTGAGATGACTGTGCTTCCGTTACGGAGATAACAGAGCTTTTACAACTTTCCGTCTCAACGTCGACAGGTTGAGAAGACTGCTCCACCTTCAACCGTTTCAACGAAGGTTGCAAATGATTTGAAACATCAGCACTAGGCGAAGCACAAGACATTGCTCCAGCAGAGGTCTGTACTGCATCATTGGATACTCCAGCTCCGTTTACTGACTTCGCAGCAGCACCGCTTTCGGTTTTTGAACGAGCTAGGGAACGTGCATTTGCCTGTTGCTGTAAGAAAGCCTTCACAGGGATACACACAGGACAGTTAGGTTCCTTACAGCTTCGGTGGTGGTTAATCAGTGTCTTTGTGGGGCGGCAACGAGGATATGAACACTGAGGTGCAGCACAACTGTCCATGTGCTTCCAGAGCTTCTGAACCGTAACGCAATTCCGCTCGGGACACTTCCCTTCAGGCACTTTGCAGTTGCGAGCATGGCGTAGGAACAGGAGCCACTTCTGTTGATTTCTAAATCTCGGATCTTGGTTTTCGTTTCCATATCTACAAGTGGCACCAACAGGATTTTGAGTAGGAGATTCTGATGTAGTGGGGATATGGCTTTGACCTGTGATAGACCCTCCAGACGTGTTATTGGGCTGAGCTTCATCCGTTCCTGACATTCTTTGACGGAAATCATCTTGAATGTGTCGTTCGTTCGACATACTATTAGACATTTGAGTATGTTCCTGTGACTGAGATTGCCAGTGACCTTGCAGACCAGATTCTGATTTCACTCCGACAGAAAGGTTGTTAAAACTGTTAATAGAGTCGGAAGCCATACTCTGCGGGTGCAACATCTGCTGTATCTGTTGGCTATTTTGGGGAAGCGATGTGCAAATATCACTCTGACTTGTGGCAGGGAGAATCTGAGAACCTGTATGGCGGTCATCTGCATTGTTCTGGTATTGGTTTTGAAACTGAGAAAGCTGGAACTGCTCAGGAGTCTGGGAGTGTATAGAATTGCTAGGGTTCTCAGTTCCAGGTTCATGTTTAACGTGAGTAACCATGTCAGATGCCACATGGTTTTGGCCAAAAGCATCATGACTTATAAATCTCTGTTGCTGCTGCTGGCTCTGCTGCTGCTGCTTCAATTGCCGCTGATGTAGAAACTGCTGCTGATGTTGGTGAATTTGATTAGGTTGTTGCTGAAACCGATTAGGCTGTTGCTGTTGATGTGACTGCAAAAATATACAGAAATAAATTAGAATACAATATTCTCAGATTGACAAATTGACTAATGTTTCATTAATGCACTTGTTGAAATTGAAGTGAATTTTGATCAGTCCTTACCAGAGAAGAGCTATTTCCAGACACAGACTGAAAACTTGCTGAATTGGTATTCTGAGTATTTGTCAACGTCCCAACAGATGTTGCAGCACCATACAAATTTCCAGAATGAAAAGGGTCAACATTATTTGTGCCATATCCTTCACCTGAAAGAGTAAATAACATAAAATTAAATATTCTGATGGACACGCAACCAAAAGGAGTTACAAAAAGGAGAAAATAAATATTTACCCTGCATTCCTGAACGTTGAAGGCTATCATAAGCCTGCTGTGAACTTCTGGAACCTGAATCAACGCTTTTTGCATTCATCAGACTAGATATTTTTTGTTGCATCCCAGCTCTAAGGCCAACACCCATTTGACTTCTAAGGTTATGCAAGATACGACTATTTTGGCCACCAGTATCCAGCCTCGGTTGCTGCTGCTGCTGCTGCTGATGAGGCTGAGATACCATCATGGGGGCAGCAGAAAATCCGACACTGTTGTTGGAATTGGAAGCTTCAACACTCAAGTAAGACTGGCTGATAGTGTTGTTATTTTTATTAATACCACTGTTAACAAATCCAGGGGTAGGCATCATCTGGCCAGTATTTCTCTGTGGGTTCATTGAGGAAATGTTCCCTCCAGAACCAAGACCAAAGTTACTCGATGAATGCTGGTATCCTTTAGACATGTTACCTGCAAACACCAGAAGTAAAGATGTTCAGAGAAACTATGAGCATAAAAAGAAAAAAAAACATTCTAGATTGTCATGAAAGAAACCTCCGAGCATGCCACCACCAGAATTTAGCATGTTTCCAGTGTTCATGTTATTATTACTTCCAGCCATCGTAGCAGCATCAACAAAGGATGTCGTCATCATCATATTTGGATTCCCACCACTATGTTGTAACCCTGGAGTGGGTATCATTGTTCCAACCGAAGAAGAAGAATTATTATTAGCATGTCGTTGATTGTAGTTATTCATATGTCTGCCTTTGATTAGACTAGCCAGCCGAGATTCAAGGGTCGCCTGATTCAAGTAATCTTCCTGTAGAAAATGCCACACATTAGGACAAAAAAAGAAAAGTGCTCAAATCTTAGGACATTAGCCAAAAAA
This sequence comes from Raphanus sativus, assembly GCF_000801105.2. Classification (NCBI taxonomy): domain Eukaryota; kingdom Viridiplantae; phylum Streptophyta; class Magnoliopsida; order Brassicales; family Brassicaceae; genus Raphanus; species Raphanus sativus. The sequence continues at coordinate 743,306 of NC_079512.1, read as the reverse complement.
AATCTGAGACTAGTAGTAGCAACATGTTAAATACTATTTTCTGAAGCACATGAAGCTTTTTTTTCAAAATACCTTTGAGTTGGCAATTTTAAAATCTTAGGACAAAAATTCTGAAACTAGTAGTAGCAACATGTTAAATACTATATTTTTTAAAAAAATACCTTAGAGTTGGCAATTTTAAAAAGGCCCTCCTCTAAGCGTCTAGCAACATCCATATACTTTGCCTTTGATGCATCATCAGCTGGCAGTGGTTGTTTTTGCTGTAAGATGTTGAAACTGAAAAAAAAAAAAAAACAAGTCTTTTAAGTTTTAATGTGAATTAAACACCAAATAAACACAACAAGAAGCTTACATCTTGACTCGCATGCCATGCCGAAGTCTCGCGAGGTCATTGTCACCACGTGAAGGTCCTAAACCAGTACCACCACCATTAACTAGAGTATTCTGAATTTGGGAGTTGCCATTCTGCTGAGACATGGTCCCTTGGTTCGAAGAAACCTGACCAGACAAGTGAGCCTGAACATTCATTTCTAAGTCTTCTTCTTCTTATTCTACGCCTTGTTCTAGTAACTAACACTAACAAGCAGCACTGCATAACTCTCCTCCTCCTCCTCCTCCTCTTCTCCACAACTCACAACAACATCCAAATTTCATCTCCTTAATTAGCAGCTTCTGTTCTTCAGAATGTTACCAACTGAAACTGATACAATTTGATCTCAAATAAGCAATTAAAATTGCAAACCCTAACCTTTTTGAATTGATACACAAAAGGAGCAATCTTTCTCGCAAAGTTAGAGCAGAATCGAACAACCAATCGGTTGATACTAGATTCACGACGATGCGGCACGTGGGAACTTGACGAAAGCAAGCGAGGATCAAGGTGTGTTTACAAATGATCCCTGTGAATCGGAGGATTTTTTCTGGGTTCAGAGTTCGTGGAATTAGGGATTTTTTTTTTTTTTTCGGTTTTGATTTTTCTTTTCTTACTAAAATAGTAACAAAAAGAGACACATCTCTATTATTAAAAGAGAAGTACACTTAGGAAATGCCCCTGAGTTTTCAATGTTAATTACATTTACATGCCATTGACCTATTAATAACATTCTTAAAAAAATGTTTGTCTTAACCAGTTTATTAAATATGTCTTTATCACCCTCTTTATTTATAGATAGTCTATATTTTAATGTTTGTCTTTTTTTCAGTTTAGCTAATGTGTTATCCTAAAACAAAATTTAATTTCTCTTGTATTAAATAAATTCTGAAATTATTTATTTGTTATCAAAAAAAAAATCTAGGATATTAATTTCGAAATGATTTATTGTCGTATTCCATTCTCTATTAAAATAATTTCAAGATAAAATTGAATTTCCTTTTTCATCTAAACCAATGTTTATTCACCTCACATAGAATTAGGTCTCAATAAATCTAAAAAATTATCGTATGAATAAATTATCTATGTTTTCTTCCCAGTAAAATCTATTTAACTGAACTTGCAGAGTACTCAATTTTAAATATAAAATTAAGTAAATAGTTAAGAATGAGGCAATTGCCTATATTCTTGCTAACTACATTATTTTTAGGAAACAATTGATTTGCTTTATAAATGTTATGGACATTTATTAATTAATTAGGTGTAATTAGACATGCAAATAATATACTTTGAAACAGAATGAAAAATAAACCAATTATTTCAAAAGATATTTAATTACTCCATATCTTGATTCGTAAAAAAAAAACATCAGATTCACAAATATCAAACATTAGACCCTCGATTAATGAGTTTTGAAATTGTCATCGCCATGGGAGAACACCGAAAGTCGAGATATTTATTTTTTTCATTCTTCACAATTTTTTTCTAAACACCGAACGGTTACAAAAAAAAATTGTCGGTTAGAATAAGAGAGGGGAGTCATGAGCCACTAGACCAACTTAATTTGATCTAAAACACTATGGCCCTAACAAAAAATGTAATAACAATGAGCCGATTAAATTGATTTATATATGACTCAAAGTCAATTATTTCAATGTATTTTAAATTAACTAAATTGATTTATATATTTCATATATAATCTATTATTGTTCACTTTAAGCTTCTTTTATTATAAAAAATATTTTTCACAGATTTGATTGTTTTTTAAATTCAAAAAGAACTCAATATATCCAGTGGCGGACCCATCAATTTTTTTACATGTGTCATGATATATAAAATTTTAAAAATATGATAACAAAAGTATAATTTAGAGATGTGAACCCAGATTTAGGTGTGTCAATACATACATTAATACCATTTTAGCTGTTGATTCTTTTTGTCTTTCTATGCAAAACCAATTATTTCATAATTAAACATGTATCAACTGAACCCTCTAATCCTATAGTAGGTACGCCTCTGAATGTATCACAAGTAACTATTAACAAATATATCATTTAGTATAAATCAAAAATTAAAAAATTAAATAAACACCTGCCCGGTCGGGCGGGTCATGGTCTAGTTTAAATATTTAATTTTGATGTCTGAATGCGATAATTGGCGCAACAAAAAGGCGCAAAAAATGAAAAACTCGCGCCGCAAAATGTTTAATAAATAAAGTATTGGTTGTTAAAAAAAAAATGAGGGTCAACTAACTACCCATATGTATGATCCTGTCCGTCCCATCAAAACTTTTCTTTTATTTATAACTTCACCCTTGTATTTATCTTTTTTTTAACAACTGCAGGTCTTCTCTATCCCCTATATATTAAAGGAGATGCATTGTCATTTAATGCGTTCACATTACATTTGCCATGTGACAGCTTCACAGCGATTTGAAAATAAATACGCTTACGTGTCACGTGCAGAGGGCTCTCGGCCAAATTCTACATAAACGCGTTCACACTATATATTATTTTACGTTTGTTTCAATATAAAACTCACATGCACGGTTCTACGGGTTATATAAAGCTCTACATAGAAAAATAATTTACAAAAAATTATTATTGTCTATGCTTATTTTATTTTTACTTAATTTATTTTAATAGAATAATATTTTGCATGTGTTATTTTGAAAAAAGAGAGTCTTTTAGTGTTACGGTATCCCCTATATATTATTTGGGAATCATTTAAAAAATATAAACCTTAGCTTTATAAGAATTAAAAAAGAACCTCATCTTATATGGCACTTGTGTATGCCTTCCATATCCTATTTCAAAGAATTCTAAAACACTTTATATAAATTATAGTCTAAAAATTATATTCTCTAGCATTACACTGGTCGCATATATTTTTCCTTAAATAAAACCTACGGAATTATCTAATGTGATTAAAATATATATACGGCAATTAATAATCTTAAATAACAAAGATTTGATAACAATTTGTATACTTTCTATCATTTTTGTTTAATTTTTTATTATTAAAATAAATGACACAATTATATCAGTGATATAATAAAAATTAGATTTTTTGTATATATTGTATTTTGAATTTTTCAAAACGAGTATAAATTACTAAAACTTAAAAATCTTATATAAACTTTTGTGATCAAGGTTTTATTTTTTTATATTAGGATACAATGATTATAAGACCGTATGAATAAATAATTTTATTTTAATAGGTTTATATATATATATATATATATATATATATCATATCGTTTAAATTAAACTATACATCGTATGAAAATACATACTAATATTTTGATATTTGCATTGAACATATATTGAAAAGTTAATACTTTAATTTTTGAAATCTTCATTGTTTTTTAAATGATTATAAATCATTGAAACTACTAAACATCCACATTAAAAAATCGTTGGTGTAAAATATTGTTTCACAAATATGCAAATAATCATAAAATCATATGAGTAGAAACCTCATTTAATAAAATCAATATTAAATTAATATCTATGCTAATATCATTTAAATTTAATTACATATTATATACGACAAATAAGAGTGATTGTTTTGATTTATTTACCCTAAAATGATTGCAAAAAAAGAGTGATCGTTTGATTTATATGCGTACACCAATTTATTACATATAGTAATTTATTTTTAATTATTTAATATATATAATTATTATTTTATAATTTGTTAATTTTTCAAAAAACAGATAATAAGTAGTAAATATAAAATATTGCACAATATGATGCGTGCAATCGATATATGCAGTATATAATTTTCATAAGTTTCAGTAAAAGGAATGTTTGTATTAATTAGAAAGATTGGTGAATAAGCGAAGAAGGTATAAAATAATTAAAATTTAAAATAATGCAATTAATTTATCAATATCTGAATTATTCGAAGGTTCCACTAAAAATGTATACTAATTTTAATGAAGAAAATAATGTCTTATTGTCAAATGATGATTTGTTTATGTTCTTATTAATTATATTTTTGTAACTAAAACAATACTAGAAAAATCAATTCGATTGAATTAAACAAACACAAACAATACCAAAATAAAACGAACCAAACACAAACCAAACTAAATTAAAACTGAATCGAACACAATCTAAATCGAAATAAAAGTGAACACAAATCAAACCAAACTAATTTGAATTTACTTTGGTTAAGGGTCTTTTAGACTTTAATAAACCAAATCAAACCTAAACCCGTATTTTTTTTAACAAAATCTAAACATGTAGTTAAACCGACATGTTTATCCCTAATAAAACCGAGATATTCCTTATTTGACATAATTGTCAATATTATATATTTTAAATATTTATCATAAATTCACCCTGCGCAAAGCGCATGTCTTATCCTAGTTAATAAGATGAAGTATAATCCTCATGGAGGATTTGAGTTATTGATACAGGAATATAATAAATCGATTGGAATAATTCAGAAGAATCATGAAACTGTTTTGCCAAAAGATCAGCAGCTTTATTGATTTCTCTTGGTATCCACCGGAACTGTATATCTTCAAACTTCGCCATCCATCCTTTGACTTCTAGAACCCAATTGTGCATATGAAAATTCTTCTTCGAAGTAGTCAATAATTCAATAACTTGTTGATTATCACCTTCAAAAATGACTTTCTTATAACCTTGTATCCATGTATGTTGCATCGCCATAAGTAGTGCTTGTAATTCTGTCTCAATGCTTCTGTCTCCGAGAACTTGACGCTTACTCTGACCTCCACCGAGAAAGTAACCCTGATCATCTCTGAATATCCATCCTCCCGTTGACGTTTGTTGCCTTCTACTACCATCATAATTGATCTTCACATAGCCACTAGGTGGTCTCTCCCAATGCAATCCATTTCTCATCTCTCCATTTGTGTGATTGTTTCCTCTGCTTCCACCATCTTTGTATAATACATAAGTCCATTCTCTTGCTTCCTGCTGAGCCTGTTTTAGGTCAACTTGCCATGAAAATTGTTTCCTGCCATAAACTAAAAGATTCATACTCTTCCAAATACGCCAAATGATCCAAATTGGTTGTTGGCGATGTGTAGGAGAAATATTGGTGTTGCTTACCGAAGAAATAATAGCTTTGATCTTTTCTTGAAAACTGAGATTGTTATCAGTGAAAGCACGATCAGGTAAACCAGCACCTCTCCATATTGACTGGGCATAAGGGCAGGAGAAAAATAAATGATCCATATCCTCTTCAGCCCCACAACATCTTCTACACATACTATCTTGGCAGACACGTCTACGTTTCAAAATAGATCCCACTGGCATTGCCTCTGATAATATTCTCCACAAGAATTGTTTGAGCTTCGGCGCAGTATTTAATTTCCAGATAGCTGTTTTTAACTCCACCGATCCTCTTGGTGGTATAATCTCGTGATCAGTAAGATGCATCTTGAGCCAATAACCTGACTTAACCGTATACATGCCATCTTCTGTATAGTTCCATCCCAATAAATCATGACTTCCAAATTGGCTGACAACTATCTGTCTGACTATCTCCACATCTTCCGGGATCATCATTGTAGTGAGGAGATCAATATTCCATTGACAGGTTCCTGGTTGAAATAATATGTTTACTGTTTGATCAGAATCTTCAAATCCAGGTAGCATTATAGGAGCACGAGGCGGGTGAGTAGGCAACCAAGCATCCCGCGAGATTAAAGTTTCTTCACCATTACCGATTTGGACCCTTAAACCTGCCTTGAGTACCTCTTTTCCTTCCATCAAAGAGCGCCACATAAAGGAAGTTTTAGAACCAACCGTGGCATTGAGGATGTTTGTGCCTTGATGATATCTTCCATGTAAAACTCTTGCAACCAAACTTGATGGTGATTGAGCTATCCTCCAGACTTGTTTAGCAAGTAAAGCTAAATTAAAGTTTTCAATATCGCGAAAACCTAAGCCTCCCTCCTTTTTCGGTAAGCTCACTCTCTCCCAACTCAGCCAATGCATAGATCTTCTACATGTTCATTTGCTCCACCAGTAATCAGCAAATAACTTCTCAATTTCTTCACACACTCCTTTTGGAAGTTTAAAAACATTCATTGGATAAACAGGTATTGCGGAAGCGATGGTTTTGAGTAGTATTTCATTCCCCGCTTCAGATAGATATTTATTTGACCACCCTCTGGTTCTGTTCTTTATCTTCTCCAAGATAAACTCAAATATCTCTTTCTTCTTCCTTCCAATGACCTCTGGTAGTCCCAAATATTTGCCACAACCCCCATCATTATGGATATTAAGGATAGATCGAAGTCTTGTCTTAGTAGTTTCTTGAACCTTTGATCCAAAAGTAATTGCTGATTTGTTTAAATTAATCGCTTGACCAGAGACCTTTTCATATGTATGTAGTATCTTCTGGATGGTTCGGCATGATCTTGAATGAGCATGGCAGAAGAAAAGAGCATCGTCTGCAAACAATAAATGGTTTATTGTAGGACCATATGTACTGATCTTCATGCTCTTCAGTCTTGTCTCCGCACTAGCTCTCAGCAATAGATGACTGAGTACTTCACTACAAATGATAAAAAGGTAGGGAGAAAGCGGATCACCTTGCTGTATTCCTCTCTGTGGTGTGATATTTCCCCTTGGAGATCCATTAATTAAAGCCGAGAAACTGACTGTACGCACACACTTCATGATCCAATCTATCCATTTTGTATCAAACCCCATACAGGTCATTGTATCCTCCAAAAACTTCCACTCTAAACGATCATAAGCTTTCGAAATATCAGTCTTTACTGCCATGTAAGATTTTGACCATCTCTTTCTCTTCTGTAACGAATGTAACATCTCATGGGCAATGAGTATATTATCAATGATGTTTCTTCCTGGTATGAAAGCCACCTGGTTCTCTGAGATAATGTGCGGAAGATGTTGCTTCAAACGACCAACCAGAATCTTACTGATAATTTTATAACTTACATTACAAAGTGCAATTGGTCGAAAGTCACCCATTGATCTCGGAACCTCAATCTTTGGTATCAGACAAAGATTGGTCTTATTAATATCAGGATCGAGTATACCCTGTTCAAAAAATTGTTGCACTTCGCTTATGATCTGATCTTTGATAGTAGGCCAAAACTGACGATAGAATGCTCCAGTAAAACCATCTGGTCTCGGGGCCTTATTCGGGCCAATACTGAAGACAGCTTTGCGGACTTCCTCTTCAGTAACTGGCTTGGTAAGGTCTTCATTCATCTCTTCTGTAACCCTTGCAGAGAAGTTGTTAAAAACATCATTATAATTAAATGCATCATCCCTTGTGGTAATAAACAACTTCTGAAAATATTCTTCTGCAGCTTGACTAATAGCATCATCTCCTCGTTGGACCATCCCTTGCTCATTTTCTATAGCCATTATTCTATTTTGTGCCACTCTTGTTTTTGCGCAAGCATAGAAAACTGAGTATTACGATCTCCTGCTTCAAGCTACTGATTTCTACTCTTCAGACGCCAAAACTCTTCTTCATCTTTGTAAGCTTGTGCTAATTCCTTACGGATTTGTCGTATCTCATTAGTTGTTCGACTTCCGAAAGACATAGCAAAATCCAACTCTTCTTTAAGATGAGCAAAATCCAACCCTTGTATTTATCTATCTGAACAAAACAAATGCTAATTCTTCCAAACCGTAAAATTGAACACTAAAACCTGAATTGATTAACCAGTTACACAGCACAGCACTGTAGAAATCAATATTCATCAATAAATTGGTAATAACTAGATATAATAATGACTCGTCAAATTATTCAACTGAAATCTAGGTGTTATTTTATACTCCCTCTGTTTCATTATAAGTGTCGTTTTAGATTTGTGCACACGGATTAAGAAAGTATTTAATTTTGCATATTTTCAATATAAAAACATCATTACCGATACAATTCAACCAATAGAAAAATAGAATGGAGAATAAAGTTAATAAATTTTGCATTGAAACTCTAAAACGACACTTATTTTGCAACGAAAAAAATTCTCTAAAACGACACTTAATATGAAATGGAGGGAGTATATTTTATAAGATATTTTAATTTATTAATTAAATTATAAATTATTTTAATACATTGTAAAATTATTTATTTATAAGATTAAGTAAATTTTGAATTTGCATTAACATTACTAATTGCTTTAACCGATGTTAACCAATTTAAATTGATTTATACCAATTTTAATTTTTTTGAGTAGTGTAAACCAATTTGAATTTGCATAAATCAGATTTTAAATCTTTTTGACTATGACTGATTTACCGCCTAGACACCCAAACCTATTTTTAAAACATTGGTATAAATACAACAATGAGAGGTTTTCAAATGCATTAGAACTACATCTTTTATTTCAAACGTAAACAATCAAAAACGCGTAACTTGAAGCAGAAAACTGCTGTTTAATGTTATCAACGATAGAGACTCTCTGATTTCAGATTCTCAGCAATCTTAGTCTCCCATCTATCTCCATTCTCATGCAGCTTTTCTTTGTCATAGAGAAGCTCCTATCAAAGGAGGAACATACAAAATGTTCAATATTGCTTAACACCAAGTTATTATTATTATTATTATGATGTAGAGAATGTGTAAAATCCTGACCTCGCGCGTCTCTGTTATGAATTCAAAGTTAGGTCCTCGACAATTGCGTCGACGGGGCAAGCTTCTTGGCAGAACCGCAGTATATGCACTTCGTACCTGTAATAGAGCTCCAAACCATCAGGATAGAGTAACAAAGAAACCATATATATGAATACAAAGAAAACATTAAATTAAAGCCTTAGCATAGATTTTCAAAACACTCACGGCTTCGCAGATGTTGGGAAAACTCACCACACAAACTCGCTGAAGCACTCTCTGATGCACTTGTCGTAGTACGTTAGAAAGTATGAGTTTGTAGATCTATGGAGAACAGAAGAAGAACACGGAATTATAGAAGATAAACACAAGAATTTGATATCCCAGGGTTCACCTAAATGTGGTTACGTCCCTGGGGCCTGGCAATGAGGCAAATCACTATAATCTCAAGTACAAGATATAGTACCTCTCTCTCTCTCTCAACCAAAGCTTACAACCAAGCTAGGTCTCTCTTGCACAGATCGTTACAAAGACTTAGAGAGAAGAGTGCACACGAGCTCCTCTTATATAGTAGGAGTTTATTACATTAACCTAGTTGGATTAGGGCATTCGCCCCTTTCCATAAACCTATTAGGAAATATTCCAAAATACTTGCAACTTCCATAATTCCATGAGAAGTAATATTTCCAGGAACCTATCACCTTCAATAAAGTGATATTTCCTTTTCCTAATATGACATCCTTGTCTTGGTTTAAGTTATGCGATCTTGTTTGATTTCCATCACCAAATCTTGACTGACGAAGTCCCTGAAGTATTCGCTGACGTAGTCTCTGAAGTAGTCTCTGACGTAGTCTCGAATCCCAACAAACTCCACCTTGATGACATCAAACATGATCCACTACTTAGGTTAAGCAAACTCGTGCTTTGCCAGGCGATGCCGAATGCTCCTTAGTGTTCGGACATACCAAGGAAGTCCACCGCTTCCTCAAACTTCTTAACCGGAACAACCTTGGTTAATATATCTGCAGGATTCCAAGAAGTACATATCTTCTTCACACTTACATCACCTTGAGCGATGATATCCCTGATGAAGTGCATCTTTCTGCTGATGTGCTTAGTCCTCTCATGATACACATTGTTCTTGGCTAGACACAATGCACTTTGAGAGTCACACGATATCACCATCGTGTCTTGCTTGAATCCAAGCTCCTCCGCTAAGCCCCTTAACCAAATTCCTTCCTTGACTGCTTCAACAAGCGCCATATACTCTGCTTCAGTCGTCGACAATGCCACTACACTTTGTAGACTTGATCTCCAGCTGATTGTATTCCCACCAGCCTTGAAAAACATAACCTGAGATCGACCTTCTCTTGTCCAGATCCGAAGCAAAATCAGAATCACAGAAACCTTCAACATTAAACGCCTCATTCTTCCTGAAGCACAGTTTCAAATCTTGTGTTCCCTTCAGGTATCTTAATACCCACTTAACCGCAGTCCAATGAACCATCCCAGGCTTACTCATAAACCTGCTAACCAACCCCAACGCATACGCCAGATCACACCTCGTGCCTATCATAGCATACATTATGCTTCCGATAGCATTAGCATATGGAATATCATCCATACAAGTCTCTGCTTCATCATCTGCTACAACTGACAATTTGAAATGTGCACCAATAGGTGTTGATACACTCTTTGACTCATCCATGTCGAATACCTTGAGAATCTTCCTGATATAACCAGATTGAGACAGTGTTAGAATCCCCTTTGCACGATCTCTCTCAATATCCATTCCCAAAATACGTCTTGCTGGACCCAAGTCCTTCATCTCAAATCTGCTGCTCAGCAACTGCTTCACTTTCCTGATCTCTGCCGCATCCTTTGATGCAACCAACATATCATCCACGTATAGTAATAAATAGATGTATGTACCTTTGGTTACCTCCTTGATGTAAACACAGTGATCATATTCACTCTTCACAAAACCGTGACTAACCACAAACTGATCAAAACACTTGTTCCATTGTCTTGGTGCCTGCTTTAGTCCATAAAGAGCCTTCTGAAGTAGACAGACGTGATCCTCTTTCCCTTTAACCTGAAATCCCTCTGGTTGCTCCATGTAAATCTCTTCTTCAAGTGTACCATGAAGAAACGCAGTCTTTACATCAAGTTGCTCAAGCTCCAAATCCTGATTCACTGTAATTGACAACAAGAACCTTATGGATACATGCTTCACGACGGGTGAAAACACATCTTGATAATCAATACCCTCCCTCTGAGAGTATCCCTTAGCAACTAACCGAGCCTTGAATCTAGGCTTCTCAACACCAGGTATACCAGACTTCAACTTAAAGACCCACTTGCAGCCTATCACCTTACGCTTACTAGGCCTTCTCACAAGCTTCCAGGTTTGGTTCTTATCCAGTGAAGTCATCTCTTCACCACATGCTTCAGCCCACTGCTTTCGCTCTTCGCTGTTCATCGCTCCATGATAGTCTTGAGGTTCTTCAGCACATACATCATCAGCTACATATAGTGCAAACGCTGCTACATCATCTGAGTCGGAGTACCGTGCAGGTGGCACTATTCTTCTCCGAACTCTATCTCTTGCTAGCTGATATCCTTCAAGACTTTCACCTTGTTTGTCACCTACGTCACCAGCTGACTCAACTGTTTCTTCAACAGCTCCACCTGAAGTATCAACTTCCGGTCCTGACGCAGATCCTGCTGTATTTTCCAGCACCGTCTGATTTCTTAGCTCCTCTGTGACATCTGCTTTCTTCTTGCAGACATCCAAATCCTTGTAGACTTTATCTTCTGTAAATACCACATTCCTGCTTATAACACACTTCTCCTCATCAAGAAGCCAAACCTTGTATCCTTTCACACCCACTGGATAACTTATGAAGATTCCCTTTTTAGCTCTGGCCTTGAGCTTTCCTTGATCTGTATGGATGTAAACCACTGATCCAAATCTTCTCAGGTGCTGATAACCGGGCTTCTTGCCCAACCAAAGTTCCTCCGGAATGTTCCCATCTATGGCAGAAGATGGACTCCTGTTTGTCACATATGCTGACGTAGATACTGCTTCAGCCCATAATTTTTCCTCTAGACCCGACTCAACCAGAAAACATCTCACCTTTTCCATCAGAGTCCTGTTCATACGTTCAGCTACACCGTTCTGCTGTGGTGTATATGCACAAGTCATATGTCTCTTGATTCCATGTTGCTTACAGAAGCTGTCAAACTCTGTGTTGCAGAATTCAAGTCCATTGTCTGTTCTAAGACAACACACCTTCTTCTTGACTTGATTCTCGACCAGCTTCTTCCATTCACAGAATTTACTAAAGGCTTCTCCTTTAGTAGCTAAGAAATATATCCAGACCTTTCTTGTATAATCATCGATAATAGACAGGAAGTATTGCTTCCCTGACAGACTTGGTGTCACACTTGGAGATCCCCATAGATCAGCATGTACATACTTGAGAGCTTCACCTGTATCATGTTTCCCGATGCTGAAGCTTACTCTCTTCTGCTTCCCCATCACACAGCTCTCACAGAAATCCAAATCACCAATCCTCCTCTTATCGATCACCCCTTTCTGGGCAAGAATCTGTAGATACTTCATGCTCATGTGCCCAAGACGTCTATGCCACAAGACTGTCTCATCTTTAGATAGTTTCTTCTTGACACTGCTGTTTACTTCACCTGACACAGTCTCACCATCTAACAGGTACAATGACCCGGACAAGGTTCCCTGAAGTGCTAGCTTACCATGCTTGTAAAACCTAGTCTTCCCATGTCCACCACTATGCTCAAAGCCCAATAAATCCAAGGTTCCCGTGGATATCAAGTTCCTTCTTAATTCCGGAATATACCTGACATTCGTGAGTGTCTTAACCGAACCTCCATAAGCTTTGATGTTGATTATACCAATCCCTTGCACTCCAACCGCGCAATCATTACCAAGAAGAACTTGTCCTGAGGTCAGCTCTTGAAACATGTGAAACCAATCCCTCCTACACGTCATATGGTAGGAACATCCAGAATCAATCACCCACTTATCATGATGCCACTTATCTCCTACCGAAAGTGCATCATCGTCTGAATCAGGATCTATCACAACCGCTGCCTCACCTTCTTCTTCATCTCTGCCATACTTTTTCTTGTATGCATAACACTCCCTTTTGGTGTGTCCCTGCTTCTTGCAGAACCAGCAAATTATCCTAGACCCTGAGATCGATCTAGACTTGCCCTTACCATTCTTCACAGGATCCTTCTTCTCAGTCCTTCCTCTAGCATAGTGACCTTCACCAATATCATGTGAAGCCGTAGAGGATTTCAGATCCTGATCTTTAGACCTTGCTGCACTTGTCACCTCTTCCAACGACAATGTATCCTTGCCGTACTTAAGCGTTTCCTTGAGAGAGTTGAACCGTGAAGGAAGCGAATTCAGGAGCAGAATCGCTTGTACCTCCTCTGACACAGTTACATTCACGCTTGACAGGTGAGAGACAATCTTCAAGAAGTCATCGATATTCTCATCCATACTCCGAGTATCAACCATCTTGAAGGTATAGAACTTGTGCTGCAAGTGAATTCTGTTCGGTAGAGTCTTTGAGAGATATAACCTCTCCAGTGTAGACCATGTAGAAGCAGCTGTAGTACACAACTCGATCTTCCGTAACACATGATCCCCAACATTGAGAATGATCAGATTCATCGCCTTCTCTGATCTTTCAAGCCTTTCAGCTTCCTCTTTCTCTAACCGCTCTTTGTAAACATCCTCGTCTTCATCCTTCTTCCTAGCTGAGACAGAAGGTGACTCGGACTCTTCTAATACATCCTTTAGACCAAGGACAGACAGATGCGCAAGCATCCTCTTCTTCCACAACGAGAAGTCTCCCTTCCCATCGAACCGCTCCACCTCAATTCTTACTTTAGTAGACATTGAGAACACCACCTAAGGCTCTGATACCACTTTGTTGGGAAAACTCACCACACAAACTCGCTGAAGCACTCTCTGATGCACTTGTCGTAGTACGTTAGAAAGTATGAGTTTGTAGATCTATGGAGAACAGAAGAAGAACACGGAATTATAGAAGATAGACACAAGAATTTGATATCCCAGGGTTCACCTAAATGTGGTTACGTCCCTGGGGCCTGGCAATGAGGCAAATCACTATAATCTCAAGTACAAGATATAGTACCTCTCTCTCTCTCTCAACCAAAGCTTACAACCAAGCTAGGTCTCTCTTTGCATAGATCGTTACAAAGACTTAGAGAGAAGAGTGCACATGAGCTCCTCTTATATAGTAGGAGTTTATTACATTAACCTAGTTGGATTAGGGCATTCGCCCCTTTCCATAAACCTATTAGGAAATATTCCAAAATACTTGCAACTTCCATAATTCCATGAGAAGTAATATTTCCAGGAACCTATCACCTTCAATAAAGTGATATTTCCTTTTCCTAATATGACATCCTTGTCTTGGTTTAAGTTATGCGATCTTGTTTGATTTCCATCACCAAATCTTGACTGACGAAGTCCCTGAAGTATTCGCTGACGTAGTCTCTGAGGTAGTCTCTGACGTAGTCTCGAATCCCAACAGCAGAGTTTGCAGGCAATGCAGCGTTCGTCCCCGGTAGGATACCGTCGAAGAGCATGTTCACCACGGAAGAGAGGGCTTAGAGGACCCTTCTCAAATGGTTAATTGATCTGTATACACAAGAGACAGAGCTTCGGAATGGTACAGAGTTTCTTTAAAATCAAAGATTAATTTGAGAAGACAGGGGAAAGATGCCACTCACGGTAACTTTGAGAGTCAACGCCAAACCACGGGCTATTTCAGTAAGAAACAGGGTACGTTTATGCTCCGTTCAAAGACTGCAAAGAAGACAGAAATGCGTTTTCATTTCTTCACCATCTGGCAATTCTCAACGTGCAGTGTGCAGGACAAGATCACCAAACTGCGCTGAAAGACACTGCGAGTCTCTAACAAACTAACGGGGCTTTGTTCAAGTAAAAAAACAAAAATTTACACCGGTTTAATCTGAAGTTTCTTTTTATAAAATGCTAACAGTCCGGCGTGGCAAAACATATGAAGAATAATTAAGATAACGTATCCAGCTGAAAGCCACACAGAATTCACCACGTGTCATAACCACAATCACTTATCACATTTCATCTCCTCTCATAATAGAAAAGACCACACACAAACACGCACCTAGCTAGAGAGAGACAGAGAGAGAGAAGAAATGGCTGCTTCAGTGATGCTTTCATCGGTGACGTTGAAACCGGCGGGTTTCTCGGTGGAGAAGATGTCGGCCGGAGGATTACCGTCGCTCGCAAGAGCTCCTTCCTCCTTCAAAATCGTCGCGAGCGGTGTCAAGAAGATCAAGACCGACAAGCCCTTTGGTACGTTCATAACATATATACACACAACAGAACTCTCTTACCTTTATTTATACACACGCTTACCGTTAAAACTATAGCTTATTCCGTTTGATCATTTTGTTCTGTAGGAGTTAACGGCAGCATGGACTTGAGGGACGGCGTCGACGCCTCCGGCAGAAAGGGCAAGGTAATACCGATCGTTTAATGATACAAGTGTCTTTTTTCTTAGTTCAGTCTTCACTGAAACGATGTCGTTTCTGTCCTCAGGGTTATGGTGTTTACAAGTTTGTTGACAAGTATGGAGCTAACGTTGATGGATACAGGTAAAATGAATAATAACCACTTTCATATATAATAAGAAGCATAGCATATGTTGATGTTGACAAAATGATTGGACTGTTTCTTCTCACAGTCCTATCTACAACGAGGAGGAGTGGTCAGCGAGTGGTGATGTGTACAAGGGAGGAGTCACCGGATTGGCTATTTGGGCAGTGACGCTTGCCGGAATTCTCGCCGGAGGAGCTCTTCTTGTGTACAACACAAGCGCTTTGGCTCAGTAAATCTTTTAAAAGACATGTTTCTCTCTATGTTTTGTGTTCTCTGTTTCTCTCTTCTCTGTAATGCTCAGAACATACTTTTGAAATTTATAAAAGAACTCTAGTGTTTGTGTCTGTCCC
The DNA here is from genome assembly GCF_000801105.2 of Raphanus sativus. NCBI lineage: Eukaryota > Viridiplantae > Streptophyta > Magnoliopsida > Brassicales > Brassicaceae > Raphanus > Raphanus sativus. Next base: position 727,279 of record NC_079512.1, on the reverse strand, counting down.
ATCTTTTCAATGCACAAGAAAAATAACTTGAATACAGTATTATAGAGAAGAGAACCATGAGTGTTGTTGATTAGAACTCGCCAAGCGCGTCTTCTTCACCTTCTTCATCATGTGAGACCGAGGAGGAGCTGCTGCTAAACAAAGGAGTTGATCGATGAACTTCTCCATCTAACATCAACAATCTCACTCTCTGCAACAGCCATTCCAAAAACCGCATAAGGAGAATGAATCAATGTAAAAAAGCGTACATTCACATGGGAAGAAGCAAGTAAACCTTTTCAATTTCGTCTTGAAGAGAAGGGTTCTCCCTTAAGTGCTGCAGTGCTTTCTCTCTTCCTTGCCCAAGCCTGAAAAGAGAGAGAGAGAGAGAGAGAGAGAGACCGAACACAAAAACACATATCACATCATCTATATCCCCACTTTTTTCACAAAATGTTTTGAGAATCTCCATACCTTTGGTCTTCGTAGCTGTACCAAGAACCCTTCTTCACCACAACCTCCATAATCTCAGCACAATCAAGAACACATCCCTACATGTTTTAGGTTTAATTTAAAAGAACAATGAAAAACACTCTTATCTTTTGTCAGAGACTGATGATTGCATACCAGTTTACTAACTCCTTCCCCAAACATAATCTCAAACTCTGCTTGCTTATACGGTCTCGAAACCTGTAAAACAGAATAGAATTTAAGGCAAAAATATCTTCATCCCCCCCCTTGACATGTTATGCCTTCATTCAAACTAACCTTGCTCTTCTGTACTCTCACACGAGCCCGAAGACCAATATCTTCATCCCCTTTGCTCTTTAAACAAGTAAATGCGAAGTAGAAATTAAATTAGCTTACATGAAAGCAAACCACACAGATATATATATATATATATAAACTACAACATATGCTTACAGATTTGATCTTCCCAGCAGAACGAATTTCTAGCCGGACCGACGCAAAGAACTTCAACGCAATGCCTCCGCTGGTCACCTCTGGATTCCCGTAGTACACACCAATCTTCATAGCATAAGAGACACAACAATATTAGTTCAAGAACACATCATGCTTGTAACACATAGACGGTGAGTGGATTAGTCACAGTTACCTTGTATCTAATTTGGTTTAGGAAAATAAGTGTGCAACCAGCTTTAGAGGCGTTTCCTGACATTTTACGGAGAGCTTGACTCATAAGACGAGCTTGTAGCCCCATTTGCTGCATCCCAATCTCGCCCTAACCATGACACATTGTCAGCAAAACAAAATTCAATTCAGAAAAAAAGTTCATACCAAGAAGAAGCTGCATGATAGAAAGAAACATGATATCATCATCATACTTCAATCTCGGCACGTGGAGTAAGTGCTGAGACAGAATCAACACATATAAGGTCAACTGCACCTGAACGACACATACGGTCCGCAACTGTGTAGAGTAATGAAGAAAGAACAAGTTAGTTCTCACACACATGAAGATAACGTTTCATAAAACGAGATTTTAAGAATGTTTACTTTCTAAAGCCATCTCGCCATTATCTGGCTGACACACTATAAGATTTTCAACATCAACACCTAACGCTTTAGAGTATGACGGATCAAAGGCATGCTCTGCATCAACAAGCATTGCATTGCCTCCAAGCTTCTGCACAGTCAGCAGCAAACTATGTTTTTCAGCGTGTGATGATAGAAACATGGAAGTGGTTGACAAGCAAGAAGTATAAACCTGCACTTCAGCAATTGCATGGAGAGCTAGTGTGGTCTTGCCACTACTCTCTGGTCCATATATCTGCAGTATCCGATTATAAAATAATTATCAATTTTTCTTCTTCTTATTCTTGTTATGAAATCAAATGCATACCTCCACTACTCTACCCTTTGGCAGGCCTCCACCTAAGGCAAGATCAAGCGTCAATACACCACTAGGAAAAGTCTCCCTGCAATATATATACAAACGTTACACAATCATTGTAGTTTCCTGCCACAATGCTCAATTTGAAGTATAGAATAAAGAAAGAGTATCAAGAGAGAGAGAGAGAGATTCTCACACTAAAGCTCCACCAGCACTACCCAACCTTGTGACACTTCCTTTACCAAAAGAACCGTTAATGTCATTCATAGCTGCCTCTAAAGCCTTTTGCTGTAAACAGTAAGACAAGAAACACAAACAACAACAACAACAAGAGTAGACTCAAAAAACAATGCAAGAAAGCAAAACAAGCTAGAAACAGCTGAATGAGAAAAAAATGAAACTCTTCTCTTTTGATACATGAGTAAACTCTCTGTCTGAATTACCCATGTCCAAAGGACAGCACTTTCAGACCACAAAAGCTAGTAAGGCAAAGAACTCAAACACAACAAGAGTGGACTCGGAAACAATGCAAGAAATTAACAATGCTAGAAACAGCTGAGTGATAAAAACGAAACTCCTTTTTAATACATAGACTACTGACCAAAGTAATAAACTATATGTCTGAATTACCCATGTCCAAAGGACAGCACTTTCAGACCACAATTGTAATAAAATGCGAATAACCTTCCAAAAGGTTACGACTTTTCAGCTTAACAGTGACTCCAATGGAGAGCCAAACCTAATGGAGATGTTCACAGTGAATCTACAGAAGAGTGAGAAAGAAGAAGAAGAAGAAGAAGGAAGTTACACGGTCGAGGAAGCGTGAATCGGAATCGGGAGATAAAGAGCCATTGATTCTGTCATCGAAGTCGGATGGGATGCTCTGAGAGGTTTTCTTGGCGGCGTTAACGGTGACCGGAGAGTAGAAGCGGCGGGAGTTGCAAGAGGAGAGACGGAGCTGTGGAGAATAGGAGCATGGAGTGGAAGGGTTTAGAGGATTGAAGAAAGGATGGAGCTTTAGAGACAACACCAGGCATGAATCCATCTTCTGGGTTTAAGCAAAGAGTCGAAAAGACAGCAGCAGGAGAAGAAGAAGAAGAAGAACTTATATTTCAAGACTTTTAAAATAAATTAATAATTCTTACTTTTCATTTTTTTTTTGACGACAATTCTTACTTTTCATAAGTTTTATATAAAATATTGATTTTTAGATTTAATATTTTGACGTTCCAAAAAAAATATTTTTAAATATAAACAAAAATATCTATTTATTTTTTAATATATGTGATGAACTTAAAAATTAATAAATAAAGATTAAATATATAATACTCCCTCCGTTTCAGAAAGATACTTCTTCTGTCCCACTTTAAGTGGTGTTTTAGGATTTTTATTTTGTCTCATTTTAAGTGATGTTCTCAATAATCTAGATAGAATTTAATATGATTTGAATTTTATGACCAATTATAAAATACTGTACTTTTTTATTATTGGTTGAACTAATTTTATTTAATGTATTTTTATATTACCAAGATAAACTACATAAAAATATGTGTTTTCTTAATCTATGTGTAATAACCTAAAACATCACATAAAATGGGACAGAGGGAGTAGATGTTTTAGGAAAAAAAATTGTTTCATAAAGATGTATTTTTCATATTTTCAAAGCATATTTTGTCAACTAATAATGAAAAATTGTGTGTTTCAAAAACATTAATTGCATTTCTTGAAATTCTATTGATTTAAAAATATAAAAAATATAAAATTACAAAAAACTATGCATTAATAACTAAGTTTTAATATGTTTTCTTAATAAGTATGAAAATCCTACAACATGCATCTTTAAAAAACAGAGGAAGTAGTTGTCAATCATAGCAAGCATAGCAATCAGGCAATGAGAAAGTGCTAAAATAGAGTTTCTTTTAGACAAAAGAATATAAAAGAAAGAAAGATTTAACTGAGTTGATATGATCTTCTTAAGGCTTTTGGATTGGCACTGTTTTTGTCAAGCATGAAGAGCAAAGCTCAACACTTTTATCAACGATCTCCTCCATTTTATTGAATCCTAACAGGAGTATTTTTCATGACAATGCAACCTCAAAAGTCCATCGTGTTTTTCTAAAAGCATTTCTGATGTGTTGCTCCATTTTGTATTCTAAAATAATGTAACAACAAAATGAAATTAGTTATAATGTATTACTCCTTTTTACTTCAAATATATTTCAAAATGATTTTATTTTTATTTACTTAATAATTGTTAGTAATGTATTCTACTTATAAAAAGGGCAAAAAATAACCAATTAACTCCAATTATCTTATGTTTATAAAATTTCTATATATAATTTATTTAAATTTAAAAAATTTATTATTAAAAAGTACAATAAATTATTATAGTATACAAGCTAACATATATTTGGGTTTAATACTGCGCATTACAATATTTTCGTGTAAATGATTAACTAATGTATTTCGTAATGAATAATAAATTTATCTATCTATGATATATTTACATCAAACAAGAAAATTTTGAAATCAGATATTTCATATTCCAAATGTCCGTGCATATGTTCAAGTACAAATATTATCAAAACAAAATGTTGGACCACATCAACAAGTTCTTTCTCAGTCTATTCCGCTTGGGTAATACTTCACCAATCTTAACGGTTTCAAAAATGATTTACCGGATTATTAAATTATTTATTTTATATTATTTTAATTTTATTTATATTGTTTATGTAAATTTGGTTTTTAATAGTTTTTTTTTGGTTTTTGGTTTTAAAATAGTTTATGTATTTTATGTAAAATTACTGAATATTCTTTTCTAGAATATATATATATATATATATATATATATATATTTATGTTGGTGTATCATTTTAAATATTATTCAAGTATAGTAAAAATATTAAAGGCTTAAATGACCATTTTATAAATTTTTAAAAAATCAACTTCAAAATGGAGTAATGAAAAAAATTACTCCATAAATAATAATTCTAGCAAATACTTTATTTTAGAGTTGAGAAATGGAGTGATTGGAGTAGGAAATAGAACATGGTTGGATATGCCCTGAGCTGCTCCATCTTTCTCCACTTTCACTTCAGTCTGCTGTTGAATGAGTGATGTTATATTCAAAATTTGTCAACTTAAATCTGTTTTTGAATCAACCAGAAAGGTACTCTAATGGATTCATGAATAAAAGCTTAGCTATTAAGAGAAATTCATAGTCAGGGCCGGCAAGACTTGGTGATAAGTGATAACTCGCAGGGTTAGATCATTTACAATTTTTTGCAGTTAATATATGTATGAAGGTTCTATTGTCTTTTCTTGAGTGTATACTGAAGATGATCTTTTCTTGGTTGTAGACTGAAGATGAAAGAGCAATGAATTCGTTTTAACTAGCTGTATATTCATCCTTCCACTAGGAGTTGCTTTCAGTAGCGGTGTGGATGCACAGCTGCAATATCCATAATGATGCAAATCAATAGATCATTCAAATTGGCTACACCAGATATAGAAATCATTGAATCGACGTGAACTCTACCTCAGAGAGTGATGAGACAAACTATGTACCTTCATGTTATTCCCTTTAAATTCATGTGAAAAAACAAACACTTTTGGCCGTTGTCATGTGCATACGGATATTATCTGCAACTAAAAGGACAGCGATTTAACCATGTATGTAGTCTTGAGTCCATCCTGAAATGGACACAACATCAGAAAAGGAGAGACATGCACACCTTGCACCACTCAATAGTCAGTGTTAATGTATATATACATATATGGAGAGAAAGTAAGTAATACCAATGTTTTAAAAATCGATTCAGAGAGTAAGTAAAATTAACTGGTGTTTTAAAAGTCTAAAGAGTACGTAAAAGTGCAAAACTAAGGGTAAGTAAAACTAGTGTTTTTAATAACGATTTAGACAGCAAATCATCATAAACTAAAATGGTTTTTCTTAAAACACTTATAAGAAATTCAAATCTAGACAGTGTATAGTAGTTTGCTTAGGCAATAATCCACTACCACTTAACAATTTCTTGAATATTGTGTAAAACACAGAACAATCCGTAACTCTAAAGAAACATTCGTGGCATGAGTGTGCAAATACCAGTTGCCATCTTTAAAATCAGAGAAAGACCTCAAAGCGTGAAACCACTTTCATTTAATCAAAATCAATCAACATCTAAGTACGGAGGTAATACTAGAAAGACAAGATCCTAATTCATGAAGAGATGAGAGCAAAACCTAACTTGGCTGCAAAGAAAGCAGTTAATACCTAAACTAAGTGTCAAAACGATTCCTAACAGATTCTATTTCCCTAATTTGGCGCATTTATTATTATTCTGATTGATCGATAATCAAAAGCATCCCTTATATCACGTGATCTTCTATACCAAATGATTTCATGATTTATTCTAACTTCCAAATTTATCAAGACAATGATGTTTTTATAGAACTTTCCTGTAATAAACAAAAGAGTATTAAGAAGGTAAATAAAAAAAAAGTTGAATTAATAAAAAAAAATCAAAATCTCCGTATTTAACCGAGAGTGCGGTGTGACATGCACGCGCCACCAGGGTAGTATATTTACTACTCTGTTTTCTCGAGAAACAAACTCCAAAGCAAACAAAACAAAGCTTCTCTCTCTCTCTTTACTTTAGATCTGGCCGGGACGACGGCGATGGCTTCTGCTTGCGTCAACAATGTTAGTGTCTCTGCTTACGGATGTTTCAACCCGCGAGCTGCTTCCGAGAAGCTGATTCCTCCTCCTCTTCCCAAGGTTTCGACGGAGGAAGAAGAGTTCGAGTTCATGTCCGGTGATACGGCCGGAATGCTTCCCGCCGACGAGCTTTTCTCCGGTGGAAAACTCGTGACGGCGGTGACGGCGGTGGTGGAAGTCGAGACGGAGGTTTCCTCCGGAGAGGAGAGTTGCTTGGTGTCCTCTCCCAAGGCGCCAAGGTGTTCGAGTAAGTGGAGGGAGTTGTTAGGTCTGAAGAGATTCTCTCAGAACAGCAAAGCCGCCACGACGACGACGTTTCATTCGAATCCGAGATCGTCTACTACGGCGTCGTTTAAACAGTTTTTAAACCGGAGCCCCAAAACGTTGTCGTCTTCGGAAGCTACTTCGTTAATCAGTCTTCCTCTCCTCTCCGACAGCGAATCTCTCTCTGTCTCCTCCTCTTCGCGTATGTCCCTCTCCTCCTCCTCCTCGAGTCAAGACCACGAGGACAACAACACCCCGAGGCTATCGCTGGACGCAGAGAGACTCAACCACCTCGCTAACCAAACCATCACGGCCAACCCGTTCGCTCCCGCTCGGCCGAGGATGAGGTTAGTGAAGCCTCGTGATAGAGAGGAAACATGTAGCGACAGCCCGAGACTGAACTCGTCGGGGAAGATCGTGTACCAGAGCCTTGAGCGGAGCTCAAGCAGCCCCAGTGGCACGAGCGGCGGCGGAGGGTATAGAAACAGAGGAGTGGAGAGATCGTACAGTGCAAACGTGAGGGTGGCTCCTGTTCTTAACGTTCCCGTTTGTTCGGTCAGAGGTGGTTCTGTAATATTCAGCCAGTTCTTCTCTTCGGCTTCTTCGTCTCAACACAAGCACGGTGGTATCAGTAGAGGTCGTAACTCCACAGATCGAGTTAGTTAGCTAGCTAGCTAGTAGTAATAAGTCCATGTACTTTGGTGTGTGTAGATAAAGAATCTACACATTTGTCTAGTGTAGTTTGGTTGCTTGCTTCTCATGGGGTTTGAGAATTAAGAGAGAGAGAAGTTGACGCGCTAAGCTAAATTTAATGAATGCGCGTGGGGTTATAGTAGAACAGATGCTCTGTGTGTGTCTCTACGCTCTCCCCACGTTGAAGCTTACTTAAGCTGTCTCTTTCATCTGCCATTTTAAAAAAAAATCTAGATATATTAATATTTTGTCGTTTAATAAGTTTCGGAAATGATGCAGTTTTTCAGAGACTTTACCACTTTTTTATAGCATTATTGGCTATTGTGGTTTACAGCATGGTTTACAGCATGTCCAACTTAAAATTCTATTTTCGTTTCGGTAAAATAGAAAATGAAGCAAGCTTCAATTCAATTCTATATCTTAATATATAGAATAATAAATAAAAAAATAGATTATTCCATTTATAGTCTCTTTATGGACTAGATTCCATTTTTATGAAATTGGGTTAAAGTAGAATATTTCGTATTTTATTTTATTTTGGAAAACAAAATGGAGTGTAATTGGAGATGTCCTTATTTATAATTTTTTTGTACAAATACAAGTTTATTTATTAGTTAATCAAAGAAGGTTCGTTTAAGTATTGGTCACTGGTTTGGTGTTTTGAATCACATGTCAAAATGTCAGGATATCTCATACTATGGTACGCGAAAGGTACTAAAGTATGGATAGATTACGTAGACTATCAAGTCTAGTATAAAAGAAAGTAAGATTGGACCAGCAAGAGATTGTCATAAGTACAATACCTATGCATGTATCACATGTCTCTATCCTCTGTACTTTAGGCTTCTCTCTTTTGTTCTCTTTCTCCATTCACTATATAACCATAGCTAGCAGTATTTGGGGTATATATGTTAGTTTAAGCTTAAAGATAGCTTAAGTGTTAAGCTATCCTAATCCTATAATGTTATGATTATCTATAAGGATTAAGAAATATTGGAAGTGTTATGTTGATTAGGATTAGGAGTTACTTAGTCCTATATAAACAAAGGTGAATGTTGTTGAATAGCTATCGATTTGTGAAAGCTATTGAGTCTTAGTTTTTGAGGAAGTTTTCTAAGATAATACGAAAGTGCTTTTGTGATTTGAAATTTGAGATTCTTGATTTCTATAATTGGTGTCAGAGCTTAAGGGGGAAAATGTTAGTTTAAACTTAAAGAATAGTCAATTATAAACTAGGCTTTTAGCTTGAGAAAGATAGAAAAATTAATATAACTGTCTTAAAAGTTACATCTATCTATGATGATAGTAGAGTATACTAAGTTGCAAACTCATGATTTTTAGAGCATCTTCAATGCAAAGTGCTTAGGGGAGTACTTATCATTTTTTAATTAAAAAAAAGAAGGAAAGAGAAGAAGGAGAAGAAGGAGAAGAAGAAAAAAGAAGAAAAAGTGCTTGTTTAAGTATCTCAAATCTGCTGTTGCTTAAACTGTTTGTGACCCCACTAATACGTGACGGTCCGCAATTGGTTTATTTATTTTTTTTTTAATTTTTATTTTTTTAATCCGAAAAAAAAATTTAAGCACCCCAATTTTAAGTTCCTTGCATTGAGGATGTTCTTAGAAGCGAAAGTTAAAAAGTAAACTAGATTTGTGGGCTTTAAGACAAACCTTTGGCAGAGTTCCCGAAATGGGGTTTTAGGTTTGTGTGTTTGTATGGGTTTGCCACAGATGGACCACTTAGATTTCTGGTCAGAGGCTCGACCCTCTATGTTCGTCTTCATTAATCCCTCACAAGTTGCACCCATCATCATCATCGTCATATAAATAGTTACATACGCATTTAACAATACAAAGAACATGTTCGTTACAAGAAACTAGATTAGTGATTAGTGATTAGTGATTAGCTAAATAAAAGTTGTGGCAGAGTGGAGACACTACTGCTTATCTAAAAAGCCTACGAGATCCAATTATATAGGGTTAAACCACGTGAGCAGCACAGGAGACACGTGACTCTTTGTTAAGACACAAGTTATAGACTGGGGCACTTCATCCTTCCTATCACCCACGTGACAAGATTTTATAAACAATAAAATTTTTATTGTAAGAAGCGGGCCGACATATTCTTCGTTTTGAAATTCTGTTTTCCATGATTGATTGATGGACCATGGTTTATCAGAATTGGAGTTTGGAACAAATATATTAATGCTTTTAACTCTATTGTAAAATAAAAAATAAAAATGAAATTGGGCCAAACTACCGAGTGACCTGATAAAGTAAAAAGGCCATTGTCGTTTTTTTTTTGGCAGCTGCCCATCTTAGTTAGATCAAGTGGTGGTCCGACGAGCCGAGTCTCCGTAGAATCCTTTCATCTGACCGGATCTGATTTATATGGGAAAAAATGTATCCTCTTTTTTTTGCTTCTTTAACTAGAGCATCGGACCGTCCGTTCATGTTTCGAGGAATATGAGACAGTCTTACATCCTCAAAATCTTCATGGAGGCCTTGGAAAATCACGATCTCTATCGCGAATGCTGGCCATTCCCCCGGATTCATAATCATGTCCACCAGATCCGTGCAGTCCGTCTCGAAGCTTATCGTGGTTATCCTCATGTTCCTCATACATGAAGCTGCCCAGAGTAAACCTTCCATCTCAGCGTGCAGTGCTGATAGGCTCCTGCTACATGCCCTTTGTCCAAAGAATACATAGCTCATATGGTCCTTGAAACTCCACCCTAAGCCCTAACGCTGCCATTATCAATCCATTAAGCATCAATTCGGCAGGTAGGGATTCGGGGTATCCAAGGTGGCACTGTCTCCACTTCTGAAGAATGGGTACCGTCATGTTCCCCCTCTTCGTCCTCCTTTTCGTTCGCCGTCCTCCAACATTCGACCTCGAGGGTCGCGTGTTGAAGAGTATCCATTGGGGATACGACTTTTCCATTGAAGAGTTTGTCGTTCCTCGCCTTCCAGATGTACCAACAGATCTATGGGAAGGTATCGAGTTGTGGTCTGAAGGGAGTCACCTCTTTTGTCTTCCAAAATAGAATGTTCATGTTTTGGTATATAAATGTACTCGGGAAGTAACCCGGAAAGGACGGATAGTCCGATAAAGCCCAAACTTGCAGGACTGGACCATTGTCGTTTTATTAGTTTCGGAAATGATGCAGTTTTTCAGAGACTTACCACTTCTTTTTATCGCATTTTGTGGTTTATTTTATTAGTTTTTTTATATGAATGCAGGTTTATTTATTAATCAAAGAAGGTTCGTTTAAGTATCAATGGTGTGTTTCTATTGGTTTGGTGTTTTGAATCACATGTTCAAAATGTCAGGTATCTCAAATCATGGTACGTGAAAGGTACTAAAGTGTGGAAAGATTACATAGACTATCAAGTCTAGTAAAAAGAAAGTAGGATTGGACCAGCAAGAGATTGTTATAAGTACAATACCCTAAGCATGTATCACATGTCTCTATCCTCTGTACTTTAGGCTCCTCTCTTTTATTATCTTTCTCCATTCACTATATAACCCTAGCTAGCAGTATTTGGAGTATATAGTTATAGTCAATTAGCAGCTAGGCTTTTAGCCTGAGAAAGAAAAAAGTGAATACAACTGTCTTAAAAGTTACATCTATGATTATAGTAGAGTATGCTAAGTTGTAAATTAATAATTTGTAAAGCGAGGCTTGAAAGTGAAAAAGGTAAACTAGATTTGTGAGTTTAAGACAAACCTTTGGCTTAGTTCCCCAAATGGGTTTAGGTTTGTGTGTATGTATGGGTTTACCACAAACGGACCACTTAGGTTACTTGTCAGAGGCTTGGTCCTCTATGTTCATGTTCATTTAAATCCTTACAAGTTACATTCATCGTCATTGTTGGACTCAATTTTGGTCAATAACCCGAGTGGGCCGAAGGAGATATGGGCTGCACGATCCAAAGCCCAGTTCAGGTAGAAGAGTTCAAGATAGTGAGAGATAGAGGCCCGAAGATCGAGGAAACAATTGAGAAGATCACGGAACTAAATGACTATAAGAAGGGGCATAGGAGAAGATAGAGGACACGTAAAAAATCCTAAAAAGAGCACACTACACACATCGACGTCGTTTTATTTTGTTTTAAATCTTCTTGACGATCGATCTTTTTGTAGTTTCGCATCTCACTTTACCTCTTGTATTGAATCTTTTTAATCAACAAAAGTTCATTTTCGTCAACTGTTATCTGATTATATCGTTGTGTTATAAAGATATCGTTGCCCACTTTATTTTTTTCCTAGTTTATATCTCAATTACTATCAAATACTTAGTGTAGATTTTATGATCAACATTTTGGCGCCGGCTATGGAGAAGATAAACGAAAGACATCCTAGCTAAGAATCCAATCTAAAGTTTCTAAGCATGACTATGGATCCCAATCAAACCGGAAACTCTCAACCAAGAATCGTCGACATCGATCCCATCGGGACCGCACGAAGGAACGAAGCACCACCCATTGAACCAATAAACGGCGGTGGAGTCGATGACCCGAACCAAACACAGCAGAATGAATTGTTTTAATATAGCAACAAATATATAATTTCTCGAAAAAGGAAATAGTAAATTTTGTAGTAAAAATAGTAAAGTTATAATTTAAAATAATTTAAAACATTCTCTTAATTTGAAATATAATTATATTATTTTGTTCATTTGCTTAGCAGCCCGTAGAACGGACCCAACCCTACTAATAAAATAATGTTAATTATTTGCATCACCACTTTCCAAGTCACTTATTTAAATGATGCAAATTTATTTGACATCATTTATAAATAGTGCAAATATTAAAAATAAATTTGAAAAAAAATTCGAATTTTTTTAATTATTATTATTATTATTTTTATATATATTTGTATTCATATATCTAGAGTAATATGGTCTTTTCACCTATCAAATGAAACATTTTGGCCACTTTTCTCATTACGGTCTATTTTTGTGATAAAAACTTGAAAATTGTCTATTTAGGACAATTGCACTTACAATTATCAGCTAAAAAAATTAAAATATCACTCATAATGGGTACAATATTTATTTTAAGCATTTTAATTTGATTTTATTTTTATAACCCGAAAAATGAAAATTTTCTTTTTATTTTGTTTTTTTTAAATTGAAAAATTTTGAAAGATTTTTTATTTCTAAATAAATTTTTATTTTTAATTTTAATTTCAAAAATAAATTTATAAAAAGTTTCTTTATTTTTCAATTTTTTGGAATTTTAAAGATCTTTTTAAGTTTTTAGAGAATATTTTTTTATATTCAATCAGTAGCAAATAAAATTAACTGTGTTAGCCCAATGGTAAAGTATCTTGTCATTTGATCCAACCAACCCGAGTTTGAATCCTAGGGGTCTACTTGTTTCTATTTTCAAATTATGTAAAACGACGTCGTTTCATCTCATTTGAAAACGACATCATTTCACTTAATACCATCAATAAACAACGTCAATTTTTTCTGTTAAATTTGCTGACGGCGTGCTAAATTGGCAAGTCAACGAAAAATGTTAATTAATTCTAAAATCAATGAAAGTTTTATGATTTTTTGTTAGTCCTAAAATTCATGTTTCTTTTTTGACAATTCGTATAATCGAGGTTTTTTTTTGCCGAATTATCCCCTATATATTAATTGAGAAACATTTCGAAAATTAGAACCTTAGTTTTGTATTAATTAAAAAAAACCCCTATCCTACGTGTCATTCAATTAGAATGTTAATTAGGGTGACGTGTCAGCTGGAGAATCAATTAAGAAATTGGTGAGTCCATAAATTAAATGCTAGAGAATCTTATAATAAAGAGATGTATGTGGCACAGGTATAACGACAACATACCTTATATTAAACGTATAAACTTATGATTTTTATTTGCATTTACGGTGTTGTTTATTATTTGTATATGGCGCATGTATATAACTTTGATGTAAACGTATATGTATTCTACGCAAATTCAGTTGACAACAACAACTTCAACATTACTCACTTTAATCGAAAGCCATTATAGCCATTGTATTTTCTAAGTTTTTGTATTTTGTTTACCATTATAGCCATTGTAGGATGTCACTAAAGTGCTGTAATTACAGGGATTTGGAAAATATAAGAAGTTGGCCGATTTATAATTTTAATTAGAATCGAACCTTAGGGATGGGATAGATCGGGTATCCGAGGTATATTAGAATATCCGAATCCGGATCCGGGTCCGTCAGATCTATAAAATGCTACCCGGATCCGGGTTTGGACCATCCGAATATTTGGAGTTTGGATATCCGGACTAAAATCTAAATACCCGTGGCTATCCAGATCCAAATGTTTTTTTTTAAATTAAAAACTTACTAATTGACCATTTATTTAGTCTATTTAAAATTATTAAAAAAAAGAAAATTGAAAAACCATTGAAATTTAATAAAACTAATATTTTAGTTATTTTATATATAAACTATATCTGGTATACATATATAAATATAATTATATTTTAAATATATAATAGATTCGGATCCGGATACTCGGACCTAAAATTTTATTTACCCGGATCCATATCCGGATCCGCCAGATCCGAGCTCTAGATATCCATTTTTCGGATCGGATCGGATCGCAGATCCGGATTTTAAATCCCAAGCCTACCGAACACTATTGAAGTAGAACATTCGGTATGTATAAAAAAATTATGTCATTGAATTATGTATGGAATATAGATTTTCGTAAACCAGCATTTATACATCGAATTATATCAGTTATTCATGTGTAAATTATGTGTGAATGATATTTTCCTTATTATACGATTGACTAATAATAATGTACGTGTCTTATCGTATAACGGAAAATATATTCGCCTTGATACACAATTCAGAATGATGAAAATACGGAAAGTTATATTAAATATTCGAAAACTTTTTCCCCAAGGCAAGATTTATAAATATATGGGAGTCAGTTGAGGAAAACTAAATTGATTACACTTACACATAATTAAATTATTCTTTGTTTAAGTTATTAAGGTACCAAATTGAATTAGTGGTATATAAATGTAGGGTATTAGAGTTCGAAGAAACAAATTGTTAACATCCAACCCATGAATATTTTTTTAAATAAATTATCGACTATATGCAAAACAAATTTTCAAGTTACAAAAAAAAGCAAAACAAATTTTCAAATTGAATTGAACAGATAAAAAACAAAATCCCCTATATATTAAAGGAGAAACATTTTGAAAATAATTACCTCAATTTTGTAGTATTTAAAAAAAGCCTCATTGTCCACGTATCACTCAATTAGGATGCTAATTTATCCTATGTGTCATGCTTAGATTGAAATTGAAAAAGTGAATGATCCAATTTAATTTATTTATTTTCTTTCTTTAAATAAAACCTATGGAATTACCATAAATGACTAATATATATATATGATAATTAAAGATTCTAATAATAAAGATTTGACAAAAAAATTTATCTACTCCTTCAATTTTTTTTTAATTTTATGTTATTAAAATAAATTAAACAATCAAATTAGTTACAAAATTAAAAATTTTAGATTTTTTGAATATATTATATTTTGAACTTTAAAAATACAATAAATGACTAAAACTATTAAAATTATTATGTTAAAATTAATGATCAAAAGTTTAACATTTTTATTATAAGAAGATACACATGATTTTAAAATCATATGAGTAAAAAGTATCATTTAATAATAAAACAAATATATATATAGATTAAAATATATACCATATAAGATTACATAAATATTTTAATATTAAAACTTTCAATTAATTTTCAAGAAAAATTATAAATTATAAACTTATTATATAAGCGCTGATCATAGAACCATATGATTATGAAGTCTCATTTAATAAATAACTATATAAAATATACTATTCTTAGAAAAATATGTTGGTCTATCTAAACTTATATTACACTTTTAATTAAACTAACTATCATATTGATAAATAATGTACAAAAAAACAATCTCGCATTTTCCTTAAATAAAAATTACGAAATTACCTAATATGATTAACATATGTATATATGAAAATTAATTATTCTGAATAATAAATATTTAGTAAAAATTGTATCTTGGTTCTTTATTTATTTATTTTATATTATTAAGATATTAAACAATCACACTAACTATATAATAAAACATTTAGATTTTTTCTTAAATGTTATATTTTGAATTTTTGAAAATGTCTATTAATTATTAGAAATTTGAAGATCCCACTTTGAAAATTTATGATCAATAGCTTAATTTGTTTTGCTATAATAAGATACAAATGATCATAAAATTGTATTAATATGAACTTTTATTAAATAAATATTTAAATTAGATAACTTTCCTTAAATAAAAACTACGAAATTACCTAATATGATTAACGTATATATGAAAATTAATGATTATGAATAATAAATATTTGATAACAATTTTTTATCTTAGTTCTTTTTGTTTAATTTTATATTATTAAAAGATATTAAATAATCACAATAACTATATAATAAAAACATTTACATTTTTTCTTATATGTTATATTTTGAATTTTTCAAAACATCTATAAATTATTAGAAATTTGAAGATCCCACTTTGAAAATTTTGTGATCATTAGTTTAATTTGTTTTGTTATAATAAGATACAAATGATCATAAAATTGTATTAATATGAATTTTTATTTAATAAATATTCAAATTAAATCCTCTATATATATATATACTAACGATTTAAAGCAACAAGATTGGCTGCATCAATTTAATCGTTCAGTTGAAACCTTTCAAAACTATATGGAAGACTAAAGTCAAAGTAATTCGATTTTGGAAATAATATGTCTTGGTTCTAAAATCATTAAAATGGTTCTTAATTATGTGAAAGTTAAATATTAAAAATTTGTAGAACATGTTTTGGAATAAAAATGACTTATTGACCACATTACAGTTTTATAGATATAAACAGGGTGATAAAAAATTTAAACCCAAATCGATCAGGCTCATCATAAATTCAAAATAGATTTCGGTCCGCAATTACAATTACAAATGTTCATCCCAACATATCCCCTATATATTAAATCATTTGAATCACTTGAACTATAATTAAGTAACAATTTACTACAACTAAGGCTTCTTATTTTCTTAGTCTTTTTTTTTGATCTTTTTGCTTTATCTTAACAGTAACTAAATTGAAGTAAAGATTATAAATTTGATGGATAACAATTAGTTGAAATTCTTTACAATTATTTTTTATCTTTAAACAAACATAGTTGTGTTCAATCGAAGACATATTAATTTGATGAACACTAAATATGGAAGAATAATAAAACTTTTCTTTCATGCTTCTGTTTTGTTTTTTATTTTTATTTTTTAAATTTAGAGCTTTGATATTAATTTTAGATTTGATTATTTTATTAGATGATATAAGCATTTTTTGTTTTTATTCTTATATTTAAATATATAATATTTTTAATAAATGATTTTTGACAACATGACTCCAAAATTCGTATAATATATAATATGATCTCAAACTAAATAATTTTGTTTTTGATATAAAACCGAATAAAATGCAAACCAATGGTATATAAACTAAATTGAACCAAAGTAAATATCGATTTAGAATATTAGTTATATTTTACAAACCAAATACCGAAAAAACCGAACCGAAACCAACCTGATATTCGGATTGAAAACCCCTAATCCAAATAAAACCAAACTATTATTTCATTCTCCAAAACATAATTAAAAGTATTATTCATCCCGCGCAAGGCGCGAATCTTATCCTAGTCTTTTAAATAAGTGACTTGGAAAGTGACTTGTATCTAAATGACTCATTTTTACCCGAACAATAACTGACTTGTTCTGGTTAAAAGTTTTTACCAAAAAAATAGAAAAAGATTATCTAAAATATGGAAACAAAATATACATAATCATTTAATGAACTCACATTTTATTATTTTTGCTACATATTGTATCACATTATTTATACAACTTAGGGAACGTACATAAATATTGTTATAGCATTTAGGAAAAAACATATTTAGGTTCTGGTAGTCCATTTAAGCGCATGTCCCAGTGGTTCATTAGGATTTCTTCTGAAATAAATCCCATCACGTCTGGCACTCCATTCACGGTACTGACCACATTTATTCGACTGCGTGCCTGCTCGAAATGCTTCGAGTTCATGAAACTGTCTTATTCGAGGACGAGTATTACCTGGAACGGGCGGAAGCTGGTAAAAGATTGTACAATAATACGTTGTTCTTTCTTTAGCCGAGACGAATCGGAAAAGATGAACATTGCCGGGTTCTATATCTATTTGTGGATGATTAATGGATGGGTTGTAAGATTGACACTTGACATGAAAAATAGTACCATTACCGAGTTCGTTCGCGAATACTACACGACTTTCTGCGCAAGCTTCACTCAATCCAAAACATATAGCAATAACAAACAGAAACACTATGAAATTATTCATTTTTTTTGTGAGATATAATTTTTTTTTTTTTTGTAACAGGCTTACAAGAGATATAATTTTTGAAGTAATGAAATCATCTATCTGTTGTATTTATAACTTTTTGTGTGGAAAATGTTTGCCTTTATTTTTAGATAGTCTATTAATGGCAGTAGCTAAATTTGAAAACAACATATGAACCAAGTAAAATAATTGGTCACTATAGATTTTACTCAGGTTAATGTCGAAATTATGGTTACCCAAAAACAATAAAACTACATAAATTAACTGTTATAAATTATATTTTACTCATATTTTTGATATATTTTGTTACATATTGTAGCATATTATTAATCTATTTATATATCAATCAATCAATCTAACAATATTAAAATGGCTTAATACTTAGACATGCCACATCAGATTAAAAAAATCAAGGAATAAGAATGATTCATATCACCATATCAACACCGCTTTCGAGGGAAATTAGACCTTTTCTGTGGAACTAAAATTTGTGTATAGCCGAGATAAAATCCAACACCACGACTAAAGCAGAGCATCTTCGAACTCTGCCTCTTGCACTTCTTCTTCACCGATCTGTTACGGCCACACTCACTTCAACCCCTGTTGATTCTTCTCCTGTATAACTCTAACCAGAAAAACAAGTAAGCATATCAAGCATGGCAACCAAAGCGGCTTAATTAATCCACTAGAAAAGTTTTAATGGACCAGTTCTTCAACGACGTCTCCCTTGGCTTGGTGGATAAACTTCAGCGTGTTTTTACTTCCGCTTGCTTAGTCTTTTCACATAAATCTACAGCAGTTGGAGAGATTCAAGGCGATGCTTCTGTGGAAAGATTACAATAGATGTAGTGATCTATTGTCAGCTTAACGTATGCACTATTTAAACTCTACTTTGATTCCATTTCACTTTCCATATTTTGTTTGACAAGGGAAAAATATTGATGGTCAGTTCCGTCGAGAGTTTGATTTAACAAAAAGTTAAAAGTTTTTACCAAAAAAATAGAAAAAGATTATCTAAAATATGGAAACAAAATATACATAATCATTTAATGAACTCACATTTTATTATTTTTGCTACATATTGTATCACATTATTTATACAACTTAGGGAACGTACATAAATATTGTTATAGCATTTAGGAAAAAACATATTTAGGTTCTGGTAGTCCATTTAAGCGCATGTCCCAGTGGTTCAGTAGCATCTCTTCTGAAATAAATCCCATCACGTCTGGCACTCCATTCACGGTACTGACCACATCTATTCGACCGGGTGCCTGCTCGAAATGCTTGAAGCTCATCGAAATGGTTTTCTTGAGGACGAGTGTTATTTGGATTGGCCGGAAGCCGGTAAAAGAGATGACAATAATACGTTGTTCTTTCTTTAGCCGAGACGAAGAAATAAATATGATAACGGTCGGGTTGTATATTTATTTGTGGATGATTAATGGATGGGTTGTAAGATTGACACTTGACATGAAAAATAGTACCATTACCGAGTTCGTTTTTGAATACTAAACGACTTTCGGCGCAAGCTTCACTCAATCCAAAACATATAGTAATAACAAACAGAAACACTATGAAATTATTCATTTTTTTGTGCGATATAATTTTTGAAGTAATGAAATTATCTATCTGTTGTATTTATAACTTTTTGTGTGGAAAACGTTTGCCTTTATTTTAGATAGTCTATTAATAGTGTTAGCTAAATTTGAAAACAAAATATAAACCAAGTAAAATAATTGGTCACTATAGATGTTAAGACTTCTAGACCACAAAGGCGTCGACTTTCCTTGTGAAAAGTCCAACAAACCAAGAACAGAGGAGACTTGAAAACAGAGGACTTTGAGAAAAACAGAGTAACGAAGAAGAAGATGTAAAACAGAGTAAAAGAAAAGGGAGCACACAAGCAAGTTTCTCCAGTTCGCGCCCGTTAATGAGGGTCACTACGTCTGGCCGAGTCGGTAACTCGGAATCTACTAGATTAGATAGAGTTTACAATAGGAAACTTAAGTGACCCGTTTCAATGCCCTTCACTAGCACTTGAAACTCACTCTAACGATTCCTATAACAGAGAAAACAAGCTAATGAGTTTATGCTATTACAAGTTCTCTCTC
Organism: Raphanus sativus; assembly: GCF_000801105.2. Classification (NCBI taxonomy): domain Eukaryota; kingdom Viridiplantae; phylum Streptophyta; class Magnoliopsida; order Brassicales; family Brassicaceae; genus Raphanus; species Raphanus sativus. The sequence continues at coordinate 707,200 of NC_079512.1, read as the reverse complement.
TCTATCTCTCGCAACGTCTCTCTCTCTGTTAGACCTCCTTCTCTTTATAGAGAAACCCTGGAACGGCTAGCTCGATGACCTAATCGCAGACGCTTTCTTTTTGGACGCTAAGACAGCTCACTGATTGCGTTTTCAGACTGAGACAAACACGCCTTGTTCTTTTGAAGTCCACTTGAGACAGACTTGTACGACCGCCGAACCGCAGTGTAGCCGTTTCCTCCTTGTGTGGTCCCAAAAGCATTCTTAACCATAGTACAATTTACATCGACTCTGGTTAAGACATGAGTTAAGCATTTGGCTTTGTTTGAACTCTTTTGTTACTTGGTCATCACGGTTTCACCATCACAAATCTCCACCTGAAAACGATGATGACAGAACCAATACTTGCGCTAGCTTGAAATACAGAGAGAGAGAGATAACACCTTTAATCTAGTTGCAGGATTCCCGACTTGGAGCCTCTGAGTTTTATTACTCAGACGTGACATGTAGGAAGTTCAAAGCGGTCTGAAACTTTCCTACAGGCACAGTTTTGGTGAAAATATCAGCAGGGTTCTTCTCAGTAGATATCTTCACCACATCAACTTCTCCACTCGCAATAACTTCTCGAATGAAGTGACACTTCACATCAATGTGCTTCGTACGTTCATGATGCACATTGTTCTTGGACAGTGCAATAGCACTTTGAGAATCACAATGGATATTGATGCTCCTCTGATCATATCCAAATTCTCTTAGCAGACCTTTCAACCATACTGCCTCCTTCACGGCTTCAGTAAGAGACATGTACTCTGACTCAGTGGTTGAAAGTGCAACAACCCGTTGCAGTCCAGACTTCCAGCTGATAGTATTCCCACCAAGCGTGAATACTAGACCAGAAATGGATCTCCTTCTATCAGGGTCTGAAGCGAAGTCAGCATCACAGTACCCTGTTAACTTGAAATCAGCACTCTTCTTGTAAACAAGCTTGGTCTGCTGAGTTCCCTTGATGTACCTTAAGATCCATTTCACAGCTTGCCAGTGATCCATGATAGGCTGGCTCATGTAGCGACTGATAACTCCAACAGGATGAGCCAGATCAGGGCGTGTGCCAATCATTGCGTACATGATACTCCCCACAGCATTGGAGTAGGGAATCTTCCTCATGTAACCTTCTGCTTTGGCAAGTTGTTCTTCGGTACCAGCACGCAACTTCAAATGAGCTCCAAGAGGAGTTGTTACATGTTTAGATTCCTTCATCCCATAGGTCTCTAGAATCTTCTTCAAATAACCTTCCTGAGACAAACAAAGAACTCCTTCCTCCCTGTTCCTGGTGATTTCCATCCCAAGTATCTTCTTTGCCGCTCCCAAGTCTTTCATGTCAAACTTCAGACTGAGCTCCTTCTTCAGTTGAGATATAGCTTCTTTGTTCTTGGCAGCTACTAACATATCATCAACGTAGATTAGGAGATACATCAATGATCCATCAAGTAGCTCCTTCACATATGCACAACTGTCATACAAGCTTCTCACAAAGCCAATCTCAGCAATGTAATTATCGAACTTTTCATTCCATTGCCTTGGGGACTGCTTGAGTCCATACAGCGACTTGTTGAGCAAGCAGACCTCATCCTCTTGAAACTGAGATTCGTAGCCCTCTGGTGGTGTCATGTAGATCCTTTCCTTAAGCTCACCGTGTAGAAAAGCAGTCTTGACGTCGAGTTGCTCTAACTCCAAATCTTCTTGAGCAACAACTGAAAGCAGTATCCTTATGGACACATGTTTGACTACAGGGGCAAATATCTCGTGATAGTCGATCCCTTCTCTTTGGGCATACCCCTTAGCCACCAATCTCGCCTTAAACCGTGCTTCTTCTACACCTGGTGTTCCAAGTTTATACTTGTACACCCATCTGCTTCCAATGATTCTTTGATTACTTGGACGTTTGACTACGGTCCAAGTATTGTTCTTTCTCTGAGATTCCATCTCATCGTCCATAGCTTGCTTCCACTCTTCCCACTTTGAGTCAATCTGAGCTTCTGTAAAGCTTGCAGGTTCAACTTCTCCACCATCTTCTGTAGTGTAAAGGGCTTCAGCATAGTAATCTTCATCATCAAAGCGTCTTGGAGCTCTTGCTTCTCTTCTCTCTCTGTCCCTTGCTAGATGATAACTTGGAGGTGTTAAAACGATGTCAGTCTCCAGATCATAGTCATCATTATTCTGCAGAGGGGACGCCGGAGTAGAGCTTGGAATTGGGGCCTGTTGAGGTTCCAAAACATTAGTACGTGCTCCACCTGAGCTGCTACTTTCTGCTGCATCAAGATCCAAGTCCAAGTGAGAACTCGTGTGATCAACATCTTCTTCCTCAGATTGAACTTCATTTCTCATCTTGAGATCCTTGTAAGAAGTGTTCTCTTGAAAGATCACATTACGGCTCACTACACACTTTCTTTCTTCAGTCAGCCACACCTTGTATCCTTTCACTCCGAAAGGATAACAGACTAGAACACCCTTCTTAGCTCTAGGGTTGAGCTTCCCATCATCAGTGTGAACGAACGCCACACAGCCAAATCTTCTTAAGTAGCTATAGACTGGATTCCTACCAGTCCATCTCTTATCAGGGATGTCGAAATCTAGAGCTGAGGAGGGAGTCTTGTTGATAAGAACAGTTGCTGTGTAAGTGGCCTCTGCCCAAAACTTCTTTGGGAGACCAGAGTCACTAAGCATGGTTCTGACCTTCTCCATGATGGTCCGGTTCATGCGCTCTGCAACACTGTTTTGTTGCGGAGTGTATGCACATGTTCGATGCCTTTGAATCCCCTTTGATTCACAATACTCGTCGAACTGCCTGTTACAAAACTCAAGACCGTTATCAGTTCTTAGAGTCTTGATTTTCTTCTCACTCTGGTTCTCTACCAAGATCACCTAATCCACAAATCTCTCGAAAGCCTCATCTTTAGTCTTCAAGAAGTATACCCACACCTTATGAGTATAGTCATCGATGAAAGAGATAAAGTATTGGCACTTCCCAAGAGACAGTGGCACTGACGGTGCTCCCCACAAGTCTGAGTGAACATACTCAAGCTTCTCTTTAGTGCCGTGTTGAGCAAGATTGAATCCAACTCTTCTAGCCCTTCCATAGATACAGTCTTCACAAGCTTCGAAAGTAGACACTTTCTTCCTGTCCAGAAGACATTTCTTCAGCAGCAGGTTCATATTCTTCTGACTCATATGGCCTAGCCTCCTATGCCATAGAACGGTATCATCTTGTCTTCTCTCAGTGACTAACGCTTCTTCTCTTGCAGGCCTCCACTGAAGTAGATAGAGAGTATCATATCTCCTTCCTGTGAGCAGAATCTGTTCTCCAGCTTTGATGCTTAGAACACCATTCTCTGATTCAAAACGATAGCCAGCCTTCTCAAAGGTTGCGAGTGATAACAGGTTCCTATCCATATCAGGAATGAACCTTACGTTGGTGAGTAAGACGTTTAAGCCTTCTTCATTTTTAACCCTGATGTTACCAACACCTTTCACTCTAGACACAGTCTGATTTCCCATTCTAACTGAACCTCCAGCTTCTTCATCCAAGTCTTCAAACCACTCTCGGTGATGACACATATGGTAACTGCATCCAGTGTCCATTATCCACTCGTCTTCAAGATGAACGTCAGTGGAAGATAAGGCTTCTGAGACGTAGAGGCCAGCTACCTCTGCAAGATTGTTCTTTCCTCCAGACGAGTCTCCCTTGTTACCACCGTAGTCTTTCTTTGCCTGAGACTTGTTCTTGTTTGGACATGAGCTTCTGAAATGTCCTTCCTCACCGCAAGTCCAACATCCCTTCTTAGTCTTTGATTTAGATCTAGACCTTGTGGACTTGGAACTCTTCTCGCGGGTATCTGTCCTTCCTCTAGCCTCTGACTTCTCTCTAGCATAGAGACCCTCAGCTTGACCTTTGATACTTTTCTTGACAGAGCCGAACTCAAGTTCTTTAGAGTAAATCGCAGCAATCACTTCATCTAGCGTTAACGTGGTTCTGCCAGTACCATATTTCAAGGTGTCACGAAGCTGATCAAAGGGTTTTGGTAAGGACATCAGCAACAAAATGGCTTGGTCTTCATCTGACACCAAGACATTTGTGTTCTCCAAATCTGTGACTATCTGAAGGAACTCATCGATGTTGCCTTCGATCGACAGATTTTCAGACATCTTGAAGCTGTATAGCTTCTATTTGAGGTAGATCCTGTTAGGAAGAGCTTTAGACATGTACAGTTTGTCTAAAGCGCTTATCATCGCAGCGGCTGTCGTCTCCTTCTTGATCTTCCTCAACACTCGGTCTGTAACACTTAGTACAATAGTACTACGTGCCTTCCTCTTTTTTTCTTCTAAAGCTTCGAGCTTTTCTTTAGCATCTTTCACTTCTTCGTCAGTTGGTTTCGGATCTGAAACCGCTTCCACCGGAGCTTCAGCTTCCCTGAGAACGACGCTCAGCCCCAGGATATCCAGATGGGCCATGAGCTTCTCTTTCCACATCGTGTAGTCTCCAGTCTGTCAAACTTTTCAACCTCTATTCGAGCAGAAGACATAGTTCAAATGAAACCTATGCTCTGATACCACTTTGTTAAGACTTCTAGACCACAAAGGCGTCGACTTTCCTTGTGAAAAGTCCAACAAACCAAGAACAGAGGAGACTTGAAAACAGAGGACTTTGAGAAAAACAGAGTAACGAAGAAGAAGATGTAAAACAGAGTAAAAGAAAAGGGAGCACACAAGCAAGTTTCTCCAGTTCGCGCCCGTTAACGAGGGTCACTACGTCTGGCCGAGTCGGTAACTCGGAATCCACTAGATTAGATAGAGTTTACAATAGGAAACTTAAGTGACCCGTTTCAATGCCCTTCACTAGCACTTGAAACTCACTCTAACGATTCCTATAACAGAGAAAACAAGCTAATGAGTTTATGTTATTACAAGTTCTCTCTCTCTATCTCTCGCAACGTCTCTCTCTCTGTTAGACCTCCTTCTCTTTATAGAGAAACCCTGGAACGGCTAGCTCGATGACCTAATCGCAGACGCTTTCTTTTTGGACGCTAAGACAGCTCACTGATTGCGTTTGCAGACTGAGACAAACACGCCTTGTTCTTTTGAAGTCCACTTGAGACAAACTTGTACGACCGCTGAACCGCAGTGTAGCCGTTTCCTCCTTGTGTGGTCCCAAAAGCATTCTTAACCATAGTACAGTTTACATCGACTCTGGTTAAGACATGAGTTAAGCATTTGGCTTTGTTTGAACTCTTTTGTTACTTGGTCATCACGGTTTCACCATCACAATAGATTTTACTCAGGTTAATGTCGAAAGTATGGTTATCCAAAAACAATAAAACTAAATAAATTAACTGTTATAAATCAATAAGTCCCCACAAAATAAAGAAAACCAAAAATCTAAAATATGTGGAATTTGATTACTTAACGAGATCAAATATATTCAGAGAACAAAAAATGGACAAAAGCTTGTACGCGGTGCAAAAGGTTCTCCTCCCTTAACTAGGTTTTACGTCGATTCTTCACATCTGGTTTGGTTAACCAAACCGAAATATCCATTTACTTAGTTTAGCATTTATTGAAAACTAACAAGTTCAACTACATGTAACTTTTGCCAAATATCAACCAATATCTTTATCAGATGTTAGTTGTAGTAAACTTAATAAAACAAACTTATCCAATCGCACATTTTAGTTTCAGAGCCACAAATTACTTTCTTCATCTGTATGATCATAATTTGTGTTGGTCTATGTCTTCTTCTCCTTGGAAAGACAGGTGAAAGGTTCACTCTCCTCAGAGTTTCTTAAGTAGCATATGTGAAACTGATACTTACAAAACCTCATTTGCAAAGCCACCCAAAAGATTAGGGATTTTAGAGCATTCACAATGGTGGATTCCATTGTGGAGTCTTTAGGATTAGTTTAGCATTAATTTTTTTTGTTTTTTGTTTTTTTGAATAGTTAAGGACTTAATCAAAATGATCAAGTCCAATGGTGTTACTCTAATTAGAGTCTTTAGTTTTGTAACAAAACCCACAAAACCCAACAATTCTCAGCGATTGATACAGAATCCTAAAACAAATTAACACAATTCAACACCTAGCACAAAGTGTGTTGAACATAACAACAGTGAACTCTATGAAACTGGAAACTGAATACCATGAAATTTATAACACAGTGTAACTCAACCAAACAAGAAGCTAATGGAAAATCTCTACTACCAACAAAATCCAAGCCTAAAGGTTTCATCTTTTGGTAACAAAATGTAGAAAGAGCAGAGAGATGTCACCGGTTGAGTAGTGAAGCAGACTTGGCCCATAAGAAGAGGATGGCGACAAGACGAAACAGAACACTGGAGATGTAACCAGCTCTCTTGAACAGAAACCAAAACCAAGTAGATGAGACTAGCAATTCAAAATCTCAGCTATAGATTAGCAGCAGAGTGATGGTTTTGATCACACTATGAGGAAAAAATTGTGTACCTATCTTCTTCTAAACTAAAACAATCTCGTGTCTGTCTCTCCTTGTAAACTAAAACAATCACCAGGCCTAAAACTAACTACATTACAAAATCAAAGGATGATCATATAAACAAAAGGATCCCTCGTAGATGACAATGTTCTACTGCCAACAGAAGCTGCTGCATATAGCATATATTTGATCTGAAACACAAAAAAGACAAGACAGAGTTAGTTAGTTGCACTTGCACTAGACGTTATGTTATTTCTTGTGTGTCTTTAATTCTTTACCTGTGCCATAGGTGAAGTTGATGTCAGGAGATGAACTTGGAACAATCAATGATTGAACAATCATTGTATCTTGTCCTGCAAGACAAGACAAGACTCAGAGTCTGGATCCTTAGCAAGCAAAGCAATAGGTCTCATTCTCGCATTCTCAAGAGACAGAGACGACGTGTTCACGAAACCTTCGGTTGCTTCTCCAAGAACCAAACCCATTGTTAAGCGTCACATTACGATCCTCCTCCGTTAACCTGTATGGAATCGAAACTGAGAAAGTTGCAACAAAGACACACCTCGTCGATACATCTCCGCCGGAGATAGATTCACCTCCGTCGATGAAGTTTCGGCGCGTTCACCGTTGGAGTTGACGGGAGACGACGGTTCTTAGCTTTGCCCATTTCTCGGAATGATTAGAGGAAAGTTTGGCGGTGAAATCGGCAAGGAAGAAGAGAGAAACAGAACAAAATTCAATGGCAACATGCCACCTGCACTAAGGATCAAGTCCTTATTTACGGACTGATCTTTACCTATATTTGCTTTAATATTAATATTATAATCAGTTAAACATAAAAGTAAGCGCTAAGGATTTGTCACGAGTCTCCGTTGCATATGCTCTTGTCTGGTTCTTGATCATTCAGGCTTCCACTAAATTGGTTATCGAAACACTTGAGTTGTTTGCTTGTTGGTGGATGGAAATGGAATAGTGCTACATGTTTGTTTCTGTTTTGTTTGAACTAGTGATTTACGCTAGATGCAATCAACTTGCTCTTGCAAACAAGACCCAGAAAAATTCTGGGTACCTTGGGACCAGTGTATTTTTAAGAGAGATTTTGTTCAATACCCACAAATGGGATGACAATTAGAAGTTTACCTCCACTCGATTAAAAAGGCACGCTACAGTGAAATATATGAGTATGACGAGACGAAATTGCCCTCGTGAAAGCCACAGAGGCAATAGTGCATGTCAGATTTTTCTGGATGGCAGCAATATGTGTCAGTGTCTGCTTTTCTCGTTACATGAAAGCTAATATTTTTCCTCATAGATAAAGAAAATTAAACTGGTCAATTCTCATACACCAAGTCTGCAAAAAATATTTTATTTATTAGATATTAGGATTTTACAGAATTGAATTAAACAAAAAAGTATTAAAATATCTTATGTTCGAGGAAACTTAGAATATACATATTGAGATTACATAAACAGAATTTGTTAACAAATTCATATTATATGTACATGTAAATCAATATGTTAGCAGTTAACCTAGGATTTAGAAGTTAAATAATACAATGTTTTTATATATACACATACTTATGATGTATTAAAATATATGTTAATCAATATTGATAACAGATACATATATCAATATCGTCTAAATCTATACATATCTTATAAAAATAAGATAATTAAGTTAATAGATATCCGTTAAATAAAAAGTTAACACTTACACAAATATGTTAGCAGTTAACCTAAGATTTAGAAGGTAAATAATACAATGTGTTTACATATACACATACTTATGATGTATTAGCGTATATGTTAATCCATATTGATAACATATACATATGTCAATATCTCCTAAATAGATACATATCTTATAAAAATTTGATAGTTAAGTTAATAGATATCCGTTAAATAAAATGTTAACATTTACATAAAGAAATAACAACTAACAAATTGCCATGGGTGTTAAACATGTTGGTGGATTTTATATAAACAACTGAAACAATTAATTTTAGGTAATCTTCAACAATATTAATACAAAAGAAAATCCAGAAATATATTGATATGGAAAATAAAGAATTCTGGTGATCAATGGAGTATGAAGATTTACAATGAACTACATGGAAAAAATAGAGACAAAGTAAAATATAAGTGTGCACAAAAAAAAATGAACATAAGAATAGAAAGAGAGTGAGAGAGATAAAATACACATCACACAAGAAATAATTCTTTTTTTGGTTAACACACAAAATAGATACATAAGAAAAGAGAAAAAGAATAGAGAAAAGAAAAAGACATCAATTGATTTCACGTGGAGGAAAAAAAAGAGAAGAGTAGAACAGAGAGAGAGAGAGTGAGAGAAAACTAAAAAGAGACCACTTGTCATAGACACAGGCTGACGCACCTGTCCATGGCAGAGGGGTAAAATGGGAACAAAATTTAGGACGGAAAAGGTAAGGACAAAATGCAAATTAGAGGTTCATTTGGGTGTATATATACCAATTACTCTATTTTTAAGGTCTTGAGGCAAACCCTTTACGGACTCAACCTTCTCCGACACTCGACAATAAACAATAAACATAATCATTTAATAAACTCATTTTAAAATATTTTGTTACATATTGTAGCATATTATTAATATATTTATCTATCTATATAAAGTAAGAGTTTCCTCATTTCTGACGGCTGCATGTCATTAAATAAGGATAATCCGGATAGGAATCCGGATTCGATGGATCCAATGTTTTATATTAGTATCCGGAGATCCTATTTTCGAAGCGGATCCGGATCGGATCTCAAATAATAAGTCCTAACCCTAACGTCTATTAGATTTTGACCTGCACGCCCATGCGGGTGTATATTTAAAAAATATATTGCTATTTATTTTTCATGTCAATATTAAAACTGGATAAAAAAATTCAAATCTGAAGAACTGAACGGATCACGATCCGAAAGAGTATGCCAAACCCGTATCAAAATTGATTAAATATCCAAATTATTCAAAATTTTAATATTTAGACAACCGAAACCATAACCAATTCGAACCGAAGTATTTTGGATATCAAAATGTATCCGAAAAAGATTTATATACTTATATACATATTATTTTAGGTTTATTGTATATAAAAACATCCAGAATATATATGATACTTTTAGGTTGGTTTAAATACCTGAAAATATATAAAATAGTCAAATATAAATATCTAACATAGTGGAAGTACACTCAAAACACCAAATATATTTAAAATAATTATTGATTTTTGATCCAAAATTTAAACCAAACTAATATATATATTAAGTTTAGGTATTCTGACATATGTTATTCAGATTTAAATACAATATATTATTTTATTTATAGATTTTAAGAAATTCAAAATATATAAATGGGTTATCTGAACTTGAACTAAACCCGCAAAGATCCGAATATAATTCGAACTGAAATTTAGAAATATATGAATGGGCTGAAATCGTTGATCCCGGAAATTCAAAACCCAAGCAGATCTGAAACGAACCCGAATGGATACATGAACGCACAGCCCTAGCCATAATTCGAACTGAAATTTAGAAATATATGAATGGGGCTAAGATCTTTGACCCCTGAAACCCGAAACCCAAACAGATCCGAAACGAACCGAAATGGATACCTGATCGCCCAGCCCTAATCACTATTATATGTGTATCATATATATATCATCATATAATTAATTGTATTGGTCTATCATATAAATAATCATATAATTAATAGTATTTTATATGTAACATCTTATATATAATCACATATATTATATTCTTAAAGTTTAATGTGAAATATAAAAACCATAATTTAAGTTGGTATATGAAATTAATCTTTTTGTTGTATTTTTCTTATATATATTGAAATCATTTTTAATAATGGTTATTGGAAAAATATTTTAGTAAAAATAATTTTTTGAATATATGCATATTTTAAATCAATTTTTGATATAAATAAACTTTAAATTATTATTTTGATTTGAAATATGTATATAAAATTTAAATTTTATATTATGATTATTTTAGACAAAACAATGTTTTTAGGTAATTAGATTAGTCCATTTTGTATATTTTAAAACTGATATACTTTTATCCATTTCAAAATTTTAATTTTTGCTTTAGTTTTTTATGAATTATTATTAATTTAATGTTTTTTAAAAAAATTGAACTCCTGAAATTTTTATATTTGAGTAAACTAAATAAGGTAATAATAATATTTTTGAAAATTGTTTTATATAATATACTATTTATATTTCATTTTGTGTTTCTATTTTCACCATTAAGAATTGTAAATAAAAAGAATTTTAAATATAGTGACAAAATTGTAAATAAAAAGAAATATAGAAAAAGTTGTTTAATTTATTGTAAAAACAATAGCTAAATGTTTAAATAAAAAGAAGTATTAAACATGCTTTTCATGTTTCTAAACAATTCTCATTTGTTATTAATTTATTAAAAATATAATGGTTAAATGTGAAAATAAAAAAAGTACACATCTCTACTATCCATGTTTCCAAACATGTCTCATTTAGTCTACTATCCATGTTTCCAAACTTATCTTATTTATTATACTATCCTTGTTTCCAAACAATCTAATTGTATACTTTAACTTTAATAATATAGATAGATACTTGTTATACATTTATGAAAAACTATTAATACAAAAGACAGTTTTAATATTGTTGTTTAGTCACATAAAATGGATTTTGGCAAAACTAAAAAAATATATAAATCTAAGTAATATAGAATACATATATAATGTGTTTAAGCAAAAATGAAATCCGCGCAAACGCACGGATTATAATCTAATCATCTCTATTAAAACACTACATAGCAAATAAGTTCTTCTGCACAAACCCGAATAGCCAAGTTTAAAACTTTAACAATACAAATCGAACGATAAATGGATAGAGACACAAACTCAACAGAGTTTGATAATGCATCTAAAAACATACCTAAAAGACCAAACATTACACTAGAAAAAGAGAACAATCTCACTTTAATCTCTTGAAACTAATTTTGATGAGCCAGCTTGTCAATGCGGCTTCGAATACAAGCCCATAACCTCGATCGAATTTCATCAAAATGAATCTTACTGCAGCTACCGGTTCCAAAAAAACTTCACACAAGAATGCAAGACGGTTAGGATACAAGAATCCACTTTGTTCCATCAAACAACAGAGAGACATATTACTGGAAAATAAAGGATTGATGGTCTCCACGTTGACTGATTTCAATAACGGAGACATATTACTTACGTGTCTCTGGTGCCAGAGCTGATACAATTGAAGAGTTGGCTCTCCTCTTTCCTCCTCGATCAAATAACCCAAAGAGAGCAATACATGGAACGGAACTGAAGATATATATATATATATATATATATATATATATATATTTGTCTACACTCCAATAGACGGTTCCATAAACAGCTAGCTGACCCAAGACAGATTCTTGCGGAAATACTTTGAACACAAGACAAATACACCAATGTATATCTTGATTTTCATAACAGAGTACCTGGGACTGATTTAGAACCATACCCGTGATGCCTTGTATAGGTGTGAAGATGTGAGCAGGCGGCTGCGGAGAGGAGATGGATATATAATTTTTCTGCTTCGCTGGAGAGTGGACACAGCGGCTGTTTTACAGTGAAGTGCAGAGCTCTCGTTGATGGAGGTACGTACGTATATCTCCTACCAAACCATTTGCTAGCCTGTGCAAGAAGGTGATGGAGAGTGATCTTCCGAGGTTCAAGACGAGACTAAACGAGGTCTTGTGATAGAAAAGCTCAGAAGCTAGATCTATACTTTCACCTTTCCCATCTTGGCTTTCTGTGACGTTAGGTTTCTATAAGGCGTTGTGACTCGTGTACACAGAAGAGAAAAAAGAACAAGTGTCTATTATTATAAAGTTATAACACCATCGCATCCTAAACCTCCACATGGACCAGATTATACATATCACTTTCACAGTACATATAGTCCAGTCAATCACATCTCCCTTGGTATCATCTAAGCGGCTTTGACTCTCGTTCTGGCCTTATGCAAGTTAGCATCCTCAATCAACATATAGTATTCACGGTTGGCCACAAGTCACCAACTAGTATTAAACTTCTTTTCTTCATTTGAGAAAAAAAAGGCTAACTAGCTATAGAATAGGTTCCACTAACTCTTTAGCTTCTTCACCTTCCTCAGCTGCGAGCTATCTCGGACAGCGCATAACAGAAGGAGGTCCTCTGCTTCCACCTCCAACATAAATTAATATGGAAGGGTATTTGTCAATGGCAGCCAACGATTTCCAGTTGCGGACAAACCCAACATGCTTCTTGTTGGAGGCTCCAAAGAATACAACATGACCATCCCGAGATCTTGAGGATGATCAATGCCGAACTGACATAATCAAACCAGAACGTAAAGAAAATCGAGGCAATAAAGACGATCATAAAGTCACATGATGCTCGCCGGAGATCATGTGGTCGTTATGATCCATCTCCCAAGATCTACTAAACGAGGACTAAGAACAAGAAAAAAGGGATCCAAATTCTTCCATAGCAAAACCTATAGTCCAAATATCTTTGTACACTCTTGTTAACAAATATCCTTGTCTCTTTAGAGTTGTACTTTCTCAGATTATAAATAAAACACACATTTTTCCCAACAAAATCGACACTAGACATTTGATTCTTTAGTTACCTTTTTAACATGTCAAGTAAACTCTAACCCTAATTTCTGAGTTGGATTATCCATCACTTCTCCAGATCAGTTAGAAGAATGCTTCCATGTTTCTTCATTTGAATAGTAAATTTTATCTCAAGTATCTATTATATTAAAATAGAAGTGATGACATCTATTCATGTGTGATATTTTTTAAATGGACTATCACTAAAAAGTTATGTTTTATTTATTTCTTAATAATATTTTGGCATGATTACTAAATCATCTCTTCTTATAAACCATAGTATGTTTGTGTGGATTGCCTATAACCAAAACCAAGGAGGTTTATATCCGACCCGTCTATTCGACCCGTCTACATTCCGCCCGAGACTTGTCAAGATGAAGACCCATTCAACCAAAGCATTTATGAGCTTTGACCAAGTCTTGATATTGTATTGAATGTAGTCAAAGTGTATTCATTGTGTAGATTCTCTTTGATGTAAAACCTTATGTGACAACCACTATATATAAGTGGCAAAAGCTAATGAGAAAGACACAACTTTCACAGCAACACTTCTCTCATTTCATAACACGTTATCAGCACAAGAAAGCTCTCCACCGGAGTTCTTCTTCTCCGGCCAGCTCCTCCGGCGCTCAGCCTTGCTCCGCCGGCGATTCAAGTTTTCCAGTCAGCTCTCAAGATCTTGCTCAAGGTGATCCATTCAGATTCCTGGTTAAGAAGAGGTAAACTAATCAAAACTTTAATCAAAATCTAAAATATAAGAACATATCTAAGAACATGTTCATAAGAACACTATATGTTCATATCTTGAATCTATATGAATCTTATAAAACTTATTAAAATCTGTTGTTCTAAAATTATTATCTAAATATTAATCTTGAATCAAAGGTTCTATAAGTATATTGATTCTAAAATTATCTTCAATCTCTAAAAATCTGTAAAACTTATTAAAGAACATAAAGATCTATATGAATCTTGATTATAAGAACTTTTGAAATCTTATAAAAGTTTTGTGAAATCCTAAATCCCCTTCCTGGTTTGCAAGCCATAAATCGGCTCTACCTTTCTCCTATATGATCCGGTCTTAAATCCGGATTTGTCTAAAGGATTGAAACCAATAATCAAACCATTGTTTATTTCGCACCACCAGCTATTCCAGCAGGTTGTATAAGTCGTTTATCAATACCATCAAAGCCCTTAAACTTCTTGCTTGGTTTTTCAACCAGCAAAATCGAAAACCCAAAAGATCAAAACCTTGAATCCCTTGCTGTGCCTTTTTCGGCCAGCCTCCCTGAAAATTTTTTTTTAATTCAGTCAACCAAAATAAAATAAATATTAAAACCAATTGATTGCATATCTTTGACTGTTTTTATTTTCTTTGTAACTGATATGATTTTATAAATGCAATTTCGATTTTTATAAATGCATTTTCGATTTTATTTGACTAGGCATTTAAATTTTATAACATATAGTCCTGTTTTGCATTAATATGACATAAGATGAAATAAATTATAGGTTGATATCATTTGATCTTATTATTATTTGTCATCTTTTATTTAAATTCTGATCAGTCTTGATATAAGTTCATTATAGATGTTCATGACTATATAATATGTTCATTATATATTACTATGCACCACAAATTTGAGTATGTTCATGAGGGGGAGTGAGGACATAACCCATGATACATGACCATACTAAAATTTGTGAAACATAGTCCACAACCTTGAAAATGATTTTGTGATGATTGAATTATATTCTAGATCATTTTTGCATAACATCTATTATTCTGAATCATCCATATTGAATTGAACTTGGTTTAGAAATTTTATTAGATTATGCTCATATTCTGAACTGACCATTTTCATTCACTTATTATATTGTCTTATTGAAATTGATTATTCATTCATATGGTAGATAATTCTGATCATGATACCTTGAATTAAATCCTGAAATCTCCATTCATAAATCTGAACATGGGTTGATCATATTATTATGAATCCTCATTCTATATGGATTATTTGATTCAGATGTCGAAAATCAACAACCTTGAGTTTGCTGTCCTCAATCTCTCCGGAGATAATTACCTCCAATGGGCACTTGATACCAAAATTCTCTTGAGGTCTAAAAATCTTGGTGATACTATCACTGAAAACACTGAGCCATCGGTTAAGAATAAATACCAGGCCATTGTGATCATTCGCCATCATCTGGCTGAAGGTCTTAAAGACCAGTACCTCACTATTGAGGATCCTCTGGAACTTTGGACAGAGTTGAAAAACAGATATGATCATCAAAAAACTGTGATCCTGCCAAAGGCCCTTTATGATTGGAGGAACCTAAGAATCCAAGACTATAAGTCTGTGGAAGAGTATAACTCGATTATGTTCAAGATAGTCTCCAAGTTAAAATTATGTGGGGAGACTGTCACTGATGCTGATATGCTGGAGAAAACATTTTCCACATTCCACACCAGCAATATGTTGCTTCAGCAACATTACCGAGAAAAGGGTTTCTCTACTTATGCTGCCTTAATCTCTTGTTTGTTGCTTGCTGAACAGAACAATAAGTTACTCATGATGAACAGTGAGCTAAGGCCACCTGGTGCTAAAGCATTGCCTGAGGCACATGCGGCCATAGAGCCAAAAGATGAGACTCCAAAAGAGTCATACCGCGATCGCATGAAAGGCCGTGGAAGGTGGCAAGAAAGTAACCGTGGGTTTCAACCACGAGGTCGTGGGTTTCAGCCACGAGGACGTGGATTCCAACCACGAGATCATCTTGGTCGCAGCCGAGGCCGAGGCTATAGCCGAGGCCGAGGCTATAGCCGAGGTCATCATGCTAGCCGTGGGTATAAGTACGACTTCAAAACCCATGGCTCGACCAAAACTCCTTGCTATCGTTGTGGGATGACCAATCATTGGGCTAACCGATGCAGAACTCCCCAACATCTTGTTAAACTCTATCAGGAGAGCATAAAGGGAAAAGACCCTGTGGCAAATTGGGTCCATCATGATGATGAGAATGATCTAGACCATGAGAATGATCAAGCCGAGTATGAGACTTCGGATCTCCTTAAAAGTGGCTGAATATGAAGATTTCGACATGAAGTTGCTTTTGTCTTTGCACTTTGCATTTTTTGCTTTGGCTTTACGTCTTTATTTCCTATGTTCTATGACTTTGGCAATTCTATCTATGAAATAAAAATTTTATTTTATATATATATATGCCTTATATAAGTTAAATTTATTAAGAACAACAAGATAAAAAGACATCATTTCACCCAAATAATATCTATGGTGCTGACTCTTGTCTATTTTTTTCAGAAATGAAAGAAGACAAAGACCTGCTAGTAATAGATAGTGGATCAAGTCACACTATATTAAAAGATAAAGGATATTTTGCTAACCTTATCTTAAAGAGTGCCAATATCAAAACTATAGCAGGCATAGCCAGCCTTATTAAAGGCCATGGCTTGGCTAACTTAATAATGCCTAATGGCACGCATCTAGAAATTTCTAATGCATTATATTCTCCTGAATCAAAGAGAAATTTATTAAGTTTCAAAGACATTCGAATGAATGATCTACATGTTGAAACTAGGGGCAAGGGAAAGAAAGAATTCCTTTTGATTTATAAGAATGCCCAAGGCCATAAAAAAGTCCTAGAGACTATCCCTGCTATATCTATGGGCTTCTATTGTGCCGATATAAAAGTGCTTGAGACAAATGCCACAATGAATAATGAGTTCAAACAATGGCATGAAAGGCTCGGCCATCCTGGTTCGACCATGATGCGCAAAATAATTTTGAACTCAACTGGCCATTCCTTGAAAGAAAGGAATATTATCCCTAAGAGCCTTACATGTATTCCATGCTCACAAGGGAAATTAATAATAAGGCCATCACCGGTAAAGGAGGTTAAAAAAACATTGAACTTTCTGAAAAGGATACAAAGTGATATATATGGACCAATTCACCCACCTTGTGGGACATTTTGATATTTCATGGTCCTGATTGACGCATCGACCAGATGGTCGCATGTTTGTCTATTATCATCTAGAAACTTGGCACTTGCAAGATTATTGGCCCAGATCATAAGACTGAGAGCCCACTTTCCAGATTTTCTACTAAAGACTATACGTCTTGACAATGCAAGTGAATTCAGTTCCCGAGTTTTTAATGATTATTGTATGTCCATGGGGGTAAGTGTGGAACACTCCGTGGCACATGTACATACACAGAACGGATTGGCCGAATCATTCATTATAAGAATCCAGTTGATTGCTCGACCATTACTCATGAGGTCGAAGCTACCAGTATCAGCTTGGGGACATGCAGTTTTACATGCTGCTGAATTGATACGAATAAGGCCATCCAGTGAACATAAATATTCTCCATCCCAATTACTCTCGGGTCATGAGCCAGACGTGTCCCATATTAAAACATTTGGATGTTCTGTGTATGTTCCTATTGCACCACCACAGAGAACAAAAATGGGACCTCAAAGGAGGATGGAAATATATGTTGGTTTTGATTCTCCAACCATTATTAAATATCTTGAACCTACTACTGGAGATTTATTTAAGGCCAGATATGCTGATTGTCATTTTGATGAATCAGAGTACCCAATATTAGGGGTAGAAAATAACAAGCTGGGCAAAAAGATAATATGGAATCAAACATCCTTATCATGGCAAGATCCTCGGACTCAATCATGTGATTTAGAGGTCCAGAAAATAATTCATATGCAAAAGCTAGCTAATCAATTGCCTGATTCCTTTGCTGACCCGAAAAGAGTAACTAAGTCCTATATACCAGCTTGTAATGCACCAATAAGTATTGATGTCCAAGATGGACACAATCAAGTGGCTACTGAGTCTAAGGCACGCCTCAAGCGTGGTAGACCAATTGGTTCCAAAGATAAAAGACCTCGGAAAACAAAGAAAGGTGCAAAAGAAACTGAGGTCATAGATTGTCCAGACAAGGCCGAAATGGCTATGCCGTCAGTATCAACACTTGAGGTTCGGGACGCCGGGCCTCATGGTACTGAAGGCATTGATAATGATGAGATCTCGACTAATTACTTAATGTCTGGGACAAAATGGAACCGAAAAGATGTCGACATCGATGATATATTTGCATATAATGTAGCCCCTGAAATGATGGACTTAAATGAGGATCATGAACCCACGTCTATACTAGAGTGCACTCAAAGATCAGATTGGCTAAAATGGAAAGAAGCCATAAACGTGGAGTTAGAATCATTTAAGAAAAGGAATGTCTTTGGATCGATTATCCGGACACCTTGTGATGTTAAATCAGTGGGATATAAGTGGGTATTTGTGAGGAAGAGAAATGAACATGGTGAAATTGTAAGATACAAAGCACGGCTTGTTGCACAAGGATTCTCACAAATACCAGGCATCGATTATGAGGAGACATACTCCCCTGTGGTGGATGCAACTACATTTCGATTTTTAATAAGTCTGGCCATCAAAGAAAATTTGGATATGCGGTTAATGAATGGCCATCAAAGAAAATTTGGATATGCGGTTAATGAATATTGTAACCGCATACCTTTATGGTCCACTGGATAATGAAATATATATGAGATTACTAGAGGGTATTGAGCTTAAAGCTAACAAAGGTTCTCGAGAAGAACACTGCATAAGGCTGAACAAATCCTTATATGGACTTAAGCAAAGTGGTCGAATGTGGTACAATCGCTTGAGCGAGTACCTTGCCAAAGAAGGCTATAAGAACGACCCTATCAGTCTATGTATCTTTATAAAGAAGTTTGCAAACAATGGATTTGTTATCATAGCAGTGTATGTTGATGATTTGAACATCATTGGAACCTCTAGGAAAATCGCCCAAACAGTTGAATGTCTCAAGAAAGAGTTTGAAATGAAAGACCTAGGTAAAACTAAAGTCTGTTTGGGATTACAACTTGAGTACATAAAAGGAGGAATCCTTGTGCATCAAAAGGCATATACAGAAAGAGTACTCAAGAGATTTAATATGGACCAGGCTCACCCATTGAGCAGCCCAATGGTTGTGAGGTCCCTTGGAGTGGACACTGACCCATTCGGTCCTAAGAAGGACGATGAGGACGTCCTGGGTCCTAAAGTGCCTTACCTCAGTGCCATAGGAGCGTTAATGTATTTGGCTAGCCACACTTGACCAGATATATGTTTTGCCGTCGACCTCCTAGCTCGTTTTAGTTCATGTCCGACCCAAAGGCACTGGAACGGAATTAAACATATCCTACGTTACCTTCAAGGAACTAAGGATTTGGGTTTATTTTATACAAATGAAACCAAAGATGGTTTAGTAGGCTTTGCTGATGCAGGCTACTTATCTGATCCACACCGTGCTCGGTCTCAAACCGGCTATGTGTTCACTCATGGTGGTACTGCAATATCATGGCGTTCCATGAAACAAACTATAGCAGCTACTTCATCTAATCACTCAGAAATCTTAGCCATGCATGAGGCAAGTCGTGAGTGTGTATGGTTGAGGTCCATGACCCAACACATCCGATCAGATAGTGGTATGGTCGAGGACAATGGTCCGACCATCATATATGAGGACAATGCAGCCTGCACTGCTCAACTCAAAGATGGGTATATCAAAGGTGACCGGACCAAACATATTTTACCCAAGTTCTTCTTCACCCATGAGTTGAAGAAAGCCAAGGAGGTCAATGTCGTCCAAATCCGGTCTAGTGAGAACTCAGCCGAACTCTTCACCAAGTCACTTCCCACCAGCACATTCAAGAAGCTCACGAAGCAGATTGGCTTGCGTAGACTCAAGGACCTTCAGTGATGTCCAAATCAGGGGGAGTAATGTGTGTTGTACTCTTTTTCCTTAACTATGGTTTTGTCCCAATGAGTTTTCCTAGTAAGGTTTTAATGAGGCAACGTTAGCACATTACAAGCCTGATATGGTTATGGCATCCAAGGGGGAGTGTTATAAACCATAGTATGGTTTGTGTGGATTGCCTATAACCAAGACCAAGGAGGTTTACATCCGACCCGTCTATTCGACCCGTCTACATTCCGCCCGAGACTTGTCAAGATGAAGACCCATTCAACCGAAGCATTTATGAGCTTTGACCAAGTCTTGATATTGTATTGAATGTAGTCAAAGTGTATTCATTGTGTAGATTCTCTTTGATGTAAAACCTTATGTGACAACCACTATATATAAGTGGCAAAAGTTAATGAGAAAGACACAACTTCCACAGCAACACTTCTCTCATTTCATAACATCTCTTATATTATTGACTATAATAACTACTTTCCTATAAAATAGGACAGAAGGGATTAATGTGTATTTTTAAAAATCTTGACCTTGTGTATTTCAATTATCTGAAAGGTGAAAACAAATGTATACAAAACATAAAATATATGAGTTAATCCGCGACAAATAATATTATTCATATTCTAAATGATTGATTCTCTATTAATCTTAATGCATACGGTAGTCCTGAGATCATTACTTATACTATTCCTCAAAACAATAATCGTTTTCTAGAGTCAAGTCTAATATTATAAAGAAATATAAACACATTTGATGACACTGATTACAAAACCAGAAAATTGCTATTTAAGAGCACTTGATATCTAATTCAAAACACAAGTAAAAGTACCTTTGGACTATTTAAAAATATACAAGGGAAACACTGTTCATATGAATCCATAAGTTACAGTTTGCTCTCTCTCTAATAAGGTTAACTTTTAACAGTTCATCGAACCCGGATTTGAAATCATGGCAAATGATATCAAATCATATAAATTATAAAATTAATGGTTTAAAACAATTAATTAAATGGAATAATATTTAAAATATAAAATTTACGTATCTAAAAGAGTCATATAAACGTAAAATAGATGATTAGTGTTAAAAATTTATACCATAAATGATGTAAAAAATATCTATGTGTATAAAATGAAAATATACATCCGCACGGTTGTGCGGGTCGAAATCTAGTTAGTGTTGTTTCTTCTTCAAGTGATTTCCCCCCAAAAAGATGATACATTCGTAATTATTATTTAGTTAAAGTGAATTTTTATTTATGAAATCGTATTTTAAGACATTTTCAAGTAGCATAAAACTTCAATGTTAAATTAGAAGTTACAAATACAATAATAAAAATGAAGTTTGAAAAGTGTTTAATTTCAATTATTTCTACTATATTTTGGGCATTTTACAAAATTTAAGGTGAATTTTATGGGGTTTTCGTAAAAAAAGAATTTAATCAAATGGTATGCAGTTTTTGTGTGTATTTACAGATATATTTTATATATTAAAACAGAAGTCATAACCTCAATTTTTGTGTGATCTTTTAAAAATGGGCTCTCACTAGAAATTATTTATAATTCATTTATTATTAATAATATGGTTTAATAATATGGCTTAATAATATATCACTCATATTATAACCATACTCCTACAAAACCGGATTGGTTAACAAACTAATATTTGATTCCTTATTATTATTTGAGTCCTTATTAAATGTAATCTTACTAGGTGTTTTCCTGCAGCATATGCAGAAATAAAAATTTAAAATTTAAAAATTATTTTAAAATAAAAGTTTTGTTAATTTTTGATTTTCTTATTTGCTTACAATACATAATCTTAACTTAATCTTATATAAAAATTTAAGATTAAATAAATACTTTTTATTAAATGTATATTTAGTAATATATGTATATATTAAAATTACAATTTTGAAAATATTTCTTTATGTATATCTTTTGGTTAAAATATATTAAATCCAATTCTGTAAATTTAAGAGAAAGTTTTTTAGTTATTTAGTTATCAAAACATAAAACTAAATAATATTTCTAAAATTTATAGATATTAAAAATAAACTAATAGTATTGAGATTAGAAAATTACATTTAAAACTGTATAATTATGAAGAATTGTCTTACTATCAATAATTATATAATTATAAAATAATATTAAATTTTGAAAATTTAAAAATAATATTATATTTATATTTATATTATTATATTATGTACTACTATATTAATGATGATCTATGAGTTATTATCATATTCTAAAGATTTACCAAAAATAAAAAAATCAACATTAAATGTAAATGTCCATGTTACAATTTGAAAAAAAAAAAATTTAAGTGCATAGTATTTTGAAGAATTTTTTTAATAATAAAATTTATATACTTATAAATTTTTTGATAAATAATATTTCGAAAATTTAGTTATTATTATATTTCTATTTTATTATTATATTATTTATTGTTATTATATGATGATCTATAAGTTATTATCATATTTTAAAAAACTTACCTAAAATATAAATTAACAATAAATGTAAATATCCATGTCATAATTTGTTTCAAATCATGTCATCAATTTAGTGTGTCATGTCATCTTTATTAGTGAAAATGAATGTGATGACAACACATAGCAAATCACTTCTCAAATATAGAATAGGGGATTATTCTAATTCTTAATATTTGATTTTGTTTTACCTTATCATTGATTCAAATCAACGTCCGCACGGTTGTGCCGGTCGAAATCTAGTAAAATACTTAAAACTAGGTGATTTTCCCGTGCTCATGCACGGATATAAATATTTATAAAATAAATATAAAATAATAATTAATTTATATATAATTTAATTTTAAATTAACTTATAATAGTATGCATAATTTTTATTAATAATATTAAATTATTTTAATTAGACATATGATTTTAGATATATTATATCTAGTCTATTTTTAAGAGTCGATTTAGTTATCATTTAAGTATATTGGATTGCATTTATTTCTCTGAATTCAACTATAATATTTTTGTTCTAAATATATTAAAATTTTGATTAATTTTCTTATTTTCATTTATGTTGGTTGTCGTCTTCCTTAATTTTAATATAACTTATTATTTTAGATATAAGGTTGATCAGTCTGTAAGTATATTGAGTTAAATATATTCTTTTCAAATTCAAAATTAAATATAATTATTTTATTTTTATGGTTTACGTGGTCGGACTAATAAAATTAAGTATCCAGGCTCCGTTTATTAAAAATTCAGTTGATAATTAATATATAATATGTTATATATAATTAAGTTAAATCAAATTAATTTTATTTATCGTTTAAAATGCATGTATGATCATAATATTTATCAAATTATATGTTCATTTAAAAAAAATATATATTAAAAAATAAAAGATGATCAATAGGAAGTTACAAATATAAGTAACTAATATATTTTGGGAATCTCATGAACACATATCAATATTTACAATATATTAAAATATTTAATAAATTCTAAATAATTTTATGTCTTAGATTTATTGAAAGGTAAACTAAAATTTATTTTAACTAATCTAAAAATAAGAGTTCATATTTAATTTGATATTTTGATTATAGTTATATTAAACTCAGCAAACATAAAAACATTAAAAAATAAAGTTTAATATTAGGAAAACATAATTGTAACAATGAAAATATAATATATCTACCTCGTTAAAGTATATAGTGTTATGTTATTTAAAATGTTTTGTAATTATTTGATTAAAAATAGTCTATTGTTAAAATGATAATTTTTAATATCTCTTAAAAATAAGCAGTAAAAATTTGTGATTGTATTTGAGAAATCATATTATATAAGTAAAATATAATTTATAGATATTATTTCTGTAGATATTATAGTCAACTAAATATATGAAAGATAAATAAAACATTTCAATAATACTAATTATAAACTATGTTTAGTCAATTAAACATATATCATTTTATGCTACTTAATTATTTTATGTAATCATCTATGAAATTAGATATATTATCAAAATATTTCTATTGCTTTGAATATATATATATATATATATTGTATTGTTTAAAACTATGTTTTAAAATAAATAATATTTCTTTTTCTAATATCAAGATTATCTTTCTGAAATTTGTTTTTATGAAATCACATGATATACATATATATTTTTTTCATCTAAGAAACAATAAATATAAAGCAAGTATTTTAGTACTTCAAAAGTATACTTTATGTTATTTGAAAATAATTTTAAAATAGAATATTACTATCTTTTGAAATTTCCTTTTTTAACTAAATCATATTATATATACATATATTTTCGTTTTTAAATTCAATTTTTAAAGTTTATAATTGTTTCCTTTTTTAATATATATGTTATGTGGAAAATTTTAAAAAGGAAATTAAATAAAAAATAACAGTATTTAAATGTAATATTTTTAATTCATTAATGGTATCAATGTAATCAACTATCGTGAGAGTTAACGTGAGCGCGACATCGATTTTTAAGGTTTATAAATATTTCCTTTTTAATATATATGTTATATGGAAATTTTTAAAAAGGAAATTAAATTATAAATAATAGTATTTAAATGTAATATTTTTAATTTATTAAGGGTATCAATGTAATCAACCATCATGAGAGCTAACGTGAACGCGACACATAAAAAACTGACTTTTCAAATAATATTATAGAGATCAAACCAACTCAAAATCAAATAGAAAGAATCTAAAATTGTACCAATATATATCAATACTCTTTGAACATAGATATCTATATTGGTCCAAAACTCACATTTATGAAAAAAAGTCATATCCAATAATTCCCAAACCTGACCTAAAACTTTTTAGCAAAAAAGAAAAGAAAAGAAACCTGACGTAAAATTCGAATGTCCATACCAACGCATGGGATACTAAGTCAACACGACATGTCCCAATTGGTCGAACATTTAATTTTGAAGAAATGCATGATCTCGATGTTGCAGTCCTTGTCAGCTGTATAGAGAATGTATTTTTTTTTTTGAATAAACAGATATTATTCCTTCGGGTTCATATTAAATATCAATGTAGAAATTTTTTTTCGTTGCAAAATAAATATTGTTTTAACATTTCAATGTATAATTTATTAACTTTATTCTCTAGTTTTATTTTTTTATTGGTTGAAGTGTATGGATAATGATATTTTTATATAGAAAATATTCAAAATTAAAAGGTTTTTTAATCTGTATGCAGAAGTCTAAAATGACATTTAAAATGAAATCGATAAAATACTTATTAAAGATAGAAAAAAGTTTATCTAAAATACGGAAACAAAAATATAGTTCATTTTATTATTTTGCTACATACTGTAGCACTTTATTTATACAATTTAGGGATTTTTATTTACAAATAAAAATAATCAACGTACATAAATATTGTTATAGCATTTAGGAAAAAACATATTTAGGTTCTGGTAGTCCATTTAAGCGCATGTCCCAGTGGTTCATTAGAATTTCTTCTGAAATAAATCCCATCACGTCTGGCACTCCATTCACGGTACTGACCACATTTATTCGACTCCGTGCCTGCTCGGAATGCTTCGAGTTCATGAAACTGTCTTATTCGAGGACGAGTATTACCTGGAACGGGCGGAAGCTGGTAAAAGATTGTACAATAATACGTTGTTCTTTCTTTAGCCGAGACGAATCGGAAAATATGAATCTTGCCGGGTTCTATATCTATT
This sequence comes from Raphanus sativus, assembly GCF_000801105.2. Taxonomy (NCBI): domain Eukaryota; kingdom Viridiplantae; phylum Streptophyta; class Magnoliopsida; order Brassicales; family Brassicaceae; genus Raphanus; species Raphanus sativus. The sequence goes on along the minus strand of NC_079512.1, from coordinate 681,517 downwards.
TGTGGATGATTAATGGATGGGTTGTAAGATTGACACTTGACATGAAAAATAGTACTATTACCGAGTTCGTTCCTGAATACTACACGACTTTCTGCGCAAGCTTCACTCAATCCAAAACATATAGCAATAACAAACAGAAACACTATGAAATTATTCATTTTTTTGTGAGATATAATTTTTTTTTTTTTTGTAACAGGCTTACAAGAGATATAATTTTTGAAGTAATGAAATCATCTATCTGTTGTATTTATAACTTTTTGTGTGGAAAATGTTTGCCTTTATTTTTAGATAGTCTATTAATGGCGGTAGCTAAATTTGAAAACAACATATGAACCAAGTAAAATAATTGGTCACTATAGATTTTACTCAGGTTAATGTCGAATTATGGTTACCCAAAAACAATAAAACTACATAAATTAACTGTTATAAATTATATTTTACTCATATTTTTGATATATTTTGGTACATATTGTAGCATATTATTAATCTATTTATATATCAATCAATCAATCTAACAATATTAAAATGGCTTAATACTTAGACATGCCACATCAGATTAAAAAAATCAAGGAATAAGAATGATTCATATCACCATATCAACACCGTTTTCGAGGGAAATTGGACCTTTTCTGTAGAACTAAAATTTGTGTATAGCTGAGATAAAATCCAACACCACGACTAAAGCAGAGCATCTTCGAACTCCGCCTCTTGCACTTCTTCTTCACCGATCTGTTACGGCCACACTCACTTCAACCCCTGTTGATTCTTCTCCTGTATAACTCTAACCAGAAAAACAAGTAAGCATATCAAGCATGGCAACCAAAGCGGCTTAATTAATCCACTAGAAAAGTTCCAATGGACCAGTTCTTCAACGACGTCTCCCTTGGCTTGGTGGATAAACTTCAGCGTGCTTTTACTTTCACTTGCTTAGTCTTTTCACATAAGTCTACAGCAGTTGGAGAGATTCAAGGCGATGCTTCTGTGGAAAGATTACAATAGATGTAGTGATCTATTGTCAGCTTAACGTATGCATTCTTTAAACTCTACTTTGATTCCATTTCACTTTCCATATTTTGTTTGACAAGGGAAAAATATTGACGGTCAGTTCCGCGAGAGTTTGATTTAACGAGACTGGGATAATTTAGCTTATCAATGTGTTGAAAATCTTTTACTTTTTGATTGGTTATTGTTGCTAGATGTTAAGGAGGGTCTAGATAGTTCTAGACCGACTTAGGTTGTTAGAGAGAATATACGGTAGAGATAAGTATAGAGAAGATTGAGTTAGATTACGATAAGCTCTAAGTATGTTTGGAGTTATCTTCTCTAGTCTGTTGTATATGTACATGATGTAAAGGTTCAACGTAAATGATAAGTTATCTTTCTAGTTTCTCTCGGTTTGTCACTAGATCATGTCAGAACTGGTTTAGATTTAAATTTTTTGATGTGTGCTGCTAGCTCTGCTATGTTCCTTTTCAGGTTATTTTTACCAAATTCTGAAGTTTTCCTCCATTGTTTGAGAATATACTCAGGAGCTGACCCTTGCAAGTGATTTTCTTTAATTTATTGGCTCTATTTATATATTATGTGTTGTCAAGTTAATATATATATTTTTGATTTGCTTATCAATTACATGTAATTTTTCTCTTGCTCTATTTATATATTACTCTCTCCGTTTCATATTAAGTGTCGTTGTAGAGATTTTTTTTCGTTACAAAATAAGTGTCGTTTTAGCATTTCAATGCAAAATATATTATTTTATTCTGCATTTTATTTTTCTATTGGTTAAGATATATGGGTAATGATGTTTTTGTATGGAAAACATGCAAAATTTAATAATTTCTTAATCCGTGTGCATAACTCTAAAATGACACTTATTCAGAAACAGAGGGAGTATGTGTTATTAAATTCAACGTAGTGGGAGAACTTCAAGTTAATTCTGAAACTTAATGAGATGGTCCCAGTGATGAAGAAGGCGTTAAATATCATTATGGTTTCTGTAGTGAAAAAGAAAGGAATATATTAGAGACGATGAAGACGGTCAAAGAAGAAGGAAGTCCAATGGGATGATAAAAACCTTAGTTTACTATAATAATATATTTGATCTGCCAGACCCAATTGAACAAATAACTGAATTTTAGTACAACTTATGACACATGTCCAAAAAATCCCAAAAAGCAAAGAAATAAATAAGTATACTTTATATATAAAGATAATCATTTAACAACCTCACATTTTGTTACATTTTGCTACATATTTGAGCACACATTATTAATACATCTTAGGGATTAGTTATTTACAAATACAAATAATCAACTTACATAAATATTCTTTTTTTAAGTTATAAAAAAAAAAACTTATAAACTCTTGAAGATGAGGATGGAACAGTATCATGGTCACAGTTGCTCTTAAAGATGAGGATGGGACAGTATCTATGATCACTGTTATATACTCTTGGCTCCCATCCAAGTGTCCAAAGTGTGGACAATTAGGACACAAAGCTACAAGATGTCTTGGACTTCCTCCGGTTCCAGTATCCAAGGACCTTAACACTAAGATGTCTTGGACTTCCTCCGGTTCACTCTGACCCATATCCATTAACTGAAGCATTAAAATCTTCGGTTGATATCTCAATTGACTCGCAAGGCTGCATTTTTTTCGCTACAAGAAAAATAAGTTTTGATAGCAGACCAGAATAACATTTTTTTATTTTCTGCTATGATTGATATATCCGTTAGTTTTAGATAGCGTCTGTATATTTGGAAACGCTATGATATAATAGTATATTTAAAAACGCTATGATAACGTATTTTTAATAGCACATTATTAAAAACGCTATCTTTGACTTTTTAAATCTCTAAACCCTAAACAAAGTTTTAAACCTTAAACTCTAAACATAACTTCAAAATCTAACTATTTTAATATCAAATCTTTAATTTAACCTCAAATATTAAATATAAACTCAAAACTATTTCATTTTCAATAATTAATTTTTAATCTCAATACCCTAAACCTTCAACCCTCAAACCCACTTTAATATATTTTAAACTCTAATAAAATAATACACTGATAAACTTTATAATATTTTAATTTTAAACTACAAATCTTATATATCAAATCTTAAATCAATACCTCAAACTTTTATTCTAATATCCAAACTTAGAAACTAATCTCAAACTAATCATATACTCTAAACTCTAACTAAAAATCTTAAAGTTCTAAAACATAAATCTATAAATTTAATATTCTGAATTATACAATTTTGATGTTATCTCAAAATAATTATTTGTTTACGAAAATATATTATAAGTATTTTATATATTAAAACACAAAATAGAATAGAAAACAATAGTATCAGAAAAAGAATAGCTTTAAAAATCTGATTGGTGAACATAAAGGGTCAATCACATACAAAGAAGCAGATAGCTAATATTGACCACTGGTTAACTTTTTCAAGGGTCAAGATTCATCCTGCTTTTTCTTCTATCTCTCTCGTCTCTTTTTTTTTCAGAATTACAAGTCTCATCTTCTCTGTGATTCATCCTGCTTCTTCCTCTCTATCTCTCTCAAGCCATCAGCTCATATGCCCTTATATGAGAAAAATAAATCCACTATATCCTTCACTAGTCTTCATACCCTTCATCATTTAATGAAAACATAGAAACCCGATTTTATCCCTAGCTATTTTCGAATTACTTTTTCGAATTATTTTCAAATTTTCAAATTTTAATTATCGACGTACAACTGGTCCAACTATGTTATACTGAATCTTACTAGTTATACTGAGTTTTACTAGTAATACCTATGTTGTTGTACTGAGTTATACTAGTAATAACTATGTAGTTATACTGATTTCTAGTAGTAATATTCACCCGGTTGTTATACTAGTAATACTTCTGTAGTTTTACTAGTCATACTTACGTAGTTATACTGAGTAATGCAAGTATTACTTATACTAGTATTAGTTGTACTCATTTATACTAGTATTACTTATACAATTTTACTGAGTTATACTAGTATTACCTATGTAGTTGTACTCACTTATACTAGTATTAGTATTGCTTATGCAATTGTACTTAGTTATACTAGTATTACTTACGAAACAGAAAACACACAACCAAATACAAAATTATAGATCCATAACTTAAATCCAGAATAACCAGAAAATGAAGAAAAACGAGAAGAACCCCAAAATAAAAAAAAACCCAGATATCTTCATTCAACATTATTTCTGTTTATTAAAAACCCTAGATAAAAAAACCCAGAAAAAATAAAGTCCTAACTCAAAAATCGAGAACAAGCAAAAATTGTAAACTCAAAATCATAGATCTGATTTCAGGTAGAACAATCTCAAGCAGAGCCGCCATCTTCGTTTCTGTTATCTTCTCACCATTGTTTTAGGTTAACTTGCGGTTGTTTGGTTACATTAGTATACGCCACCACAGATTTCTCTGCAAAAAGAAAGAAGAAGAAGAATCGCAGAGAACAAAGAAAAATTCTGGTTAAAAAAGAAGAGATAGATGGTTTTGCAGAGAAGGAAGAAAAGTAACGGGAGAAGAAGAATAAAAAAATGAAATTTGAGAAAATGAAAACCATCGATAGTAGTTATCTATTAGACCATCTCCAATGTATTTTGCTATTTTTTCTTCTATAATACAGGAACTCCATAATAGAGATGTAATTTGCTCCAATGTATTTCCCTAAAATAGAGATCTCCAAAATATAGAGCAATGATATTTTTTCCTCTATATAGCAACATCTATTTTAGAGGAAGAAATAAAGTAGGGTTGGAGTAGTTTTGGTTCTAAATGCTATTATAGAGGCAAATATAGAGAAGAGTTGGAGATGCTCTTAGAATTAAGGATAATTACGTAACTTGAGTATTTTATAAAATAAAAATATATTAAAAAAAAAACATAACAGAGAGATTAGCTTTAAAAAATTGATCCAAGGGCACTGGAGACGTTTTCTCCTCTCTATCTCTCTCTTCTTTCTCTCTCTTCTCTCTCTCGTCTCCTTTTCTCTACCTGGAGCCATCACGCTCATCAGTCATCACCATCACCACCTTCTTTGTGACTCTTTCGACGAGTCTGAACATAGTCGCCGTCGTCACCGATTTCCAGCTTGCAGCGTCTCGCCCCGCCGTCACCGTCTCGAGCCGTCGACACCGTCATGGAAAAGAAACGATTGGATCTCTCAAGTTCTGTGGAGAAGACGACCCGGAACACGATGAGCAAGGTGAAGACGACGAACACAGATGATGACGACGAAGACTAGGGTGGCTCTGGATGCGACGACAAGTGCGCCTCCTCTCTGCACCCCTCTCAGATCCCATGGACAAAGGAGAAGAAGAACCATGGCTGGATGGTCAGAAGATGAAGAAGACAAGAAGACGTAGAAGGTGGATGTGCGGCTGCTGGGGATAGATTTAGATAGTAATTAGGTTTAATCTTTGTTTAGGTTTTTGGTTTATTTGGTTTAATACTTTTAATTTGTAAATCATATTTTTAATTGTAAACCAGTTTAATTATAAATCATTTTATTTAATAAAAAATTAAATATATAAATGAGTTTAAATTTTAATTATGTTTTTTTAATAAAAATAATAACGAAAATTATATGCTATTAAAGAATATATAATTGCAGATTGAAAAGCGTTATTGTAGCGGAACAAAAGATAGTAACGCAAAAAACCGCTATCTAAAGTACTTGACCTATTATCATGGACGATGATTCAGCACTTCATAAACCGCTATCGTATTGATAGATAGCGTTTTTCGCCCGTTAATAAAAGTCATTTTTCTTGTTGTGTTTAGACCAAGAAATCAATGACCTGATGCCATCAAACATGTCAACCAAAGCTCTTGTAAACAACGTTGGGGTCAATGTAGAGAGCCCCATGAGACATTCTGCTTTAGTGGAAACTGAGACTATCCCACTTGTAACTTCACATAACTCCACATGTACTAGCGCTCCTATATCTGAAGCACTACATCTTCCGGAAACTGCTCGTTTGAGCCCCATTGCTGGTTTAAACGAAACCTTCACTACGTCAACAATTGTTTCATCAACTCCTTCTACTCCTTTACACTTCACTGCTGCTGCTGGTACACCCTCTATCCCTGCCTCTGTAGTGGATTTGAGTTGTGAACCTATTCTAGGTGGTCTTCGGAACAATAGCAAGCAGTAAAGTGATGTAAAGGGTTCAAACAGGTTTGCAAAACTAGCATTGATGGAAGAGGAATTAGCATCAGATGATGTTTCCTCCCCTTCTCATACTCTGCTCCCAATAAATGACATCACCACACCTTTTGTTTTTAACTCATCAGTACCCTCATCACCATATTCATTATCAGATGCTCTTGTTTCTCAAGTGGCAAAGGATGAATTTGGTTCTAGTTTTGTGGCTTCGACCTCCAATAGTTCTGACATGGCGCAAAGATCTCGTGTAGGTCGTTGCTTAAAACCATCTCAGAAACTAAAGGATATGGAGTGTTTCACAATTGATAAGAAGGGAAGGCGTGGCCGAGGTAGTGCTGCCGCTGGTCGTCTAACTCACTAGGATTTAAATTCCATCAAGTTCTTCACTTCACTTATGTTCTGTTTTTAAACTTTGTGCTCATTTGTCTACCATCTTGGTTATCTTCTCATTTTGAATTCTATACATGTGCCATTTTCTTGTAAAATTTCTAGTATTTAATAGTAAGCCCTTTTTCAAAAAAAAAAAAAAAAACTTTTTAAAAATTTTAGTGTATTCCATGCATAGTCTTTTCTACGTTCATATGGGTCTTTAATATTTCTTCTGAAGTAAATACCATCACGCCTGGCAACCCATTCACGGTATGGACCACATTCAGTATTCGCGCCCGCGGCAAATGCTTCAAGCTTATCAACACTATGTATTCCACCTCGAGGATGTTTCGGACTTTTCGGAATCGCGTACCATAGATCATAAGTGTATATAGTTCTGTATCTTCGGTCATGATTTACATTCGATTTCGAGCATCACACCTTTGCCGAGTTCGTTCTTGATGTCTATACGACTTTTTGCGCAAGCTTCACTCAATACGAAACATATTGTAATAGCAAACAGAAACACTATGAACTTATTCATATTTTTTTGTGAGATATAATTTTTGAAGTAATAAAATTATCTTTTGCCTGTATTTATAATCGTTTTGTGTGGAAAACGTTTGCTCTATTTTTAAATAGTACTAGAGTTTGACCCGCGCGTGGACGCGCGGGTGTTTGTTTTCAGTAATTATATATATATTTTAAAAACAAAAAAATTTATTGATTTCAATTATACAATGTTAGTGTATTGTTTAAAATATATATTTCGTTATGTAGTCTTTATAGTCTGGAAATAGATTTTTTTTTATGTGGTTGGATCAGTTATATAGTTATACGGTATCAATATTTTATATATGAGAATATGTAATAAAAATACTTCAACTAAATTTCGTTAAACTTTTTAAAATCCAAAACTTTTTTATATCCAGTTTAATATCCAACCTAATTTTTTTGCTCATTTTAATATACAAATTGATAAAAACTATACCTATTTTAATATCCAAACTTTGTTTCTTTTAATCAAAAATAAAAATAAGTTTCAAACGAATTTTGAAAATCTCTAAAATTTACAAAATAAAAAAAAAAAATATTACTTTATTTTATGTTTGAGAAAATGAATAATATTAAGGTCACATATTTTATTTGTACTTCATTATTAAAAGCAGTGGCATTGACCGTAACATTAAGGATGAAATGATTTAATATCATCCAACTAATTACTGTTAATCATTATATAGATAAATATAAGATATGATCTAACATCATTCAATTAATTACTGTTAATCATTATATAGGAAATGAGCTTTAATGCTTTGTAGATAAGGAAGGCCACGAGATTTTGTTTCCTAGTTGAGATTTTTTTTAGTTAAGATTTAATGACAAATTAGGTTGATTTAGGGCAGTGGCATAGACTTGTAATATTTATGAAAACTTAAGGGTTAATTCTAATTTGTACTTCAATTTTAATAGATTAGATTAATGGCTTTAGCTGAATTTGGAAACATACATGAAATTTAACAAAGTGTTAGATATTCAACTACGAGATTTGAGGTTAGTTGTATAAATATTTTAGTTATGTTAGTATTTTAGTTACACAAAGTTGTTCTTAATTTAGTGTTACTAAAACTTTGGTTGCATATTAATTCAGTGCTGCTTTTAATTATAGTGAAACAATCATTGAATGTACTTTATGGGAAAAACATGCTGGGTGTAACTGGTGGATGAAATATGGAATAGAGAGGAATATAATAAGATGAATGGAATGCAGTAGAAAAATAGAATAGATTTATTCCATATATTTCTTAACAAAATTGTTATGGAATTGTTTGCTTTATATATATTTTTTCTTTTTGAATTGATGGAATGAGCATTTCATTATATTCATTGTAACTGGTAATTTTTTTATGAAACTAATGGAATTGATCATTCCAAAGAATTCTATTCTAAAAATATGTAATCGAGTTGCACGCGCTGAGGATGTGCACTTTTATGTGAAGAACAATAAAACTGGTCTGATAATCTTGCTTTCTATGAGGACCAAAATATACACAACAGTAACCAATTTAAATTCAAAAAAGTACATAGTTTTCTTAAAAGATTTAGTAATAGTATAAAACCAACTTTTTATTAAATAATTAAAAACATAAGAACTTTGACCCTTGCGTAGCACGGAAGTAACACTAGTATATATTTTTTCCATTTCAAAATAATGTATATTTTAGAGTTTTTACACATATTAAGAAAACACATAAACTATTGATTATAAATGTATTATTTTCCGTGATTACCTATTTTCCATAATTTTTAACCAATCAAATTCAGTAAGAACAATTAATATCTTTGAAATTTACAATTTATCATTATTTCATACAATGAAAACTAAAATATGTATCTTTTATAAACAATTTTTTTTCTAAAATATATATCATTTTGAAACGGATGGAGTATCTATAATCATTTAATAATCTCACATTTTATTACATTTTTTGCTACATATTTGTAGCACATTATTAATACAACTTAGGGATTAGTTATTTACAAATAGAAATAATCAACTTACATAAATATTCCTTTTTAAGTTATAAGAGAAAAAACTTATTTAAAATCTTAGTGTAAACCATGCATAGTCGTTTCTACGTTCATATGGGCTATTAGCATTTCTTCTGAAGTAAATCCCATCAGGTCTGGCAACCCATTCACGGTATTGACCACATCTACTATTCGAGCCCCCGGCAAATGCTTCAAGCTTATTAACACTATTCATTCCGCCGCGAGGATGTGTCGGACTTTTCGGAATCGCATACCATAGATCACATCTATATATAGTTCTGCGTCTTCGTTCAACAAGAGGCCAGAATCCATAACCCATTTTGTCATTGAATTTTATAGAGACTCTCCCCAAGTCTCTGGTTGGATCGTCAGATTTACAATGGATTTCGAGCATCACACCTGCGCCGAGTTCGTTCTTGAGGTCTATACGACTTTCTGCGCAAGCTTCACTCAATACAAAACATATTTTAATAGCAAATAGAAACACTATGAATTTATTCATATTTTTTGGGATATTTTTTTGTGAGATATAATTTTTGAAGTAATAAAATTATCTGTATCCTGTATTTATAATCATTTTGTGTGGAAAACGTTTGCCTCTATTTTTAAATAGTATATTAATGGCTTTAGCTAAATTTGGAAACAGACATGAACCAAGTAAAACACAAACATGGTTTTTGTGTGGAGAATGTTCAAAAAAAAAAAAAAAAAAACGTTTGCCTCTATTTTTACTCACGTTAATGCCGAAAGAATAGTTATCTAAAACAATTAAACCAAATAAATTAACTGTTATAAATTATAATCACCACAAAATTAAAGAAACTAAAACATCTAAAATATGTGGAATTCTATTATTTTAACAAGAACGTAAAATTAACAAGAATGTATAGTCTACAGCTTACAAATGAGTCAAAAACTAATCATCCTTTTCTACACAAGACAAATCATGGGAGTCGTGTACACTTTTTTTTCTGTAACACTGGGAGTCGTGAACAGAAGAACAAGTTTATTTATAACAAGTGTATTCCTGTGCTACGCGTCGGGTTCGTATGTTTTATTCGTACATAAATTTACAATAAAGTTTTATTAAAGAAAATATGTTCAAAATATGAAAATAAAAATATATTGAAAGATAATGATATTTTCTGATCTATTTGATAGTAGTTATAGACTGTAATGTATAACTTAAAAAAAATAGTTTAAAGTGGAATAACATAAGTGGTTTGCTAATCAATTCAATAAAAATAGAAAAAGTCGATAATCGTAACAAAGTTAATTTAGTTGAAATTTAAAAATGAAGTAAAATTGATATTTTATTTAAAGAACATATTTATACTGTTAAGTACCATGTGGACAATATATAGAAGGAACGGCTTTTGAAAATTTATTTAAGAGACTATCTGAATTTGAATGCGTGTTAGTGAAGCGTTGTTCTCTTGAATAAGTAGGGTTGAATCGGAGTATTCTATTTTTATGGTATGTTAGCATGAATCATATATATCCTCAATTGTTAAAGCATTAAAATTATCTTGATGGTCGGTGATAGATGGTAGCTGAAGATCAATGATAGATTATTGTGTGTTGGGCTATAAAGTAGATTTGGAGTGTGCGCTAAAAATTTAATTGTGAAAGTCTTGTTTAGTGTGAGAACTCACAAGAGAGAAGTGGTTCATTATTAATTCTTTGGTTGTTTGTGTGGGTTCAGAATTAAAAGTTATACCTATGTCTTATAGATGGTGAGTTTAAGTTATCAATTTTCTTGATTTCTTGTAACATTTTGTTTAAAGGACCATTTATTGGATTTGTTTTTTTGAATCAATAGTTTGTGATGAAATGAATGTTTGTTTACGTTAGATTGTTAATTTTTATCAAGATTATCTATAATAATTTTTATTTAGTGTGGATTTGGATCATCATAATATATGTCTTTATATTGACGTTTCATTTATTAATAATATGACTATTTTTTTTTCAGGATTCTTATGTTTTAATTAAGTAGCGATATTTGTACTATTTATTTTAAAGTTTTCCTAGTGTGCTTAGTTTTCAAACCAATTGAATCATATAGTGAGGTTTCTGCTAATTTAACTTATATTTGTTTAATCATTTTTATTTTAATATTTTCTGTAGAAGTTGGATATATATATATATAGACTTTATTTTTATACATGTAATGGTAGGAGCTTTATAAGATAGTTGGAGATTAGGGACACATGAAAATTGTTTGTAATATATGAATTTTTAAAATATTACTTTCTGGTGCATTTGATATTCTTGTATAGAATTCAGAGACCTGACATAGAAAGAGATTTTATGAGTGCATGTTAGACAGAAAACCTCTGGTTTATGCTATTCGGTTAGGAAACTCCAGACTTGTACGTCAAGTAAAAGCATTTCTGACTAATGCAAGCTTTTTTTTTCTGTAAATTGTTTGTGTTTGTATGTATGGATGACTGAGAAGTTAATGCCTATTATGGTGGAAGCTTAAACTGAAAGTTTATAGTAGAATTTAATACATTAGGGAGAAATAATCATTCTTGAAAAAGGTTAAAGTACTGGAAATGTTTTTTCTTCTTACCTATGAGAAATGTAAAGGACAAATTGTTAAAGTAGTAACAATTCTTGCGTAGATGGTCAATGTTGAGGATGTCACAACTTGGTGGGGGTTGGAACCTGCCATGTTGGTTAGATATCGGATCTTCAGTCACATGACATAAACTCACACACACTAAGACAAAAGATGTGTTATTCAAACCTCATCGATGGGGAGTTAGTTATCACCAATCCGTTTATACTCTCAAGATTCTTCTGAGTCTGCCATCGAGGATTATAGGAGGTTGCAGGACTTGCAGATGGATGACTTGGTGTGGTAGGAGCTGTTATGCTCTCCATATTTCCCCCAAGAAGAAGCGGATGAGCTCTCCATTATACTACATTTTATAAGACTTTCAAGTGCTGGCTTGTTCGAATGTACTATTGAAGGATGCATGACTACGGAACTTATAAATCCAAGACATGTGGATGCTTATTGTTAGAAAGATTTGTATTGATAAAAGAAATAACAACCACCACGTCACTGAGTTTTTCTTAAAAAATGGAAATAGATGAAAGCAAAGTTGAAAGATGCTAAAACATTAATCGATAAGGACAAGAAGTGGTTGTTTAGGTTCTCACAGGGGACTCATTCCTCACGTGCTTTCTTCTGGGCATTCTCTTCCAGATAAACATTGTTCTTTAGCTGCTGCTAAACTCCCGGGAAGTGAAACATCAGATGTAGTTGCTGCTTTCTCTGCAACTTCAAAGGTGTTAGCAAGTCTGGCATCTGATCCTGGTGTCACAGCTTCAGGGACTTGTACACCTTCCTGTTATCAACATAACAAAGACACTCACTATTTATTTTTATAACCAGCAAATTCACATTAGGAGAAGTGACTAATACTCACAGCAAAAGGCAAACTCTCGTGCAGGATATATGCGGGAAGTGGTAAAGGTTTGGTGGTGGTTTGCAGTAAAATTGAAGTCTTTTAGTCAGATCTGGAAGGTATAGGTACTCCAAACGATATCAGGAGTGATCGAGGCAGGTCAGTGTCGACCTGAGAATTAACACCTATCCCCTGCAAACCGGTCAAAACCATTATCACTTTTGCACAAGTATAATAGACGCTGATATTTAGATGTTTATTATAGCTCTTTCCCACAATCTGTGCAGCCTCAGAAGCCTCGATTCCAGTCAGTTTAGCCACCTCCGTACCAAGCCACGGAAATCCAGAAAGTATCGCCCAGTACGGTTAGAACCTTTTTCTATCCGTTTCTCTAGATAATAGAGATTTTATAATAGTAACTATACTAATCTAGACAGTATATATAATTTTACTAAACTAAATGTTAAAAAATTAAAATGATGCACATATACCATGAAAGAGAGTTTCGAATACATTAATTCAAATGTAGAATGTGGTGTGAATTTTTTTTTAAAAGAGTAAAGAGTACAAACTTTAGTATATAGAACATTTATCGAAAAATTCAATATTTTAGAGGGTTTAACCCATGGGTTTTGAAACAATTCAAAAATATGAAAATCTGGTTTTAATTTATTGTTTCATGGAGCACTCACATAAAATGATGGTCAAGAGGTTTAGAAGATTTGTTGTCTTTGTTTCTCTAAATAAAAAAGATTTCATAATAGTTAGTGAACTAATCAAAATAGTATATGAAGTTTTACTAAACTAAATGTTTAAAAAATTAGAATGATGTCCATATACCACGGAGGAGAGTTTAGAATACATTAATTTAAATGTAGAATGTGGTTTGAAAATTTTAAACAAAATTAAACAGTATAAACTTTAGTATATAGAGCATTTACTGAAAAACTAATATTTTAGAAGGGGTTTACCCGCAGATTTTGAAAAGATCCAAAAATATGAAAACCTGGTTTTAATGTATAGTTCTTTCGAACACTGATATAAGATGATTTTCAAAGAGGTTTAGAACTTTTCTTCTCTCCGTGTCTCTAGAGAGTAGAGATTTCATAATGGTAATTATATTAATCTATACAGTATATAAAATTTTACTAAACTAAATGTTAAAATTTAGAATGATGCCCATATACTATGGAAGAGAGTTCAGAATACATTAGTCCAAATGTAGAATTTGGTTTGGAAATTTTTAACAAAAGTAAAGAGTATAAACTTTAATGTATAGATCATTTACCGAAAAATCAATATTTTAGAAGGGGCTTACCCACGGAATTTGAAAAAAAAATCCAAAAATATGAAAATCTGGTTTTAACGTATAGTTTTATCGAGTACTGATATTAGATGATTTTCAAAGAGGTTTAGAACTTTTGTTCTCTCCGTGTCTCTAGAGATTAGATATTTTATAATGATAATTCTATTAATCTAGACAGTATATGATATTTTACTAAACCAAATGTTAAAAAATTAGAATGATGTCCATATACCATGAAAGAGAGTTACAATACATTAATTCAAATATAGAATTTGGTTTGAAAAATTTAAACAAAAGTAAAGAGTATAAACTTTAGTATATAAAGCATTTAGCGAAAAACTGAATATTTTAGAAGGGGTTAATCAACGGATTTAAAAAAATCCAAAATATGAAAATCTACTTTTAATGTATAGTTTCATCGAGCACTAATATAAGATGATTTTCAAAGAGGGTTAGAACCTTTGTTCTCACCGTGTCTCTAGAGAGTAGAGATTTTATAATTGTAATTATATTAATCTAGGTAGTATATAAAATTTTACTAAAGTAAATGTTAAAAATTAGAATGATGCCCATATACTATGGAAGAGAGTTCAGAATACATTAATCTAAATGTAGAATGTGGTTTGAAAATTTTAAACAAAAGTAAAGAGTATAAACTTTAGTATAAAGAACATTTACCGAAAAATAATATTTTAGAATGGAACCCACGGAATTTGAAAAAATCCAAAAATTTGAAAATCTGATTTTAATGTATAGTTTTATCGAGCACTGATATTAGATGATTTTCAATGAGGTTTAGAACCTTTGTTCTCTCCGTGTCTCTAGAGATTAGAGATACTAGGTGATTTTCCCGTGCTCATGCACGGGTATAAATATTTATAAAATAAATATACTATACTAATTGATTGCTATATACCTTAGTTTTAAATTAATTTATAAATTTTATGCATAATTTATATTAATAATATTACAATACTTCAATTAGACATATGATTTTAGATATGTTATATCTAGTCGATTTTTATAGTCGATTTAGTTATCATTTAGGTATATTTGATTACATTTATTTCTCTAAATTCAACTGTAGTACTTTTTATTCTAAATATATTAAAATTTGATTAATTTTATTATATGTATTTAGGTTGGTTGTTGTATTTCTTTATTTTAATTTAATATATTATTTTAGATTTAAGATTGATTAGTCGAGTCACTCATATTTTGAGTATACTGAGTCACATATATTCTTTCAAATTCAAACAGAAATATAATTATTTTTAATGTTTATGTGGTCAGACTAATAAAATTAAGTATTCAGACTCCGTTTAGCAAAAATCCAATTGATATTAATATATAATATACAATAATTAAAATATTTTATATATTGAGTTACATACATAAGTAACTGATACATTTTTGGAAGCTCATTAACACGTATCAATATTTACAATAATTAAAATATCTTATAAATTCTAAATAATTCTATGTCTTAGATTTATTGAAAGATAAACTAAAATTTATTTTATATAATCTAAAAATGACAATTCATATTTACTTTGGTATTTGGATTATGTATATATTAAACTCCAAAAACATAAAACATAAAATTTAAAAAAAAATAATATTAGGAAAACATATAATTGTAATAATAAAAATATAATATATCTACATCGTTAAATTATATATTGTAGTGTTATTTAAAATATTTTATAATTATTTGATCAAAAGATGTTTATTGTTAAAATGATAGTTTTTATTATCTCTTAAAAATAAACAGTAAAAAATTGTGATTGTATTTGATAAATCATATTAAATAAGTAAAATATAATTTATAGATATTTTTTCTGGAATTGAAAGATATTATAATAAACTAAATATATTAAAAGTTAACAAAAAATTTCAATAATACTAATTATAAGCTATTTTTAGTCAATTAAAAATCTACCAGTTTAGGTTACTTAATTATTTTATGTAATCATTTAAGAAATTAAATAGATATATCAAAATATTTTTATTATTTTGTATTGTTCAAAATTATGTTTTAAAATAAATAATATTTCTTTTTCTAATATCAAGATTATCTTTCTGAAATTTGCTTTTATAAAATCACATTATATACAAATAATTTTTTTTCATATAAGAAACAATAGATACAAAATAAGTATTTTATTACTTCAAAAGTATATTTTATGTTACTTAAAATAGTTTTTAAATAAAATATTACTATGTTGTGAAATTTCCTTTTTAATGAACTCATATTATATATACATATATATTTTCGTTTTTAAATTTGATTTTTAAAATTTATGTATGTTTCTTTTTTTAATATATGTTTTATGGAAATTTATAAAAAGGAAACTAAATAAAAAATAATAGTATTTAAATGTAATATTGTTAATTCATTAAAGGTATCAATGTAATCAACCATCGTGAGAGTTAACGTGAGCGCGACACATAGGAAACTGACTTCTCAAATAATATTATAGAGATAATGGTAATTCCACTAATCTAAGCAGTATATGATATTTTACTAAATTAAATGTTAAAAAATTAGAATGATTCTCATATACCATGGAAGACAGTTTAGAATACATTAATTCAAATATAGAATATGCTTTGATAATTTTTTAACAAAAGTAAAGAGTATAAACTTTAGTATATAGAGCATTTTTCCAAAAACCCAATATTTTAGAATGGGTTAACCCACGGATTTTGAAAATTACCCAAAATATGAAAATCTGGTTTTAATGTATAGTTTTCGAGCTTTAATTTAATATGATTTTAAAAAAGATTTAGAACCTTTGTTCTCTCCGTGTCTCTAGAGAATAAAGATTTTATATTGGTAATTCTACTAATATAGGCAATATATGAAATTTTACTAAACTAAATGTTAAAACATTAGAATGATCCACCATATATCTTGAATGAGAGTTTAGAATACATTAATTCAAATGTAGAATGTGGTATGAAAATTTTAAACAAAAGTAAAGATTATTAACGTTAGTATATAGAGCATTTACCGAAAAACTCAATATTTTAAAAGGGGTTAACGCATGGATTTTGAAAAAAAAAATCAAATATTTGAAAATCTGGTTTTAGTGTATAGTTTCATCGAGCACTGATATAAGATGGTTTTCATAGAGGATTAGAACCTTGGTTCTTTCGGTGTCTCTAGAGAATGGAGATTTTATAATGGTAATTCCGCTAATCTAGGCATTATATTAAATTTTACTAAACTAAGTGTGAAAAAAATTAGAATGATGTCCATATACCATGAAAGAGAGTTTATAATATATTAAATCAAATGTAAAATGTGATTTGAAAATTTTAAACAAAATTTAAGAGTATAAACTTTAGTATATAAAACATTTAGCTAAAACTGAATATTTTAGAAAGGGTTAACCAACGGATTTTAAAAAAAAATCCCAAAATAAGAAAATCTAGTTTTAATGTATATTTTCATCGAGCACTCATATAAGATGATTTTCAAAGAGGGTTAGAACCTTTGTTCTCACCTTGTCTCTAGAGAATAGAGATTTTATAATTGTAATTGTATTAATCTAGGCAGTATATAAAATTTTACTAAACTAAATGTTAAAAATTAAAATGATGCCCATATACTATGGAAGAGAGTTCAGCATACATTAATCCAAATGTAGAATGTGGTTTGAAAATTTTATAACAAAAGTAAAGAGTATAAACTTTAGTATATAAAGCATTTACCGAAAAATCAATATTTTAGAAGGGACTAACCCACGAAATTTGAAAAAATCGAAAATATGAAAATCCGATTTTAATATATAGTTTTATCGAGCACAGATATTAATTGATTTTCAAAGAGGTTTAAAACCTTTGTTCTCTCCGTGTCTTTGGAGATTAAAGATTTTATAATGGTAATTCCATTAATCTAAGCAGTATATGATATTTTACTAAACACAATTAATGTCTTTGAGTTTTTATAGTTTATCATTATTACATACACTGAAAAGGTAAAATATAGATCTTTTAGAAACAATTTTTTTTTAAATCATGGATCATTCTTAAACGGATTACGAAACGGAGGGAGTATAGTATTGCACATTTTTTTTTAATTTTGGGCATCAATATCCTCACTAATAGCTTAAGCGACTACAACAATAAAAACAACATTGTACAAATCACAATGTGCGATCCGATAAGCTAAACCCCAATATACAAAGACAGAGACAGAAACTTAAGATATTTGATAAATTATTATGCAAAATGTCGAAGTTGTCACTTACTATCCGATTTCTTAACAAAACGAGAAAACAGCCATTAAAACCAAGAATTTTCAAATTAAAACAAAAAACTCCATTTGAACTAAAAAAATCTTCAACTTTTAAATATTAGCTATTTTAACTTTCATATTTTATTGACTAGACCATTTAGAAAACCTGAATAGTCAACTTTTAAACTCGATTGGATAGAAAAATGTATGTTAACTATTTAAACAGCATTGTTTTAAAAGGTTATTAAACATTTATCAAATAACATAGTTTTGCTTTTGTAAACACTCAAAACATTTTTTGTGAAATTAGAACCATAAATCGACTTCATCTTCCTCATTTTTGTGTGAGGAATATGAAGTCGATTTAGAATTTTAGTTTCGTGAAAGAAATGCTTTAAGTATTTAAAGAATCAAAACAATCTCGTTTGACTAATTTTTTAAAATAACATCATTTAGAGAGTTAACGACATTTTTATTTATTTATCGAGTATAACAGTTGACTATTCAGATTTTAAATGGCCGAGTCAACAAAATATAATAGTTAAAATGACCAATATTTGAAAGTTGGAATTTTTTTAGCTCAAACATAAATTGGAAATTTTTTGCTTTAATTTAAAAATTCTTAATAGTTGTTTTCTAGAAAAAAATACTCAAAACAGTAGAATTCTAAATCTTCAAAGAGCTAAATATAAAGCTTATTTTGCATCTTATATATTAAATCTTATATATTAAAACATAAGTTAAAACCTCAATTCATGTATGATATTTTTAAAAATTGATCATCAATAGAAATCAATTATCATTAATTTATTATTATTAATAATATGGTTTAATAATATATCACTCCTAATATAACCATTTATTCTTACAAAACTGAATTAGTCGACAAACCAATATTTAATTCTTTATTATTATTTAATTCCTTATTAAATGGAACCTATTATTCTAATTCTAAACATTTGATTTTCTTTACTTTACCATCAAATCTAAATATTTCCTAAAACCCTAAAAATACAAAACTCCGGTCTTTATCGTCGCGACGGAGAAAGGTTGGACCTGCTCTTTCACCGGTCGAGTCGGGTCGGGTCAAACAGTGTTCAATTAAAGTTCTCGCGGTTTTCGTGGAAATTGATCGGATCCAATGGAGAACTCCGTCGACGAGGAGGGACGAGAAGCCCTCTTCGCGCAGCTCAAAGCTCTCTCCTTGGAGCTTCTAAGCCTATCGCAAACCCCTCAAAAGGATCCCGCCGTGATCCCCGAGCTGCTCAGCCTCCTCCGCCGTGCTCCTCCGTCGTCTCTCCAATCCTTCTTCCAGTAAGACTATTTCGTAAAGTCTCCCTCCACCTTTGGGTCTCTTTCGATATGTTTCATAAAGTGTGTTTTTTTTTGTTATTATTTGTTCAGCTACACTTTGTTCCCTTTGCTTCTTCTGCTAGACGCAGCAGTAGCTTGCAGAAGAAGAAGAAGTCAGGGAGATGCTTTTGTTGTCGTCGTGAGTGATAAAGTAGCAGAAGGTGTTGTCTCTTGTCTCCAGGAGCTTCTTAAGAAATGCCACGTCGGATCCGTTGATCAGGTGAAGTTTGATTTTGAATTAGTAGTTATTTGTTATGCTTTGTAATGTTGAAATGTTTAATTTTTTTATATTTTTTTTATACTTTTTAGATGGTTGTGGTAATGAAGAAGTTAACTAGTGGTGCTGTTTTGACGCCGTCCGAGGCTTCTGAGGAGTTTCGTGAAGGGATCATCAGATGTTTCAGGGCGATGATCTCTGGTTTGGTTCCATGTTCTGATGATTCTTGCGGATGTAAGCGTGCTCTTGGCAGGCCTCAGCTGTCAGAAGAAGATAGAAGAGATTATTGTTATCAGAGTCATGATGATTTAGAAACCGGAGAATGCTTGATTGCGTTTCTTCAGTCTCACTCTGCTTTGGCTGCTGTGGGTCATTGGCTTTCTATTCTTCTCAAAGTAACACTCTTTCCTTTTTTTTTTATATGGAGTCATGTTGTTGATATGTAATGTTTTTGAAAAGTAAATCGATTTTGGGTTCATTGCACAAAGGTGGCTGATGCTGAGGCTTCTCGAGGACATAGAGGAAGTGCACAACTTAGAGTTGAAGCCTTTATGACCTTACGGATACTTGTGGCTAAGGTATCTATTAAGTTATATGCATACAGGTTTTGAAAACATTGCTAGAGTGGTTTAAGAAAAAAACATATTAAACTATCCAATCATTTAAAATCATTTAAAAACTCGTTACAATCAAATCAACTCAAAACTCTAGATTGAATGCACTATGATTCTTTTTGTAGATTGGTACTGCTGATGTGTTGGCGTTTTTTCTACCTGGTGTTGTTAGCCAAATCGCCAAAGTGTTGCATGTTTCAAGAGCAATGATAAGCGGAGCGGCAGGAAGCGTTGATGCATTGGACCAAGCAGTTAGATGTTTAGCCGAGTTTCTCATGATAGTCCTTGATGATGAGGCCAATTCATCGGCTCTCTGTATCTCTGATGATGATTCAAAGTTGCAGAAGCATGGATCTGCACACTCAGTTTTGGACGAACTTCGTTCTCTGACAATGAAAACTCAAGGGCAGCAGAGCGACGAGCTCCTGATAGAGACTACAAGCCAAGAGATTGTTAAAACCATCAATGTACATGAGAAACTGACTGGTGACTCCTTTCATGTTGAACGTACAAAGGAATGGTTAGAGAAGACAACATCTCATGTGAATAAGCTGTTGTGTGAGACGTTTCCTCATGTATGCTATTTTTTTCCTTGCTTAGTTCATCATTTCTATATCATATCCTTCTGAGTGGTGAAATCTTAATTGGTTTCAGATTCTTATTCATCCAGCTGGCAAAATTAGATGGGGATTTCTAGCAGCAATACGTGGACTGCTATCTAAGAGCCCTCGTTCATTGAAGGGAGCCAGGCTAGTGATGCTGGTAAGTTCATAACTAAACAACAACAACACATGATTGTTAGATACTTGCTACTGGATGAATTTCTTAATTTATGATTGCAGGAATGCGTATGTACTCTGGTTGTTGATGACTCGGATGAAGTCTCTGTAGCAGCTCAGGAAACTCTCGATCACTTATTCTCTGAACGCTCAAAGTATCAGGTAGAGAGCGACATAAGCAAGATCTTTAGCAGGTATTGTTCTGTCTGCTGTTATGTTGTTCCTTTCCTGTTCAAGCTCAGTGAACTATATGTGTTTGTTAATGACAGACTACTGGAGAGGCTACCAAAAGTGGTATTGGGGAATGAAGAATTGCCTGCACTTTCGGTTGTGAAACAGTTACTTGTAGTCACTTATTACTCTGGTCCTCAGTTTCTGGCGGATCATCTTCAGTCTCCAGTATGTATTCTTTCTTATCACACTCATACGTAGGCCTGAGCATTTCTGGTATCGTGTAGTTTGGGTAAGGGGCTAGAAGATCCATTTACTACTTCATCTATTTTCGGTTCACGTAGTTTTGGGTTCGGTTTGATAGTAAACCTAGGAACTGGTAAAAACCCAGAAAAATTCAGAATCCGTTGTTCCGGTCTGGTTATTTCGAATAATTCGTGTTAATTATCAGATGTTTTAGGTAAATTATCGAATAATTAAGATGATTCGGATAAAATGTCAGGATAATTATCGAATAATATGTTTGGTGCTTCTTGGCCTTGTTTTATGTAGATAACAGCTAGCAGATTCTTGGATACATTTGCTCTCTGTCTGAGCCACAATTCAGCATTCACTGGCTCTCTTGAAAAGCTCATCGCAGAAAGGCCTACTTCATCTACAGGTTACCTCCCTTCCATCACAGAACTGAAAGTGGGGTTCAGGGAGACCAGACGCAACAACGCTGAACCAGATCAAGGAAAGTTGGAGATATCACAGAGCACCACTAGCTTTGTGTTACCTCGAATGCCGCCTTGGTTCTCTTATGTTGGTAGTCAGAAGCTCTACGAGATGCTCGCTGGAATCCTTAGACTTGTCGGTTTATCCTTAATGGCAGGTGAGTTTGAAACCATCTCGCTAATTGTTCTGCATTTTTAGTTACTGATAGTTGTTTGTGTTTTTGCTAGGACTTGATAACAATGGCAGTTTAGCAGTCATCTTGGACATTCCTTTAGGGTTTTTCCGTAGATTGGTTTCAGAAGTTCGTGTAAAGGAGTACAACGGAGAAGACTGGCAGACATGGTGTAACCGAACCGGTTCAGGACAGTTAATACGCCAGGCGGCAACTGCTGCTTGTATCTTGAACGAGATGATCTTTGGTCTATCAGAACAAGCAAGTGAAGCTCTCTCGAGACTGCTTCGTAAGGGAAGAGACAACAAACTACTCTCCTGGGAAGTCTCATGGAACCAACGCGCAAAGACTCATCTGATCGATTGCGTTGGTAAAATCTTGCACGAGTACCAATCTCCTGAAGTGTGGGATCTCCCCCTGGACCAAACCGATGTTAGTCTGCATTTCTTGAGAGACACTGCAATGCTGCACCAAGTTATAATAGAAGGAGTTGGTGTGTTTTCATTGTGCCTTGGGGAAGAGTTTGCTTCGAGTGGGTTTCTTCACTCTTCGCTTTACCTTCTCCTTGAGAGTCTTACGTGTTCGAGCTTCCAAGTTAGAAACGCTTCTGACTCTGTCTTACGTCTTCTTGCTACCACCTCTGGCCATCCAACAGTGAGAGTTTATAATATTAACGTATTTTTGGATTCATCCCACCTTTTATTTAATTTAAAAACTTTTCCTTTTTCTTTTGTTTGTTTACAGGTAGGGCATCTGGTTGTAGCAAATGCAGACTATGTTGTTGACTCTATTTGTCGTCAGCTGCGCCACCTGGATCTTAACCCTCATGTTCCAAGTGTTCTTGCTGCTATGCTTTCTTATATAGGAGTTGCTCATGAAATATTGCCTTTGTTGGAGGAACCGGTAAAGCCATTTTTGCAGTGAACTGTTTATATCTTAATCCTTATGTTAAAGAACTTTTGTTTTCTCTTGATCTGCAGATGCGGTTGGTTTCTCAAGAGCTAGAGATTGTTGGTAGACAGCAGCATCCAAATCTAACTCTACCCTTCTTGAAGGTTAGATTCAGTCTTTTTAAAATCAATAGTTTTCTTGGTCTGTAATAAATTTTGTTTTGTGCTTCTGATAGGCTGTTGCTGAGATTGTAAAAGCATCAAAGAACGAGGCTAGTCTATTACCAGACCGAGCCAAGTCATATAGTGATCAGGTTAAGACCAAAGCAACTGATGCAATAACATCGGCGCAAGAGAGAGGTTCAGATTTTAACGAGGAAGAATGGGAAAGCATACTGCTTGAACTGAATCGTTCTAAAAGATACAGACGCACAGTTGGATCGATAGCCTCTTCATGTTTAGTTGCAGCCACACCTCTCCTTGCATCATCAGATCAAGTTTCATGCTTGGTTGCTCTCGATATAATCGAGGTACAAGTACATTCTCTCTTTGGATTTGTTTTCTTGAACTCAAATTAGTAACAACGTTCATATTATCTTACAGGAAGGAGTAGTGGCGCTGGCTAAAGTGGAGGAAGCTTATAGAGCAGAGACGGAAACTAAGGAAACAATGGAAGAAGTCATTGAGTTTGCTTCACTCTATCAGCTCAAAGACTACATGAACGCTACAGACGATGGAGCAGACGAGAACAGGCTTTTACCTGCTATCAACAAAATCTGGCCATTCTTTGTTGCCTGCATACGAATCAGAAATCCTGTGGTACATTCTCTCTCTCTCTCTCTCTCTCTCTCTCTCTCTCTCTCTCTCTCTCTCTCTCTCTCTCTCTCTCTATCTCTATCTAGACTTGTCCATCTCCAATGTTCAAGAAATTAGGCGTTTTATAGAGTATTATTGTTTTGACAGCCGTCTAGAACGATTGTCTGAAGGTCTAGACCGATTTTCTAAATAAGTCGTTTTTAAAAAAATGGTTTTGTGGCGGACAAGCTTGCACTTCTCATGTGTGTTCCCCTTCTGCTATGTTTTCTGTCGATTCTATGCTTCTGATTTGGTTCTCTGAATGGGAAGCGCATAGTTTATAGTTTAGTCTTTTGTTGTCAAAAAAAAAAATCGTTTTGGAGTTAGACTAGACTGATTTCTAGAACCTGGTGCATTTTTTTTTCACAGGCTGTACGGAAATGCTTGAATGTGATAACCAGAGTCATTCAAACATCTGGAGGAGACTTCTTCACACGTCGTTTCCGCAACGATGGCCATGACTTCTGGAAGCTTTTAACAACATCTCCCTTCCACGTAATGACACCAAAGAGCCTCCGAGAAGAGAACAAGCCAGTTCTCAGGCTCCCTTACAGAACTATTTCCGAGTCTTCTTCTTCTTCTTCTTCCGTTGCTGAAGTATCCAGCTTGAAAGTGCAAGCTGCACTTCTCAACATGATCGCCGAGCTTTCCAGAGACAAACGCTGCGCTTCAGCTTTTGATGCGGTCTTGAAGAGAGTTGCGGGCTTGGTCGTTGGGATAGCGTGCAGCAGCGTGACAGGGTTGAGAGAAGCGGCTTTGAGCGCGTTGAGAGGTTTGGCTTGCGTTGATGCTGATCTCATTTGGATTCTCTTGGCGGATGTGTATTATTCTCTCAAGAAGAGTAGAGATTTGCCTCTTCCACCTTCTCCGGAGTTTCCAGAGGTATCAACGGTTTTGCCTTCACTGTCGGAAGATTCTCCTCCGGGGAGGTTTCTGTATGTTGAGTACGGTGGTCGGAGCTATGGTTTTGAGTTGGAGTTTAGTTCTGTTGAGACCGTTTTCAAGAAAATGCAGTCTCGTCTTTGTAGATCAAATGAGTTGTTAATATAATAAAATGCTTGTAAAATACCTTTTTATTTAGTTTCTTGTGTCAATTGATTTGTTTTTTCATAATTTTTCATAGAAGACATACTGTTAGTTACCAAAATCACTTCATTGTTCAAGTTAAGAGAGTGTTAATATTGATTTTACATAGAAATAACTTCTACTGTTTTTTCCCTTAAACTAAAACTTCTACAGTTTGTTTTAGTTTTACTTAGAGCTCTTGTTGCCAAAGTTGTTGTTGAGAGACCTGTTTGTAGTCGGTCTCATAGATCCTCATGGAAACCAAACATGGTCCCGCAGTTGGCACAGTTTTGATTCAAAGTAGTGTTTTATTGTGTGCATGACTTCTGATTGTGGATTTGAACATTGTCTAAACGAATGAAAACTAAACAAGGTCTCGAGTGTTAACAAGTTGGAATAGTTTTACAAACGCAAGAACCATCAGTCTTTTTACCAACTAGGCAGAAAAGTAAAAGATAGTAATGAGATTCAACTCGAGGTTCGTTGGGCGGCCAAAGTGAAAGTTTTTACTCGACCTCAGCCAAGTAATCGTCGATCTCTGCCGGTGTTAGTACCCTGCAACATAACAACCTATTTTCAGACATTGATTGGTAATAACAAAGATTACTTTGATTCTATTCAAGTTTTGGAGTATTGAACGTTACCTAAAGACTTTGTCAGCACCAATCTTGCCAATCTCGATGTTCTTGCTCGAGATTTCTCCCTCAAAACTGTTATCCCAGTAAGAAAAGACACAGTAAAATCTCAAAGTTCTGAAGTAAAGAAATACGTAAACAGAGTTTAGTAAAAATACTAACCCTTCCTTCAGTGTCAATATAGCCGTATGAATCGCATCATCAAGCTCCATATCTTCTGTGTACCTGATAAGAAGAGACTAAGATGACATGACTTGCTTCCAAGATTTCATAAACTTATATCACAAACAGTAAAATCT
Organism: Raphanus sativus; assembly: GCF_000801105.2. Classification (NCBI taxonomy): domain Eukaryota; kingdom Viridiplantae; phylum Streptophyta; class Magnoliopsida; order Brassicales; family Brassicaceae; genus Raphanus; species Raphanus sativus. The sequence goes on along the minus strand of NC_079512.1, from coordinate 655,656 downwards.
TATCACCTCTTCTCGAGAAATGTCTTGGCATTCGAAACATTCTTTCCCATCGCCGAAGCTTTCCATGAGAAATAAGAACCAGACGGATCCACCTAGCGAAAAAAAAAAATGAAATTCTGAATCATATGTTTTTAACATAAGCACTAACCGTTATATATCTTTAGTGCTCTACATACCTGGTACAGCTGTGGGCCCTTGTCATCATACCCAGCCACTAGAAGAGAAACTCCAAACGGCCTCACACCACTATTAAGAGGAGAAAAAAACCAAAAAATTCAGTAGTCTAGTTTATGGATACTTTGCTTTTACAACATTTTTCTCATGCCAAGTCAAAATCTTCAATCTATGAGAGCTAGACAGTAAGTAGCTATTCTTAAGTAACCATATAGATTGTGAATAGTACTTACCCTGATTGAGTGAACTCTTGCATGACCGTAGCAGTTTCCCTCACAAGTTGAGTGACAGGGATAGGTTCCTGCAACAATAAATCCCCTTAGAAGTTGAATTACGAATAAGCAAGCGACAAACAACTAATATTAACAAGAACCATCAAGCGGACCAGCCAGCAAGAACTGAAGTTGTATCATATACATGGATTACAATACTCCAAGAGAAGTAGAAAAGAATAGAGGATTACTTTGTACAAGCGGAGGTATTGCTCAGCCTGCTTCCTACTCTTTCGCACAAGAACTCGGAAATCAGGACCCATACCACTTCATCAAAGGAAACAACAAAGTTAGTATTGAAATGATGAGGAAAATGCAGCTTATGAGAGAAACAAACATACTAAGTACCCAAATCCAAATTTCCAAGCTATAAAAACCAAATCTGTTATCAAACAAGAAGTAGTGATAGCTGAGGAGAAGAAACCTGTATACAACTCCAATGTTGGGAGTCAAATGCTGAATCTTTTGAACCTGAAATAGACATTCAGACTTACCATTACTTTCAACATAGTTACTAACAAGTACACAACGTAAGAAAGCTTCATCAACGTAACAAGGAAGAGAGATATAAATCAAAACTTACAGAGGCTTCATCAACAAGAATAGATGGAAGCTTCTTTTCAGTGGCAATAACAACTCCGTTTGAAGCTGCGTGAAAGAAACCAAGAATCATGTTTATAGAACAAAACAAAAACATGCTTATGAATCTCTTATTTAGAAAATTCCATTATTGACAAACAAACCTTTAATCCCCAAAGATGTCTGGCCTGATCCAACAGCAGTTAGAGCATGCTCTATCTGAACCAGCTTCCCTGAAGGGCTAATTTTTTCATAACCACAACACACAAATCAACCTCTGATCTAACTCTCAAAGGAGATGCCTTTTGAATGAAAAAAAAAAAAGAAGGTCATACCTGAAGGTAGTGAGTGAAAACGAGTACTGACTGTCTCCCATTGCAACTTAATCAATCTACCTACCAAAAAAAGTAATATTCCGGGAAAAAATAAAATAAATAATAAATAATAAAATTGGAATCATGGCAAGTGCGGAATCTGCTTAAACTTAATACCACAGCACATCTAATGATCTACACAGTGATGAACCCAACTAGTGATTACAACTTAGTCAAAACGAGGTTTACGGCTCAGAAAGAAACTACACTGAAGCGATTACAAATCTAACGAATCTTAAAAAGAACGGAAGAGATCTCAAAGAAGATGTGTAACTTAAAGGATCAAAGCATATATACCCCTTTGATGTTACGGATCGAGGCTACGACGATAATGGAGAGACGAGGAAGGGAGGAGCGAAGTGGAGAAATAAAAAGGTTTCTTGAAGAAAGGGTTGCATTAAGCGTCGCCGTTTTACTAAGTGAAGCTGGTTTAGTTAAACCGGATTGGTTTGTTTCAAAATTAATTTTAAAACGCCAAGAGAATAACCTTTCTGGGTTCTGCTCTGTTTTAACTCTTTCTTATGTGCTTGTGATGAGGTGGGAGTCAAATAGATACTCTTTGTTTTGACTCTTTCTTGTGTGGTTGGTGATTATAATTGCAGAAGAAAGGATTCTACTCTCACTTACTCTATAGGCTTTAAATCAACTCGAGCTATGGCTCTACTGGACTTCATGAAGTGAGCCTGTTGATTGGCTCTGTTCTAATCTTAGAGAGCCTGATCTGCCCTTTTCTGCCATTTTTAATTTGTCTGCCATACTTAAGCGTATCTGTTTCTGTTCAGCTCTGCTCAGGTTTTGGATGCGTCATGGTACACGCCTTATGAGCAAAGGAATGCGATCCAAGAATATCAGGAGTAAGAGCATTAGAGTACACTAGTTGATCCTAATGGACTTTGTTCTCTCCTACAGTACAGGTTGCTGCTCTCTCTTCTTTGATTCAGATCGATCAACAACTGTATGAATCACTATCTTCTCAATAAGTGGAATCTTATCAATGTGAGTATCTATCTTATGCTGCCATTTTCCAACATAAAGACATTCAGCAAACTAATTTCAGTGAGAATATAGCTGTGTTCATTATGTGAGACCTATTGAAAAATATCATAATGTACTCTTTGCTGTTAACTTCATTTTGTGTTTCCTATTACACTTCTAAAAGATGGCCCATCTATACATCAATGTCTTTTCACATATGTTACCGTCTGAGGAAGCTTTTGCTGCTGGTTATTCTGCTCTTGGAATTGATAATGGATTGAGTGCTTGTTTATGATGCAAAGAGGATCTTTAGTGCAGCCCGTGTGTGGTGGTGACTCCTGGCTCTGGTAACCAAACTTCATTTTTACTATTTTTGTTTGACGCTGGAGATGAGACTTGACTTTGGTGGCTTGCATTGTTAGGGGCTTCACCGGCTGGGGAAAACTGAGGTGCCAGTGTATGATGGGTCGTGGACAGAATGGGCAACAGAACCGGACTTACCCATGGAAATGAAAGTCCCCTAGTAGCAAGATTACAAGCCATTTACATGGATACAGTTATGATGTGTTAGCTTTGAGGAATTGGCCTTGAAGTAATCAAAATAATACCATTGTTCTGTGTTCTCCTTCGGATAATCCATGAACTTGAAGTTGTTTATCATCCTTAAACAGAGATCTCGAAACTATTATGTTCAAAGTTGTATATAAAGTTTGATAGACAAGACATTGACGGTTTCAATAAAAGTCAGTATTTGCATCGAAGAGTTACTAAACAGGATGGCCGCGTGGCCTAATGGATAAGGCGCTCGCCTCCGGAGCGGGAGATTGTGGGTTCGAGTCCCACCGTGGTCGAATTTTTATTTTCCCTTTTTTAGCCTTTCATGTCTAGATGACACTTGTAAGATTGTTACCTTTGAAACCAAAAGTAAAAATATTGAAAATACTTCATTTTATTGATTTTTTTTTAATACTGGAAACAATGCGTAGCATTACATAACTCTTCTAGGCTACAGACACCGAAGAGATTTTAGAGTTGATGTTGTTTGGGATGCTCCTTGGTTTCACGTAGTTGCTAAGCTTTAGGTGGACGAGTTTGCTGAGTTGTATGAGAGAGAGAGAGAGAGAGGGAATCTCGACCAAGTTGTCACATTGGAGAGTTTCAGAGTCAGGATCAGGCTCCCTAACTTCCAAAGGTCCTGCTGTGTACCATAATAGCGTTGAGAAGAGGAAGGCTATCAGAAAGATTCATTCAACAGGAGAAACATGAAAGCTCCTTGAGATAGAACTGCATCGAAATTGTACCTTGACTTTCTTCCTTTCCAAACTGTATTATATTGAGCTTCGAGAGAAGTTGGCCTCAACTAGAAAGCTAGTACAAAACCAATCCGGATGATAACAATGCCAGCGAAGATGTCGGGGAGCTAGTCAAGACCATCTAACATCATGTGCTGTCTCCCCTATTGGTTGTATAGAAGTTGCATTTTAAATGTTGAACTGCAAAACATGAGATGCAAGACTGGGGCTCAAGAAAGATTCTCTGCTTACCATCTTGTAGGAGAGAACGTGTTTTGATATCTTGGAGCAAGTCATGAACCCATTCCACACACTTCTCCATCAAAGCTGGATGACACGGAAAAAGGCCTAGTACTTATCCAACTCTGTCCATATACATACAGCCCGTTGAAACAAAGCGTAGCGGTAAAGAATTGGAATGAAATATACACAAGTACACACCGTACATCCCTCACAGTAGATTCCAACTAGATTCTGACAGATGCCCTGCTACCATCTTTTTTTGGGCAGAACATACTTGGTTAAACTGGTTCAATGCTCATCCACAAGCCGGAGAGGTAGCAAAGAGAGAGGAACCCTGCTACCATCAACCAGAGAAAACGAGTGAAAGAGAAAAGAACATCATGGCCAGAGTGAAAATCTTCCACAACCAAATAGAAACCAGACGTATTAGGATGATACTGACTATATGATGTAACTGCAAACCTAAGAGGAAGACAAAAGGCACCCATCTTGCTAAAAACACCTTCAGAGAAGTCAACATACAGAATCAAAAGCCACCGAACTTGAGCTTCAACCATCCCAGCCATCAAATCACCGCAAGACTCTACAGTAGACCAACCCAAAATCCATAGCAAATACATATTAGCCTACACCGTATTAATGTCACGGCAACATTAACAACCTTGGGAATTAATAAAATCAGAGACAGTTGAAAGAGAGGAAGGGGGAATGAGTTACTTCCAGTGAAGGCCAGCCAACATAATTAACTAACCAGAGAGGACTGAGGAAGCCACAGCTTACTTCCCTCAAAACCAACAAACCACCAGACTACTTCACTGTAGAAGAACGACCAAAGTAAACCGTTTCCATAGCAAAAAGGAAGAGCAAAACTCAGAAGAACTTCGAGGTTACCTTGACTCACTAGAGACAGAGAGATGTCAACTACTACCACCACCTTCTAGAAGCCAGTGCCGAACCCACAGCTTACTTCCCTTCAAAGCCAATCAATCACCAGACCGAACTGTAGAAGAGTATCCAAAGCAAAACATTTCCGTAACAGAAAGGAGCAAAACTCAGAAGAACTTCAACGTTACCTTGACTCGTTGAAGAAACACTGACCCCATTGTCAAATATCAATGAATGACCCCCAAAAACGAGGAACAAGGATCCCCTTCAATGCCAAGCAAACACAAGTAAACACAAACCAACAGAGAGGTAACAATCATCAAGCTAAATATACCGACGACGACAAACCCCCACAGCAATAGTAGTGTCTGGCACTTGAATTCTCCAACCACGAAACTCCAGATTCCATCCATAACGAGTTCCACCAACAACAAGCCGAAATATAGAACTTCCCCTCGAACCATCTAAATTCATATACAAAAAAAACGACTTCATAGGAAAGAGGAACCATCATCTCAAACAGATGATGAGAACCAAAACAGGGAAGAGAGGAGAAACCACCGAAGAGTTAAACATAGACGACTGTAGAAGAAGACCATCTGAAAAACTTTCTTGAGCCTTCTTGATAGAAGTCTTGGAAAGTTTCCTGACACAGACACACCATAACAGAACTCCTATCCAGAAGAAAGACTACAGAATTACAAACTTGTGGTCTACAAAGTCCAGAGCTTACACTTCAATAAGGCGACAGATCCGTAAGATGCTATACGTCTGCTACTCTAAAAATCCGGTAGAATAGTTGATAACCAACACTACAGTATTAGAAAAAAAAAATATGCATGCAATATGATGTATAGGTACGAAATAACCAGAAACCTGATTATAAGAGAACCATCCTTCCTAGACAAGTGCTGCTTTCTCTTCAAAGCTCTACAATCTAAAACACAGATCGATGCTGGAAACGATGTATGGAATAGTTGAAGACCATTCAATGCAATAGCGTCTCTAGGACAAATCAACTGAATGGGTGTACAACGAAGAGGAACAGGTGGAGTGATTGATGAATTAAAAATCTTAAAAACACAAGACACAAGCACGGTAACCACATTTAGAAAAGAAAACATACAGGATCAAGATCTAAGATATCTGAGCTTCTTCCCACCCGGCCGACTTATCACCATAAATGATAACTGTCCACAACAAAACGTTTCAGCAAAACTCAGAAGAAACCTCAAACGTTACCTTATGCTGCTGTAGAAAGTAGACCCATCACAGAACATGCTAACAAATATCAAAAGCAAAAAAAACCCGGAGAGAGAAGTAGTCATGCATGAAATTAAAAAAAGAAGAAAATACAGAAAGAACGCATAACCCTTAACTGACAACCGATCCTTGAGGCAACCACCTGAATCCATTGAAGACTGCAAGCCGTGTAAAACCTTGAACCAGCCAAACAGGCCTGGATGTAAACTGTTAAAAATAAACTGAATTCAAAGCGGAAGAGAGGCTACCATCTCGGGGAGAAGTGATCTTCATTCAAGCCATAGAATAGGTGCAGACTGAAAAATAAAAAAATAAAAAAGCGAAAAGAGAGCGAAGAAGATTGTAGATAAAGAGCCATCCATCTAAGCAAATATACTGACTATATGTAGCCTGAGAAATGAATCAAAACAGATAAACCATGAAGAGTCCAAAGTAGTAGCCTGCTGATTCTCTTTTGTAACCTCAACCATCTATAACAAACAGAACTTACAACTAGATTTTTGACAAAGTGAATAGTGAAGTTATCCAAGTTGAAAACAGCAAAGATAGGAACAAGCTCATCTGTTATGGATCATCTTCCATCTGAAGGTGTGTGCACCGCCGAGGAACAGAGTGAATAGATTGGTTAAGCAGATCTGGAAACACACACAGAAGACACATCATACCTCCCCGAGCATAACAAATAATAATACCGTAAGCAGAAAGGGTATAACCGAAGACTGCAAATCAAGCGCAAACCATCATTCCCTTCCACAAATGGAATGTTCCACGGTCTAATATAGAAACCAAAGTCGAGTAACACAGGAAAGAAAACAGATCATCCTTTCTTTCATATTATACTGAGAAATATAAAGAGTAGTTCATGGGAGGAAAATATAGCACCAGAGAACAGAGAAACCTAAAACGATGAAAGAAGATTGATCATGATCAGAGACATCCCAATTTTCCTCCATGTTCTATATCAAAACGAAAAAAAAAAACATGTTTCGCTTAAGATAAGAAAGAAAAACCGACTTGTGTAGTAAGGAAATAAAAATAGTAAAAGAAAGGAACGAGACGGAAGCCCTGATAAACCGTCAACAGAGAAACAGCTATCACGGATTAATATCCACAATCTATGACAACAAACCAAGAGCAGATCACATGAAACGTAAAAGAAGGCCACGGATGCAATCTAGAAGAAACCAAACCTACGAGACGGAAAGAGGTAAGGAAGGAAACAGATCAGAGAAAGAACACACGCGAGGACCACTGAAGACGAACCGATCACTTAGAGCATTCTCCACAACCTAAAATTCCAAAAATAAACCAAAAAACAGCCAACCAGGGAAAGAGGTTCATGAAAGCTAGAATAAACCAAAAAAAAAAAATCCGGGAGAAGTGAGCAAACTGGTGCAGAAACACGATGATCGGTCCTAGAAATGTCTTTTAAACAGACGATGGTCAAAGATACCTGTCCAAAACAAAACGTTTCCATATAGAAAAAGGAGGAGAAAGAACTCAGAAGAACCTTTCACTTTACCTTAGGTCTCCGGGAGAGTAGACCAGCCCAAGACATGCTAACAAAACCAACAAGAACAGAACCGGAGAGAATAACAGTCATGCATGAAAATCAAAAACAAGGATAGAAAGAATCCATAACCGTTAATTGACAACGGCAACAAGGAGAAGAGTCTCATGACTTGATAACAATGTTGGAGCCTGAATTATCCCTGAATGTTCTGATACAGGAAACTAGGCACAAATATGTGGAAATAGATCATCCAGAATAAACTGATTCAAAAGAGAAAGAGAGGCTACCATCTTGAGCAGAAGTGATTCGCATTCAAGCCATAGAATAGATGCAGACTGTAAATAAAAAAAGGCCAAAGAGATAAGGGCGAAGGAAACTTGGTCCTATCTTTACTTAATATAGTAATCAAAAACAGGGAGAAGGTAACAGAAGAGAAGAAGATAGAAGATCAAGAGCCATCCCCCGCCCCATGTTCTATATCAAAACGAAAAACATGTTTGGCTTACGAAAGAGAACAAAAAAACGCCTTCGGGTAATAAAGAAATTAAAACTAGGAAAAGGATTAGAAGCCCTGATACAACGCTAACAGACAAAACGCGTGAACCCAAAACAACCATCGATCGAAGGAGCATCCCCCACAGGCTAAACAAACCCTACACAAAAGGTGAAAACTCAAAAGCAGCAACGATGACAGGAAGGGAAGGGATTGGAGAAAACCATGACGTAGAGAAATCTAGTGGCCGAGATCAATCAAATGTGAAAACCATGACGTAGAGGAACAACGATCGGTCCTTTGAAACATCCTGCGAGACGACAGAGATAAGGAGGAACAAAGAGCTGAATAACCCTCATGCCGAACGTGAAGTAAAAAGAAGAACAAACTCATCTGAATGTGTGAGTGAATTGATTGACACAACAGATCTGTGAACACAGAGGACACAGTCATACCTTACCAGTTACCCACAAAATAGCCAATACTCAACCCCTAAAAAAAACAAATCAGTTTGCAAAAGGATTTAACCAAGGACATGAAACCATAGGCAAGCCACCATTCCCGTCGATGCTCCACGGTCTAAGATAGAAACTAAAGTCAAGTGACATAGCAACCAAAAAATAAAAGTGTACTAAGAATCTGGTGGACCATGAAACAGATCATCCTTCCATATATAAAACTTAACGAACGAGACAACAGAGGAACCTAAAACGGGAAAGTAGGTAGATCAGAGCCATCCCTCCCCCATTGATTTTCTCTCTTGGAGCCCTCCATGTTCTATATCAAAACGAAAAACATGTTTCGCTTAAGACATGAGAAAAGACCGGCGGCTTGTGTTGTAAGGAAATTAAAGGTAGGGAAGAAAAAAAGGCAAATAACATGAGCCCTGATTAACCAACAAACGAAGAAACAGGGGAAAAAAGAAACGCCTAAAAAAAGCCATCATCGATCATCAAAGCAAAGCATCCTCCACAATCTAAAACAACAAAACGAGAAGTAGATTACAACAGAAGGTCACTGATGAACCAATGTAACAAGTGAGAACTCAGGAATGAAATCAAAACACAAACGAGAACCCCCTGAACATATCCATGCGGAAGAGATCAATCAGAGCATCCTCCACAATCTAAACACAACAAGTAGACTGAACCAACGGAAAAGCCTCCGATGTGAAAATTAACTGTGAGGTTAACAAGTATGAACAAACTAAACCGAGCCGTTGTGTAGCGTGGATATAAACCAAAACAGATAAAACCATGAATAAGAGCCTCCTGCTTCTCTCTTTTCAACAATCTGCAACATAAATGACGAAAAGCTGCATCTTTCCTGCATAATCATATCATCTTTCATCTGAATATGTGTACACCACCAGAGAATGAATTGATCTACACAACAGATCTGGAAACACACAGAGGACGCCTCATACCTCAATTCAAACCACACGTGAAGAATGATCAAACCCTAAACGACATCACCGATCATCGAATCAAGCATCCTCCACGATCTAAAACAACAAGTCGATCACCTAAAACAAAAATCCACGTGAAACACAAGCGGCAACGAAACGATGATCGGGAATCTAAATTCGCTTCGGTAACACCTACGAGATATACGTAACGTAAGCAAGGAAAGAGAAACCCCCTGAAGACTTAGCGTAGAGAAAACGCGTGTGACTTTCTCTCCGGCGTCCGGCGGCGCGTGCCGGCGCCGGAGGAGCTCTCTCTCTCCATATCTTGTTTTCTCCTTTGCTGCTCTGCGTCCTCTCTCTTCTCCACCAATATATTCGAAATCCTGGACTGTCTAAATTTTCCGGCGAGTGTTTCGCGCGCGAGGAGCGTCTCTCCGACAAGGTTTAGGCTTCTTCTGGTTTTTCAATGAGGTGGTAGCAGGTCGGGTCCGTGGAGTAGTCGGCTTTTGGGTTGGAAGGGGATCAATTTTTCCAGATCTAGATCTCGTTCGTCCGTTCTTCGTCGTTGCTTGAGGTCTCCGGCTTGGTTTTACTCTCAGTCTGGTGGTGGATCTTCGGTCTCTACCGGTTCGTGGGTCGTGTTCCATTCTTCTACGGGGACTTGGCTGTTCGGTCCTCTTCGGCGTCGAAGTGGTCCTGCCCCTTTTTCTCAGTGGTTAGGTGAACTCTGTTTGTGTCACTTGACATTGGAGACGAGTCTTGAGCTTAAGCACGCAGGTTGGATGGTGCTGAGCTTTCACAGGGTCGTGTGTGTCTGATTAGATGTTATATCCGCTTGTTTTATGGTGGATCCCGACGGTCGTCTATGGCCTTCGGAGACTTCTTGTCTGGCGGCTTCATCTCGGAGTTCCTCTTCACGGTTACCATCCAGTTTCACTCGTGGGTTAAGGCGACGGCTTTCAAGACGGGTTGTGTCTCTTGTTTTAATTTGGTCTATGGTCTGGTTGGCACAGACTTAGAAATTCGACAGCAAAGTAATAGGCTTCCGGTTCTCGGCGGTCACAGATGTGAAGGCGGTTCTCGTGGGGGTCATTGACCGTTTTCTTGCCAAACGTCTGGTCATGTTCACTTCCCGATCCCGCTCGGCTCACTTGGTCCTTGCGGTTGTGTGCTTGACTTTCTTTGCAGGTTCTTAGAGACATTCTGGTTCGGTAGTGGCGGTGGAATCAACCCGCGTTTTGCACGGTCCGTGACGGAGTAGGGGTGCGTACAGTTGGTTCGGGCCTCTTATGGTAAGGGTCTTATGGTAAGGGTCTCGTAATCTACACTTCTATTATCCGCCTAGTACTTCAGCGCCAGTAACGAATATAAGTTTCGATGAGTTCGTTGGAAGCTAGCTACTCCTGAGATGACTTGGGAAATCCCGGCATCCAAGGTAACAAGGAGAACCTCACTTTTCCGAGGCTATCATCAAAGGTAGAGAACGGTAACCGACTCCTGAAAATTTCGAAAAGCTGATCAGTGGAATGTGCCGGGTTTAGTGGGTGGGCGAAGCTGTGATTGTAATAGAATGATTCGGGAACTTTTGTACAAATCGGGCTTGTATTCTGATCTGAATCCCCTTTTTCGGGTTGAATAAAATTTCAATTTAAAAAAAAAAAAAAAAAAAAAAAAAAAAAAAAAAAAACGCGTGGGTGATCTGTGTAAAAAAGTGAAAACCCTAACGAATGATCTATCCACGGAACCGCGTTGGAACAAATCAATAACAAAAAAGGAAGAAACGTAAAGGTAGAAAACAAATAAAAACAAGAAGAGACGTGTTCAGAAGGGAATATCACCCGCGAAAAACGCGTCTCTAGAGGAGGGAGCGTGGTAGATAAGATGAGAGTTTCTCAAAAGAGGAGGTCTTCTATTTATAGATGACAGGCATAAAAAACAATTGACGGTGGAGATATGATTGATCTAATCCAACGGTTAATATTAAAAGCCTAAAGTCGGTAGCCAAACATCTTTGACCTGAATGGATCCAGCTGTCCTTCGATGACTTTATTAGCTACTAGATTTTAACCCCCTTTACTTTTTCTTTTTCTTTTTCTCGAACAAAGTATTAGATTTCAAATCCGGCCCCCCAACTATATAAATCAACAGTGTTTGGGCCTTGGCATAATAATTAGCCCATAATCTTTAGAGAAACACAATTTTTATCTATCATTAAATCTATTTCATAAATCACATTTATTTAATTATTTATATCAATATTTATAAAGATATTAATAATAATCAATAGTTACTGTAAATTTAATTTTTTCTTTTAGGAATAGCAAAATCTATTAAAAATTAATTTAGTAATATAACATTATTATAAAATTAATTTTAATAAACTTTTATTATAACAAACTAAATTTATATATATATTATCTATTTATTTTATTTGTAAAAAAATATACTATATGAAATAGTTATTTAAAAAATATAGTAGTATGTAAATCAAATTTAGTTTAAGTTTTATTTTAAAATATTCTATTTGAAAACTATAAATTCTTAAGAATTATTTAAATATACTAATAAGAAATCAGTTTGATTATAAATTTAATGTCTATTTTAATTATAGAAAAATAAGTGAGAAAAAAACAAAAAAAATATTAACAAAAATTTCAGCTTTTTAATAAAATAATGCATTAGTTTAGTAATAAAAAAAATCAAAAATCGTATAATTTTCTAAACTCAAATAGTTGTGTAATTTTCAAATTACTATTTACCAAATATACAATTTTGAAAATAAATATTTCAAACTCAAATGATAATATCTCAAGTTTTACAAGAGAAACAATCAAAATGCCAAAGTTTTTTTTTTTTTTTGAAATGCAACACGAGAAAAATATGATGTAAAAATCAAAAAGGTATAATATTTTGAAAATTTAAGCTAACAAAAAAAATCCAAAAACTTATATCATAACATCCAAACATATCACATATCAAGAAAAATATACTAAAATAATATGGTAGATGCTTTATGCATAAAATCTATTAAGATAATAAGGTTAAGTTACTTGAACTGAGAAATGTATTTAATTATAAAATTCTGCAATATTAAAATAATAGATGCTAAAATGTGTACTTTTTCTAAAAAAGAGTTTATATTTTATTAGTATGATGTATAAGTTTTTTGGTAAAACTATGAGTTATTACTTATAGTATATTCCAAAATTGCCAAAATAACTATTTATAGAGAAATTTTATTTTTTAGTGATGGTAAGAGTGCTATTAGTCGTTACACATTTAGAAAATCTTGCTGAGATATATAAACTTTTATATGAAAAATTACAAGCCATGATTAAGTTGATGTCATGTCGTTTTTTTTAAAACTATGTTTTTTTGGTGAAAATGAATGTGATGATGATACACATCAGTTTTTAAATAATGGTAAAAGAATTAATAGTCGTAGATGTTCTATATATGTGTGTGTTATGAATTGGTTAGCGAAAAGACTTTCAATTCTGTATTCACTGTTTTCTCTTTAAACATCTGGTGCCAATTTGTCTCTTTAAACATTTAATTTAATAGTTTGTATATACCTTTTAGTGTCTTTTGTGGGAAAATAGTACGTAAGATTAAAATCGTATTTATTTTTCATTATGTAACTATCATTTATTGTCAACTAATATAATTAACTAGATAGTTATCCGTGAATTCGCGGATATAAATATTATATAAAAATATATATTATGCACATAATGTCATAATACTTCCATAAATTTGATATAAAAATAATTGATGAATATTTAGTAAAACTAAATTCTTTTCACATTAACTTTCCCAATAAATATTGTGCATTACCTAGTAATTTGAAACATTTTTCAAAAAAAAAATTAAAATAAAATTTCTCACATACTATGTTAAATCTGATATGTCTAATCTTCAAAGTCTAATTATTTATAAAACATAAATGAACATCACAAGAGATTAATATTATTATAAATATGAATATATTTTTCTATGAATATGAAATAATTATATTCACTTCTATAAGTTGTTTTTTGTTCATTATTTTATGTAGTATATAAATATAAAAGAACTGATCAAACATTATTACATTTTTTATAATTTTGAAAATTAACTACCATAAATTATTATATGTAATATCATTTAGGTTATTTGGCAAGTGGTAATAATTAGTTATAAATTTATCTTATTTTAGATCTAGTTGAAATAATTGAAAACTCTTCAACCAATAGAATTATAATATTTTTTAAAAAAAATTTTAAAACAAAATCCAATTAAATGACTTCTCATTTAGTATTCAGGAAACGTTATGTCTTTCTTCCTTTAGTTTTTGGTACATGCCCCTAGAGTCGGGATAACAGACGCACCAACTCTAGAGGTGGAGCTTCAGCCTTAGGAAAGTAATAAGATTAATGTATTTATACATATCATTTTGTAATAAATATATAATTATTTATAAATGTAGTTATTTCTAAATGTTGCAGTTATTTATTTTATACTAGAACACGTGAGTGAATTGACCATGCATCAATTATCAAAACATTGGTTAATGTTAATCAGTTATATTAATAATAATTCATACTAATCATCTTATTTTTTGTTAGTATTTATATATTTCTCCTTATTATTTGCTCATATTTTTCTTAGAATTTGGTTATATTTCACTTAACTTAGTAATTTTTTATTCTTTTCTACTATCATTTAAATATTTTTAATAGCTATTATATACAATTGTTTTAGTTATTGGAAACATCAAAATATTAAAACAACTTAAGAACATCTTATATATTTTTATATATTAAATATAAATTAATTAATATCTTAAAGTATATAAATCCAGTTTGAATATATTCATATACCTGAAATATCTCGGTTCGGATCAGATTCGGTGCTGGTTCTCTTGATACCAAAATTTTAAACCCGTTTGGATATCTAACCAATTTTAATTAAAGTTTAGTACTATTTTTTGGATTGGATTTGTTTTTTTTATTTTTGGTTTTTCTCTCAACCATATATATTTTTACTGTAACAAAAAATAACAGTGGATTTATCCATCTCAATATAAATTACTTTAAACTTTCAGTTAAATACACTTTTAAGCAGATTAACACAATTTTTTAAAATAAAAATTTAATATAGAGTCTTTTTCAGTGGAGTTGTGTATTTTTGATATATAAACAAATCAAAAATAGTAGAATTAAGTAGATGTTTTTTATAATTAAAAATATGCCTCAAATACTATAGTTATAATGATTTTGGTTTTATATATATACAAAAATTACAAATAGTTGAATTAAATTCACGTTTTATACACTTGGTATTGATCTCTAATTAAATAAAGACAACAAAAAGTATTAATTAAATGTTTGAAAAGAGGTGTATAATGAATTGTATAGTCATTATAAAATTGCTAAAAGTATTCAAAATCATTATGATTAGTGTTACTCTTCTTCCCGCCATCTCCCTTGCTCGCGAACGCAGTGAAATCCACCGGTTCCGGCACGTGCGGCGGCGTCGCGCTCCGTATCAATGCCCAGTTCACGCCTTCGAAGAACGGATGCTGCTTGATCTCTGTGGCGCCTCGTTTATAAGCGATCCGCTTCTGCGGCTCCTTGACCAGCAGCCCCTTGATGAGATCCCTCGCGGCCGAGCTCACGTGAGGGAGATCGGGGAACCTCAGCGCCTGTTTGATCACGTTGTGGAGCGTCGCGCGGTTCTCCTGTCCTTTAAACGGCGTCGAACCGTAGAGGAGCTCGTAGATGAAGATCCCTAGTGTCCACCAGTCAACGGCGCTTCCGTGACCCTCTCCCCGGATGATCTCCGGTGCTAAGTACTCGTGCGTCCCCACGAACGACATCGATTTCACGTTTGTCGGCTCCGCCATGAGCTCAGGCATGGATCCGTTTACGAATAGTCCGAAGTCTGATTTGGCCTTACGGTTTTTTCTTGTGGATTGGAGGATGCGCGGGAAGAATGTGGACGCTTGGGGTTCCTCTTCGATGAATCCGACCGGACGACCGCTTCCGCCGCCGGAGGAGGAGGAGGAGTTGACGAGGGTTGGATTTACGGAACATCGGAGGGAGAGATCGAAGTCGGAGAGCATGATGTGTCCGTCGTCTCTGACCAGAACATTCTCTGGCTTCAAATCACGGTATACTATTCCGAGCATGTGTAAATACTCCAATGCCAATAGCACTTCAGAAGCAAACAATCTGTAAAAACCAGAATTTTTTTACATAATATTTTTGTAAGATCTGTCTTCCCGCCAAAGCTGGAAAAATATACGGATCCAAAAAAAAACCGAATCTATTCTGAAAATATAGTACCAAACTCGAATCGAGATTGATTAAATATCTAGATATAAACTAAATCCGCTAATCCAAACTAAAATTTATAAATATCCGCATTGATCCAAACCAAATCCGGAATAGAGCTTAAATTTCTAGTCCCGAATGGATACACGAACACCCACGCCGCCCACACACAGCAATCAATTTGATTTACATACTAACCTCGCGGCGTCTTCAGTGAACCATTTGTTGGGTTGCTTCTGTCTCAAGGAATAGAGATTGCCGCCACCGCAGAACTCCATGACCAAGCAGTAGACTTTATCAGTCTCGAAATGAGAGTATAATGTGGGCAAGAACGGGTGATCAAGCTGAGACAAGATCTCTCTCTCTGTTTGAGCTCGCAACAGCTTGTTCCTGCTAACCAAGGACGCCTTGTCCATCACTTTCATGGCGAAAAAGGTGTTGGTCCCTCTGAGCTCAACTAGGTAAACACTCCCAATGTCTCCATAACCGAGTCGTTTCAGGAGCCGGAAATCGCTGATCCCGAGCTGGACTCCTTTAGAGGTCAACGTATTCACAGCGTCCCACCTGATGTCACCACCTGTGTGTGGCTTCGAGGGGTTAGAGGAAGTGCTCTCGATGCTGTTGTTTCTTGAACTCATATTGCTACTGCCGTTGCTATTGTTGTTGCTGCTGTTGTTGTTTGGTTTGGTGTTGGTGTTGGTATTGGTATTGACCAGTTGTGACTCGGTCATGTTGGAACCGGGTGAGGATGGGATTTTCGGACTTGGGACAGGACGGTGGTGATTATTACTGAACCCAGCGGGGTCTGGTTTTGTGAGATTTTCAATCTTCTTGGGATCGAACGATGGCTTATGCATCTCTTTGTGTGGCTGTGGAGATTGATGAACAATGGTTGTTGATGCATCTCTTTGCGTGGTACTTGATGGTATTTTTGGGCTGGGGGTGGGGCGGTTGTGATTACTGAACCCAACCGGCTCTGGTTTTATAAGATTTTCCATCTTCTTGGGGTCGAACAATGGCTTCTGCATCTCTTTGCGTGGTTGTGGAGGAGATTGATGAACAATGGTTGTTGCTGCATCTCTTTGCGTGGTGGTTGCGGAAGATGGGATTTTCGGACTGGGGACAAGATTGTAGTGACTGTTGGACCCAGCGGGTTCTGGTTGTATAAGATTTTCCATCTTCCTCTGATCGAACAATGGCTTCTGCATCTCTCTGCATGGTTGTGGAGTTGGATGAATGATATTTAACGGTGGATAATCAGTAAGATTAGCTGATTGATGACTTGACTGCACAAGAAAATAGAAAGAAAAAAAAGATCTCAGTTGCAATATATATGAAAACTTATGATCATTGTGCTTTAAGGCAGCCTCGCATGTACCTACCTCAGAGGAGTCAAGCTTCTTTCCGCGCTTCGATAACATTACTAGAGAGAAGGCAAGGCGAGTCTTCCAGGTCAGAGAAACCTGTTTCAATAATGTAAAAAGATTAAAAGCTTTCTCATCCATGTATGGACAAATAATAAAAAGCCTCGCTCATGTCTTGTTGAATAGAACCTAGCTAGAAGATTGGTCTGCACGTCAAGGCAGGTTACACACATGTATTGGCAGGGAGATTGCAACAGCTTACCTTCCATGTCTGAAGATTGGGGAAACCATGGACATAGATCAAATTTTACAGGGAAAGGTAAACTTCTGATGAATTATCCTAGTTTTTTTTTTTAGGAACATGAGAATTGTTGTCCTGGAACGAAGAGATAAGGTGGATATTATGAAAAAAGAGACATTGATTAATTAAGAAAATAGAGGGAGACAGATGGATGGAGAGAAAGTATTTTCTGTGTTCCCAAAGAAAGTGGAGAAGTGGAGGGAGGAAAAGGTCCCTTCAATACATTTGAAGGCAAAGGAAAATTGTGTTCTCCCCTTGATTATCTCTTTTCTTTCTGTGTAGATTTTTCTTCAACCATGACCTTTTATTAAATTTTTCTGTCAATATTTAATTCCAAATGTTTATTAACTTTTGTATATATATTCATTCAATCAGGTTCATTTTACCCAAAAAAATAAATTAATGTCTTAAACTTCAGAAAAATAATTAAGGGTTTGACCTTTTTTCATTGATGGAATGCATGAGAAATAGAGAAATCAAAATATTTTTGTAACCATCTTCTCTATGTATCATGATCTTTTAACAATGAAAATATATTCTTTTTGCTAAAAATATAAATTTCATTATTTTGAATGATGGTTCTGTTAAAAGAAGACTTGAAACCAATGTTTGCTTTCCAGCCATTCAGTTTAGAGAAGCCGCAAATTTTTTTTTAAAAAACTCCTAAGAACTAAGGTATTAAAAAATCCAATCTAATCAAGAGTGGTCAATTTGAAGTTAAATTGACAAACAAAACAATAGACAATAATTTTGTTACTCTAGCCTAAGCACCAAAATGAAAATATTTAAGATCTTATTATTTTATTTTATCTCTAAGTTTAAGATATCAAAAATACTGTTTTTGTTTTACTTATGATACAAACAATCTATATTCAATCTAACACTTTAAAAGTTCGATATAATTTATATGTATACCATTTTTAGTGTATATAGTGTTTTAGATCAAACCTTTGAAGTTTTAAATGGGATATATATATATAAGTTAATTGGATCATATTTTGTATTTTTCAAAATAATTTTATGGCCCATGTCAAACTACTATGTAATTGGGCCTGGTTTAGCAGATTAAGATCCACCTTCTACTAAACACCACACGTGCTTACGCGAGTAAGATTCACACTCCATAGAAAATTGGCGATCAGAGATTCAGCAAAAAGAAGCCGAAAATCGACGACCAAAATGGCGACGGAAACGCCGCCGGTACACCCCTTCGTCGCACCGTTATCGTATCTATTGGGAACATGGAGAGGACAAGGCGAAGGTGAATATCCAACGATACCTTCCTTCCGCTACGGCGAAGAGATCCGTTTCTCACATTCCGGCAAGGTAACAGTAACGATGATCAGTTCTGATCTAACTCGAAGCTAATTGCATTTGACTTTGCTTCTTAAATCAAACTATTTATTGTTAATGTCTAGCC
Organism: Raphanus sativus; assembly: GCF_000801105.2. Classification (NCBI taxonomy): domain Eukaryota; kingdom Viridiplantae; phylum Streptophyta; class Magnoliopsida; order Brassicales; family Brassicaceae; genus Raphanus; species Raphanus sativus. Next base: position 636,783 of record NC_079512.1, on the reverse strand, counting down.
GGTGATAGCTTACACGCAGAAGACATGGAAGTTAGAAACAGGAGACCCGATGCACGCAGAGAGCGGTTTCTTTCGTCCGAAGCCAGACGGTTCAATCGAAGTCGTTATTGCTCAGAGCTCTGGTCTCGTTGAAGTCCAGGTAAAAGACCTAATTACCCTTACAATTCATGATTTTTTTTTCCTAATTATAATCGATTTTTTTTTCAGAAAGGAGCTTACAATGTCGATAAGCAAACGATCACACTCAAGAGTGAGCTTGTCGGAAACGCATCCAAGGTTATATAAGACATTATACTCTCTGCCGCCACAAGAACAGATTCATGTTTTTAAAATTGAGTTTGGTCTTTGTGTTTTTGATTTACAGGTGAAGGAGACAAGCAGAGGATTTGAATTGGTTGATGGAAAGCTATCGTACGTTGTTCATATGAGTACAACCACACAGCATCTTCAACCTCATCTCAAAGCCACTCTCGAAAAGCTTTGAAACACTTGCTTGCTGCTGATTCTGTTGATTTTCACCACCGTTTAAGAACATTTTGATTTGATACTCCTTTAGTATTGAGTCGGACAATTTGAGAGCTTAACGGGCCTTTCTAAAAACAGTGAAAATGACCTTTAAATTACTCTATAAGGTCAAAAGTGATTTGAGTCTGTTCTGTTAGGCCCGGCCCATATTCTTCAGTTCATTCAAAAAACAAAGCTTAATATAAATCTATATTGACGAAGTCAAGAAAATCAACTAAGATTAATTCATCACACCTATATAAATATATGTTAGTCAATTTCTTTATGGAATCTTCTAAACTTGTTATACATACGTAATCACATAAACAACAGAAACTCGATCAATACATACATACAAGTCATATTGGTGTGAATCATACACGTTTAGGCCACGGCAAATACAAAACGTGGCACCTTGTAACTCTCTTGCGGTCCATGGATTTGAATTATTGTATTTAAATAGTTTTCATATGATTTTTTGGGGGTTATTTGGCTTCTTATGCGATGTTTGACAAATATTTGCTTGATCATCAAACAATATCTGCTTCGGATATAGTACTAATGGATAAAAACACCTTAAAAAAAAAAAAAAAAAAAAAAAAAAAAAAAAAAAAAAAAAACACCTTTTATTTTCTTTAAAAAAGTAATGTAAGGTGACGCAAAATTTAATTATTAGTCGCAATCCACTGAAGAGAAGTTAGAGAGCATTCTTGTAGTTGTAGGATTGTTAAACTTTTGGAGTTGTGATATCCACCTATTTTGTGGACACAATTTTAAATGGTAATAATGAAATGGATCTGTATTTTGGTGGGAAGCGTATCAGTATTGAATGGGTATACAATTATATATACGAATGGGCCAGTTAACACCTAATGATACAAATTTTTAAAGAATTCCAGTAGTGCATTTTACCAACAACAAAAGAAAAACATTATAAGTTTCCAATAATGGAACCATATCAAGAGCAGGGGATCCCAATCTACAGTCTTAACAAAGATAACTATCTTTTGATGTCAAAGAGAAAAACAAAGATAACTATCTAGAGTGGTTTGGATAATAAAATCGATTATACATAATTAATGTAAATTATAGGTAAAGGAATAATCCGTATACTATACTACATACCATTTTGTCTATTTTATAGGTGGAATAAATGAATTATTAATTATATCAAAAGTATTACATGTCTAAAAAAATCTTCAAAATGCTATAATTGAATAATTGTTCATACATTTCATTGAAGATATATTAAACTTTGTTTCCATACAAACAATTAATAAATTAATAATGTACATAGTACCAAAAAATGCTTGAGGCTCATGTCATTTTGTGAATGAAAATAAAATGAAGCATTTTGTGTTTATTTTTCTTATTTGTAGTATCTTTTTTTTTTTTGCTAAATGGTAAATATCATTATGAAAATGAATGTTTAGGTTTACAAGATGTTTAAAACAAACTGTATGACCTTTAAACTTGATTACACGGCAAAAAAGTCTAAAAAACATGTAATCAAACACAATCGACACTGAAGCCGTTCTGCTTGGAAGCGAACAGGACAACAAGGAACGATATAATCTTGATAAGTCAGGTGGGAGATCAAACCGATATAGGCAAGGATGGAGAGACCCAGAAGACAAGAGATCGAGAGCACGACACGAACAGGAAGCTGTTTCATCCGGCTGCCTGAATAATTACCTTCCTTATAGAAACAGAGACAAGCCCGCTCAAGGACCCACCTCAAAATCCGAGCTGGGCAAGAACCGAAACCAAATTCCAGCAAAGTTAGGACAACACTAACCACGGGTGCTTAATAGCGCTCAACTAACCTAACCGCACTCGTCCTCTAAGCCGGTTAAGAGAAAGGAGCAGCATCACCACCTCCCGGGTCTTACTACCTCCTCCAGTCGCAAAGTACAGCCCAAAACTACAAGAAAACTAAGAATCTCCACTGCCATACTCGATTAAACCTGCACATCGAACCATGACTCACAAGCAACGCCTAATCAATCAACCAAGGAGGGAAGAGGAGCTAACTAAAGCATCACTCACTAGCAAAGAACGCCTAATCTTGACTCTATGGAAACAAATTCACATCAGAGTCTGAGGTCCCGAGACCTCTAGCTCAGGCGGAGCACACCCGGGTAACCTTGGAGCGATATGGCCAAAAGCGACGTTTGGTAACCAAGCCGGCAGGGTAACCTAGATGTCGGAAGAGGAGACATGCTCGCCGGCGGAGGAGAGATTCAGAGAGCCGGCCCAGTCGCTAAAGGAGCCAAGACTTAAATCAAACTCACCTTGCACACGAACTGTAAACGAATCTGCAGAAACGTGTACGACGACCAGCAACGAAACCTTTCACCAACGGAACCCACACCGGAGAACAATAATAATTTTATTTGTGGTATTTTTTTTTTAGAATGACCCAGCAGCATCTTATTTGTGGTATTGCTCGGATTGAAGGATACATCATACATGGAGAGAGACAGTGTCAAATCCATTATTTCTTTCTTCTTCTTTTTTCAACTATCTAATATCATATTCTTTTTTTTTCAAAACCATATTCTATGCATTTTATCATTTTCCCGACCATGAGAATTGGTCCTAACTTTTTTTTTTCATAGAATATTTATTCATATGGGAAATAGTTAAAATAATTGTGTTAGCTAATGCCATATTAAGATTCGTATTTCTTTCTTTATTTTTATAACCTTTTAAGAGCACTTTGAAATCTTTTTTTTTAAAAGAGCACTTTGAAGAGAGTTGTGTAAGAATAGGTTCCAGATGGAAAAGTTGGCGATAAAACATGTTCTAGTTTCGTCTGTAGCGTAATCAAACGGCCAGTGTTCTCGTGATTCCATGACGTGGACAATTCTTCACCATCACCTTTTCTCAACCATTTTTTAACTATATATATTTTCAACTAAAATAAATAAGAAGATAACAAACAGAAAAAAAATAGAGAAAAAGGACAAAAGAACTCTCTGTTCTTCTTTCTTCTTCAACAACCAGTAGTACCCTTCTCTCTATAACTTCATCATCTCTCTGTTTTTCTCTGTTCCGTATCTGTACTTTGTTTTCAGGTAAAAAAATGATTATCTCATCATCTCTCTTTAGCACGTACGCACACACACGTGTGAAGCTATGTTGTTCTTGTTCTTATGAGTCATTAACTTTTGCTTTGTTTCTTGTGATTCGACTCAGCAGTCTTATCTTCAAAAAGAAGAAAACAAAAAGTATATATATATATCGGTCACGTCTAGTGGTTAGTTTTTATCGGTACGACTAAGTCTTCAGACATCTGTTCACGTTTCAAACTTTTCTCGTCACTTCGATAAGAAACTAAGGATTACTAATGTTTGTGTCTGTTCTATACATGCATATACTCTGTATATTGATTGGTTCCTAAGAAGATATCTCAGAAAACGTTTGTTTCATATGTTTCAGTCACTGAAGATATGGTGAAGAGCCTTAAAGTGGATCCTCTAGCCAAGGTCACTGCCTCCACCACTTCCATGGTAAAACATTTCTATCTTCTTTTGTGTAATCTCTTGGGAACAGTATATCTTCTCTGTTAATTAACATTTTATGTCTTTGTGTACTTGTTTGTTTTGGTTTTGGGGGTCTAGAAGAGACAATCAGGGCCATATTATGAAACTCTTGAGACATATCAAGGCCTGCCTTGTCCTTATGGTGGCTACTATGGATTCTACTATCCAGGTCCTGATGGTTCAGTTGGAGAATCAAATGATCATGGATACTATGGTTATGAGTACCCGGTAACTCCTAAGTTTCTTGCGAATCAAGGATTAATTTACTCGATGAATCGAGCTTTTTAACTGATCATTTTCTTGGTCTTTATTTGAAGGTTATGCAAGGTGAAGATGGATCTTTAATTTACATGATGCCAGGGTTCCAATCTTATGATGTTAGTCCAACTTATATGCCTATAAGCCCGATCGGTGTAACAAGCCAGGCACTTCATTCACCCATGTATGCAGCTCAAGGGTATTATCAAAACCAATACAGTTATGGAAATGTTTCATTTCCTACCTATGTATGGGACCCTATTGGAGACAAGTATGTGTATGGTGTTGCTTCAAGTAACCAGCCTTTGAAACAAAACATATCTTCTTCAAGTCATAACCACAGCAGTTATTACTCAAAGAACAAGACTTCTTATGGCATGGGAGATAGGCCTAAAACACCGCAAAAAGTAACATGGTCCTTCCTTTATTCTTCTTCTTCTTCTATCTTTTCACATATACTGAGAAGACTTGACTGATATTTTTCTTTGTTGTTTTGTTGGTCTTATATGAATTACAGAACAACTATGCTCGACTCCCAAAGTCTGGAGCTTTAAACAAAGATAATGGTAATAGTAGGGAAGGAGAATGTGAGTCTTGTTTGTTGGATGTTGAAGGGAATGGAAGAAGCAAGGGTGTAGATTCTGTGATAAAAAGGGATCAGTATAACCTCCCTAGCTTTCAGACCAAGTATGAAGAAGCAATGTTCTTTGTGATAAAATCTTATAGCGAAGACGACATTCACAAGAGCATCAAGTACAATGTTTGGTCTAGCACTCTCAACGGGAACAAGAAGTTAGACAATGCATATCAAGAATTTCAAAAGAAGATTGCAGAGAAAGGTGGAACGTGCCCGGTCTTCCTCTTCTTCTCGGTAAAGCAGCATACTCTCTATGTTTCATATACATACCAAAATTAAGAAACCTACTTTTATCTAAAAACATCATTAAAATATATATTAAAAATTATAAAATGTAATTGGTATAACAGTTTTCAATAAAATTAAACATAGAAAACTCAAAAGATTTTATATTTAAAAACCCCAAAAATCTTCTAAAACATGATATATTATGAAACGGAATGAGCATCATTTATTCATTTTTGAGACATCTCTTGATGGTCTCTGATCGGTATTGTTGTACTTAGGTGAATGCGAGTGGTCAGTTTTGTGGTGTAGCTGAGATGACTGGGAGAGTGGATTATGAGAAGAGCATGGAGTTTTGGCAGCAAGATAAGTGGACTGGCTATTTTCCTGTCAAGTGGCACATAATCAAAGATGTTCCAAATCCACAGCTAAGGCATATAATACTAGAGAACAATGAGAACAAGCCTGTAACAAATAGCAGAGACACACAAGAGGTAAGCACACAATCTTTAGTGGATCAAGAACAACTCATCTCATAGTGTTTCCTTAATATATATAGGTGAGGTTGCCTCAAGGGAATGAAGTGTTGGATATCTTCAAGAACTATGCAGCAAAGACATCTATATTAGATGATTTCGATTTTTATGAAAACAGAGAGAAGGTAATGATACAGAAGAAGCTAAGGTTACATCCGGTTCAGATGAAGGTACTGATTCTCTCTCCTCTTTAGATCTCCCAATCATCCATTTTCTCGTACTATGTATGTTATTCTCATGAGGAACATGACCTCTCTCTTTAATGTATTTGATTACAGAAGAAAGAAGAAGAAGAAGACAACTTGGTTGCTGACTTCAAATCAATGGAGATATCAAATATAGTGAAAGAGGGAAACACAAACTTAACAGGAACTGTGAGCTAACTAGAAGAAGCTGTTGTGTGTTGGTTTGGTTTGGATTTTATTACAACTGAGTGGCTTCTTGTTCTATTGTTTTGTTGTTTTGTGTGTTTTCAAATTTGTAATCACTGGCAATGTAAGAATTTGATTTTTATAGTGAAACTTGAGGACAATAAAAATGTTAGAAAAAGGATTATACATGAAATGAGTTCTCTCTTCAATGTCACCTTCAACGTACTGGCTTAAATTTAGTTGTTATACCTTGTTATGATACTCTAATCGTTAAGCCGTCTTAGCTCAGTGGTAGAGCGCGTGACTTTTAATCCCGTGGCCGTGGGTTCGATCCCCACAGACGGCGACTTTATATTTTTTTTTTAAGTGATCTTCGTTTTTTCACTATTGTTACCACTTACTAATTACAACGTTACATGGTTCCCACGTGAATATTATTTTGTGTGTGTGTGGTGCTTTGCTGTGTGTGTGGTGTTTTGCTGTGTTACTGTAAGTGAATTTGAAAAATGTATAAAAGCTTCTGTTTTGTCTTTGTGCATTGGTTGTTGATTCACATGATTCTCATACATTCTTAAGCTGTAATTTGTTGGGTTATCCTATACTTTTCCGGATTTTTTCTGTTAAAACCTGACTTGTGTAACAAGAAACCAAACTTTTTTTTTTTGACAAGGAATTCGTAACGTGTTTAAACATGCGCGATAATAATAATTGATCTATGATATAACATGGGATTGCTTGTGCCTACAAGAGAGGGTGTACACAACAACAACAAGCCAAGTCAGTTCCTAATTATTTATTTCTAACAATTAAGCAGATGCGTAAAAGTCTTGACAAACTCTATTTCTCACAATCTATACAATGTTTGTACGTTTAAAGCTTTTTGTTTGGAAGAAAGAACAAAGCCATACACGTTTTCTTTTTTCTTCTCTAAACGGTTAGACCAATATTGGTGGCGTTTAGGACATTTGAACTAGAATTAGACCTAACTAGAATATAGTCAAATGTGGTATAATTAAGTGTATTACAATATGAATAATTTACGAAACAGAATATACATGGAAATGATATATAAATCTTTTATACCATAAATTTAGATTTCGTCAGGTGAAAAAACGAGTTTTTCATCATATATATACGTGAATTTTCATAGGAAGATTTAAAGTGGTGCAGGTAGACATAATTTTTGTTATACAAATAAAATTATTGGTTTAATATTTGTTTGTATAATATTTTTATAATTTTTAGTTTCTAATAGCGTAATAAGCTAGCATTAAGAGAAAACTATTCTATAAAAGGTATCTTCTTCAAATTTATTTTTTTGTCAAAAAGGTATCTTCTACTTAATTTTTGGCAACGTTATTAAAGGCTTCTTTAATTTAATAGCAATAAACATTATTTTGACCAGAAACAAAGTACTAAACGTTAGTATAAAAGGTGAAGAAGGACAAGGTGTAACAGCTCACGATCAAAATCAAAGACAATATTATTATTCTGTGAAAGCAAACCTTTTGAGGTATCATCAATAATGGCGAAGAAAGCAGTATTGATCGGAATCAACTACCCTGGAACCAAGGCGGAGCTACGAGGCTGCGTCAACGATGTTAAGCGGATGCACAAATGCCTAGTCGATCGGTTCGGTTTCTCCGAGAATAACATCACTGAGCTGATCGATACGGACAACTCTTCCACCAAACCTACCGGCAAGAACATCAGACGTGCGCTGTTGAATCTAGTTGAGTCGGCTAGATCGGGTGATGTTCTCGTCGTTCATTACAGTGGACATGGGACGAGGTTGCCGGCTGAGACAGGGGAAGATGATGATACTGGTTATGATGAATGTATTGTTCCTTGCGATATGAATCTTATTACCGGTAAGTGAGTTAAGTTGACTTTGACTTTATCCTGTCTTGATGATGATTTTATCCTGTCTTGATGAAAATATAGCCTTTTATTACCACTTCGATTGGTTATAGGTTGAGGAATAATAGTTAGATCCATAATAATTATCTTTGTTGGGATTAAAGTAAATCTCGAATTTATTTGAAGATGTTTAAAAGAATAGATTCTGTAGGATTTCAGATTCAATCCGAGGTTGGAATCTTGATGAATTGAAACATGCTTTGATGTTTTCATTTGGTTAAAATATTACATGGTTTGAGTCTTGGCCTAAGTGATGTACAGGTCTAATGACCTAGTCCTAATCGTTAAAAAATCAAATGCAATTTATCATCTCAAGATTTTTTCATATGATTATACTTATGTGGTGATTCTATTCTCAGATGATGAGTTCAGGGAGCTTGTAGAGAAGGTGCCAAAAGATGCACAAATTACAATTATATCAGACTCTTGTCACAGTGGTGGTCTTATAGATGAAGCTAAGGAGCAGATAGGAGAGAGCACAAAGAAGGATAAGAAGGATAAAAATGATAAGAAGGATAAAAAGGATAAGAAGGATAAGAAGAAGACAAAGAAAGACTCTGGAACCTCTTCCAGATTTGGAATCAAAGGTTTGGTGCTTGAGGCTGTAGAAGAAGCATTTGAATCTCAAGGGATCCACATTCCTCACCACAAAGAGGAGAAAGAAGAAGCCAAAGCTAAAGAGGTTGAACTAGACAATGGTGAAGAAGTCCATGTTGTGAACAAATCTCTGCCTCTACAAACCCTAATAGACATCCTCAAGCATGACACAGGGAACAATGACATCGAAGTTGGTAAAATCAGACCAACACTTTTCAACGTGTTTGGAGAAGATGCATCTCCAAAGGTAAAGAAGTTCATGAAAGTGCTTCTAACGAAGCTACAAGAAGGTAAAAGTGAAGGTGGGATATTGGGAATGGTTGGGAAGCTAGCTCAAGAGTTTCTTGAACACAAGCTGAACGATGATGAAGAGTACGTGAAACCTGCGATGAAGACACACGTGGAGAGAAAGCAAGAGGTCTATGCAGGTGCACGCAGTGGTTCTCTTGCTGATAATGGTATTCTGTTAAGTGGTTGTCAAACCGATCAAACATCTGCTGATGCAAGTCCTGTGGGTAAGCCTGAACTGGCTTATGGAGCATTTAGTAACGCTGTGCAGATCATACTTGGGGAGGCAAAGGGTGAGATTACATACAAGGAACTTGTTATGAAAGCAAGAAAGCTTCTTAAGAAACAGGGATACGATCAACGACCTGGGCTGTATTGCAGCGATAAGTATGTGAATGCTCCGTTTATTTGTTAAGGGTTGTAACTCAAAAAAAAGTATTTTGAGTTTCGTGTTGAATAAGTTATGTGATTTCTTTGTTGTTATGTTATTATAACTTTGATTTAGTGTCAAGTGTTCATTGTTATATTTATAAAATGTTCTTATTTCATTAAAATCCTCAAATATAATTTCTGGAAACTATGATTTCTGAAAATAATTTTTTTACTTCCTGATTTTGTACAAATAGGACAAGAAGTACTGCTTTTGGTCTAAACCTGCAAGAATACAAAGCGACACAAATCAGTCGCCAAAGAAATCATTCAAGAGCTACTCAAGATGGAAACTACATGAAAAAGGTTTTGTAATAATACCTTGTAATACAGTTTCGACAGCCATTAGGGAGGGATAGAGAGGCCTATACTATTCGCTGATTATCAGCAGTAGTTTCTGTGCGTATAACTCGAATTCTCTTGTGGCTTTGACGTGCCTGCACAGAAAATGAATACACTTTTAAGTTTTCTCCTCGCCAACACTAAAGAGAGAGTACTAGAGAAATTTTGCAAAGGGATTACTTGTTTGGAAAGAGCTTTCTCAATGGATCCCCAGATGGGAAGAATGAGGCCACCCATAACGTTTACTTCCTGTATTCTTCTTCCAACTTTGCAGCTTACACTTAGGTCCGTGCATACACTGTACCTCACATACAAACTCATATCATTAATTCACAATGCTACATCAACAGTTATGAGCGACAAGGCATAAAACTTGAAACACTCATCTATTTTTCTGCCTGAAGAAAAGGGGTTATTTGGTGGTGGTGTGCTCTGCCTTTTTTTGGGTCACGAAAGACATTTTAAACTAAATACTTTTTGGTCACGAAAGACATTTTAAACTAAATACCGAACGGATTTAAAACGATTACAACCGGAGGTACACTCAACTGCTAGTCAATAAACTAAGATTACAACAATAAGGGCGATAGAAATGTTAAAGGGACGAATAAACCTATAAAGATGCTTCACTTGAGATCCTGAAACTGATATTCCTAAGAATATACTAAAATCAGGATATGAACCAATGAAGGGGGACCCTAAACAGCAGGTTTGAAAACGGTTGGTGGACACAACACTGATGATGAGAGACTCTCCTTTACTTCAACTAATAAGTATGTAACTAATAAAACCATTAGAGGATGAGATTGTCTCGGGTTTTCGATGGAACTTTGTCGAAAGCTAGCTGTTGGCCGGCAAGAGCAGCTGAGTCACTCTAGAACCGTAGCTAAGCTAAGTGTGTACTCTGCTCTATTTTTTGTAATGACATTATATAGAGATTAATTTTATTACATATGAAAGCTACCCTGTTTATGAATACATATGCAACAAATATACGTAAAGAACACTCGAATTCATAATAATAACAAAACGTACAATTTCTTATATCTTGGGTATTTCTAAATTAAGTTGACATATGAAAATACATTTTTAATACAATAAATTTCGACATTTAAAACCAATGAAAGCATATCTACCACTACCAATAATCGTCCGACAATGTATGGTTTGTGTTCTTCGCATTCACTATTACTAACACAGCCAACTACCACCAACAAGGACTGGAAGCTGGAACGAATATTATAGAAAAGCATTTCGAATAGCTCGCAAATCTTCCATTAACATTAAAGTTAGATTATACATTAAACAACAGTGATGTGATAATAATTAAATCCACATTACATTCACTCAAAATTCTTCATCATATCATGCAATCACACTATCATTGTTTCCCCGCTGATCTTTGCACTCTTCTTCGTCCATAGTGTCGCATAGATCACTCCCCCTAGTCTCTGGCAATGTGACCGCAAACAAACCAAGCAAACCTATAGCTAAACCGAACAACCCGAACGACCAAAACCCGTTTTTTCCGACCAGCCGCAACCATAATCGGGCTGAAAACACCGCCAAGCACCAATGCCTGTCTAGTCATTGCGATTGCCGAGTTCCTCACGCATGTCGGAAACAACTCGATTGTGTATATCATCTCAATGTTAAAAGCCGAACACGCGCAAAAGTAAGATACCAGCTCTAATACCAGATGTAACGCCCCGCAGTTTCCCATTCTCATATTCTGTAACGCGAATATGAGAACGCTGGAAACACCGCCTAAGGCCGTAAACCCGATGAGTGCGTTTCTCCTGCTGAGTTTATCCACAAATAAAAGCGTTATGAGGTTCGCTGGCAAATCCATCAACGCGTTAAACGCTGTACTCATATAAACGTTGAAATCGAGATTCGATAACGCTAAAGGCATCCCGTAGTAGACCAAACCAATCCCAAACGCAACCGCCATAACCGCGGTTAATCTCCTTAGCGCCCATCTCTTCTCCACCAACACCTTCATGGCCGTGTAGATGTTAACGCTAGGCTTCTCCTCTTCCTCCTCCTCCTGAGATGGTAAGCTCGAGAAGCTCACGGTACCATCACTCGACGGAATCGAAGCGACTCTTTTGAGAATCGAAATGGCTTCTTCTCTACGGCCTCTAACGAACAGCCACCTCGGAGACTCACAGACGAAATACCGAACAAGAACACAGTAGATTATGGTCGGAACCGAAGTCCAGATGTAGAGAATCCTCCACGAGTTCCCTCTATTGAGATAAGCCATCGCAGGGAGAGACAAGAAGCCAAGCATGAATCCAAAGAAGCTCATGATCCCGACACGTCCTCTCCATCTCTTCCCGACAAGCTCCGTCGAGAGGACAAGCGCACACGTCCCGATCGTCGCTCGACCGAACCCGTTGACGAACCGGAGAAAAGCGTAAACCCAAATGTTCGGAGAGAAAACCGTTAGCATCGTTGATATCGACATCAAGAGACAGGAGAGAAACAACATGTTTTTCCGACCGAGCGAAGAATCTGCTAACGTGGAGAGAATCAAGCCTCCGAATAAACACCCGACGAAGAAGGAACTCTCCGGCAAGCCCTTGACGAACGAGCCCGAGCATTGGAGACCCCATTCGGAGATGACGGAGACGTAAGGAGGGGAGTCCCAGGACCATGAGGTTTTGGGGAGGATGCAGATGTTGGAGATGGAGTCGTGACAGAACGAGTCGGTGGTGGTGGTGCAGTGCCACTTGGGTTCGAAGTCTGTGAAGACGGAGATGAATGTCTGTTGAGCGTCGAAAACTCCGGAGAATGAGACTAAAGTGGCTTGGAGAAACTGGGCCCACCCGAAGCTTCCAATGTATCTCTCGATGGTGTCGTCCAGAGATCTAGGAGGAGGTGGCGAGTTTGAATCGTTCAGAAGCGGCTGAGTTGGTTCAGCCATGTTGGACGAGTTTTTTTATTTCTCTCTCTCTCTCTCTGTTTTTTTCTCTTTCTTTCTTCTTTTGTCTTGTGAAGCAGCTTCTCGAACGGCGAGTCTTTCGTCTGCTTTTATTACAGAACATTGTGTTGACTTTTCTACATGGTTATAAAATTATTAAATTAATTTGTTTATAAAATTTTCTACGAATACATGCTTACATTTGATTTTTTTTTTCAAAACTTGCTTATATTTGATTAAATTCAAATTTGCTGAAATAATCGGATATACACATTATTTATATGTGAATATACTAAGTATACATCATGCTTCATGTATAGATGTTCTAGACACTAAAGTTTAGTCTAGAACTATGTCAATCAATCAAGTTTTTATTTCTTTAAAAAATCTTACAGTAAAAACTTTTAGAAAAAAAAATATATGTGAAGAGCTTATTCTTAGAAAAAATAGTTTTTACAAAATTACAACAAAAAGAATCACAGCAGATAAGTTTAGAACTTAATTTTTCTACAATAAAGAAAAACATAATGATACAGTTCATTTATAATCAATAATTTTATATATTTTATGAGAATTAAGTTTAACACACTAATTGGAATTCTCGTACCAAGATTCACACCTAACTGATTTTAATTATACCATACTGATTTTTTTTTTGTAAGTTCATCGTTAGTGTTCAGCATAATTAATTAATAAATTGCTTGAAATATTAATAAACTTTCAGTCAAACTACTTGCCTAAGTAATTTATACGTCAAATAAGAAGTTTTTTTTTTATGTTCAATTTTTAGAGGTTTTAGATGATATATGCAAACGTTTTAAGTTTTCTATATATTTTAGCCGTTTAATCATTGGTTATGTTGGTGTGATTTTTCTGTGTATACTAAATCTGGAGCCTGGACATTACTATGAATCTATCTTATAAATCCATCAAAACAAGAGTGTATCTTATTCTGACTTACGCTTGTATTATTACTTAATAAAATACAATGCCACGCTGTAAAGTTAGTGCAAGTTAACCAGTTTGGAAGGAAAGTGTAGCCTGTTACTGTTAGACAATAGGCTGGGTTGGTTGAGATCACGAGACACATGTGCGAAACAAACTAATACCAACTTGTACTTAAAACAATGCAAAGAACAAGATAGTGTATCAATAAGGGTGGACACGGAGCGAATATCTGAAATTTTAAAGATATCCGTGAATCGATCCGTTCTATACGAATAATCGACTTTTTGATCCAATCTGATTTTTGATATTTTGGATATCTGGTGTTATGGATATCTGAAAAATCAGTGAATATCCGAAATGATCCGATAAAAAATAACAAAAACTCATTTTTCAAATAAATTAAAAGAAAAAAAATAATATGAAATAATAATATTTCATTACAAATTATTTTAAAACTAAGTACTTTTAAAAATTTAATGATCAAATAATTATTTTAGTGGATAAAATAAGTAAAAATCTATATAGAGATATTAAATTATATATGATTTTATATATACATATATATGCATATGTACATTACAGATCAGATTAGATATTCGTTTTTTAAATGAGTATTTGTGATTTGTTCCTTATTTAATAGATATTGAATTTTAGTATTTGCTTTGATTCGTAAAATTACGGATATTCGGATTTTTGGATCAGATCGATACAAATAACGGATCAAATCAAATTATATGGATAATTTTTCCGCCCCTATATCAAAACAGTTTTTTTCTGGTCAAACATAACAGTTTTTTCTTTGCTAGATTTTTCTAAAAACAAAAACTTTTGAATTACTGTCTATATTGCGTCGTATTCACTTACTATAGAAGAACATAAAAGGGATAGTCATTGACTATATTATTATTTGTATACAGTACAGTTTTCATCGTTTGTGACTAGAATATGTAAGCAAAGCAGGGTTTGCCACACACTTAGATAAGCATTTTATCCGTTAAATTTGATTCGATTTGTTATTTGTTGTTATTCAATCCGAAAATTTTGGATATCTATAGGCTTTCGAAGCAAAGTAAATAATAAAATCCAATATCCGTTAAAATTGAAATAAATCACAAATATTAAAATTTTGAGAAGCGAACATCCGATCCAATCCGTCAATATATAAATACATGTATATCTTGATTATATTTAAAATTCTAAATGTATAAAATTATATAATTATTATTCTAACATATGATTTGACATATTATATTCACATTATTACTTATATAAAATTATTACATAAAAGGAAGAGAAAACATTTATGAAAATTATAATTTTTTCTTAAGTTTTGTGTTATTATAATTTTTAGTTACATGAAAATTATTACATGTAGATTCGCTACTTTTTTTAATTTTTATCTTTTATATCATGCAAAAAAATATTTTACAAAACAAATTTGTATCAAATTGTTAAGATTATTTGTATTAATCAAAACAAATGAGATATTCGTAAGTGTTCGTAAATATTTATTTATTTTCCGAATATTCATTTTTCCGAATATTAATATTTTTTTGAAACAAAACAAATCGAAAATTGATATCCGTAATATTCGAAGCAAATCACAAGTACTTTCAAAAATCTGGATATCCGATCTGTGCTCAGGCCTAGCGAGACTCATCATATCCACAAGTTCATTTTTCAAGCTTTTTTTCTATTCAAAACTAAATCAAAACAATTTTTTGACTAAATCAAACCAAATAAATAAACAAAACTAAATCAAAACTTTTGACTACAATCCGTTTGATTGATGTGGAAGAAAAATCTGCTTCATTAGCCATAAAATATATAGACATTAAAGAGAAGTATACATCATGTTTCGTATGTGATTTTTTTAGGTTGGACTAGCCTTAAAATTCGAAAATTGATTCCATATTTTATTACAAGAAATTTAAAATATACACTAGCACCATTTCTATTAAACACATTAAATTAGTTTTATAAATGGGTTTTCGATTATGTTTGATCCCTTGATATAATGGACTGTTGGCCCGAAAATAAAATTAAAAAACTTCACTTCAAAAAATTGTAATTGACCTCGTTAGAATTTTTCAAATTCACCTGAGTAATTACAACATACAAAAAGAAACTTCAAACGAAATGTGAAATCAAATTATTATGCTGGAAAATGTAAAGTATGGATATATTTTGATATTTAAAATTTCTTTTTTTCACAACTAATTTATAGAATATCCTAATCTGAATTTATCTCATTCAAATATCTTAATAAGTGGATTAAAACAGTAATTACTGAATCTTATAAATATATTTCTAGAAATCACAGCTTTTTTATGTGTGATTTCTTTTAGGTTGGACCATCTTTACAAATTTTATTAAATGTATTTTTATACTTAACCAATGTTACATGCATATATATATATATATATATATATATATATATATATATTAAGATCAAGATATCTTTTTCTGTTTGGAACTAAATCCCAGAACATTATGCATTTATAAATAACATCTACATCCATGTAAAACAAAAGTATTTTTAATACTAGATAATTATGTTATTATAAATTATAAAAGATATTACAAACAATTGTACAGTTGATAATTCTATTTCCTTCTATGATTCTTATGAATATTTACATTTGATTGCACCACTTGAATTTTTTTAACAAATCCACAATTGACAGTATTATTTTATATTATGTTGCAGATTTTTGTAAAATTTTCTCTATTAATTTACATAATTATGTTTTTGTAGAATTTGAAACACAGACTTCATATAAAAATATTAATAAATCTTTAGTTAAACTGAACCAAAAAAACTTCCAAACACATCTACACTCTGATAAACGTCAATCTCTTGCAGTTATTTTAGCATCTTCGTTACGAAACTAAGACATTATCATGTTTCCGTTAAATAGATTCTTGCACTCAATGGTGTTGTTTTTGTTCCGTCTAATACTATGCTTGATCATTATCATTGATTACTGAAAAAGAAAGTTTAAAACACTATAACGACATATAAATTATAAAAAATGATATATCGGAGGGAAAAGTTCAAATATTATCGGAAACATAATTGTTTAGTCATATACTAGATGTAATATATACATGATCCAAAATTTTAACAAACTTTTAACAGTTTTGAAATATTCATTCCTAAACAGTTGTATTCTAAAATTCAAATATGAAAACATACACAAAACTTCTAATATCCTTTGATATTTATATTATTCATAAAAAAATATTTTCCAGTATATATGAACAAAATTACATTAGTTATTTCTATATCAAATAATTATAAAATAAAAAAAGCTCGCGGGGATGCGCAGATAATAATCATACTAAACCCATTTGGCACAATCGTAACGTGGCCAGACAAGTCATATCAGTATGATCGATGCGGAGACTCGACACGTAAATTCTTTTTAAACACACACAAAATACTTACAAAATTGAGGAAGTGAGACGAAGCAGCTAGAAGAAAACGATCTGGTTTGAGTTGACTTGCATGTTTCCACCGATCTCAATAGAGTTCGAAGATTTTTTTTTTTGTCACGAAGATAAATTAAACAGTGTTATAGCAAATGTAAAATATTTGATAAAACAGATAACGGAAAAACATTTACGATAATAGCCTTTTTTTTTTGACAAAGAACATTTGCGTAAAAGCTATTGTAGTTTTATGGTATTCTCTTTTCCTTAACGAAGTGACGAAATTTTGATAAATATGAAAGATGTATGGTTAAACTGGTTTGGTACCATCACTTGCACCTCAAACTCCATGTTTAAATCCTTAGTTTGTCAATAAAAAAGTATACATATATGATTATCTATTTTCAGGAAATTAGGACACCAGTTTTCCTGGTGTTTTATTTGATTTTTTTTTAGCAAACTTCAAATAAAACACCAGAAAAATACTGTGGCCATGAAGTTTTTCCTTATCTAAGTTATAAACATATTAAGTAATAAAAAAAGTTAACCACTTAAGCTAGAAAACTAGCTGACCGACAAAAAAAACAAGAAACTAGTTGCAATTAGGAAGTCACCACTACAAGAAAACAACATTTTGGCGAGAAAAATTAACGAGGAAATAAAATCCTCGTAAAATTACGTCGACTTTACGAAGAAATTACAAAGAAAGAACAAAACGTCGTTATTTCCTCGTAAAGTAACGAAGAAAACATTTCCTCATTAAAACAACGTAAAGTTACGTGGTTTTAACGAGGAAATTCTCTTTCCTCGTTAAAACCACGTAAAGCTTGCATCATCTTTACGAGGAAATGAAGAAATAGAGTTTCCTCGTAAACACAACGTAAATTCGCGTCTTCTTTACGAGGAAATGTTTTACGTGATTTTAACGAGGAATACTAAAGCACATTTGTTTTTGCTACCTACCTATTCCTCACAAATTCCTCACAAAAGTTCAATATAAATATGGAAGTTTCAACATCATTTTAAACACACCAATATTGAGGTTTGAGGTTTGGAATGAAGAGTAGAAGATAAGAAAGATGGTATTTGTGGTTTGGGGTTTTAGATTTTAAACACACCAACATCGTTTATTTCCTCGTAATTTCCTCGTGGGTTTACGAGGTTTTAACGAGATATTTTGTCTAAACCCCTAAACCCTAAACCCCAAATCCCATCTTTCTTCTATTTTGTCTAAATCCCAAACTCCAAACCCCATTAATAATTTTATAATTTTCAAAAGATTATATTTTCAAATCTTCAAAAGATTGTATTTTTTTTGCAAAATAAATAATTTGATTTTGTATAAGTTTATATTAGAAAGAAGAGATTGATATTAGAAGTTAAAGAATTGTGGTTTTAAATTTTGAGTTTTAAAATTTGGAATGAAGAGTAGAAGATAAGAAAGATGGTGTTTGTGGTTTGGGGTTTTAGATTTTAGGCGTTTAGAAAGCATACCTCGTTAATTCCTCGTAGTTAACGAGGAAATAACGACGAAAATAAAAAAAAAGCAAATGCGAGCCTCGTTAATTCCACGTAAGACGAAATCGTCGTAAAGGCCTCGTAAGCTTACGTGGAATTACCGAGGCCCGTCATTTATTTCCTCGTAATTTCCTCGTGGGTTTACGAGGTTTTAACGAGATATTTTGTCTAAACCCCTAAACCCTAAACCCCAAACCCCATCTTTCTTCTATTTTGTCTAAAGCCCAAACTCCAAACCCCATTAATAATTTTATAATTTTCAAAAGATTATATTTTATCATTTTCAAAAGATTATATTTTCAAATCTTCAAAAGATTATATTTTTGTTGCGAAATAAATAATTTGATTTTGTATAAGTTTATATTAGAAAGAAGAGATTTATATTAGAAGTTAAAGAATTGTGGTTTTAAATTTTGAGTTTTGAAATTTGGAATGAAGAGTAGAAGATAAGAAAGATGGTGTTTGTGGTTTGGGGTTTTAGATTTTAGGCGTTTAGAAATCATACCTCGTTGATTCCTCGTAGTTAACGAGGAAATAACGACGAAAAAAATGTGAGCCTCGTTAATTCCACGTAAGATGAAATCGTCGTAAAGGCCTCGTAAGCTTACGTGGAATTACCGAGACCCGTCTTTTATTTCCTCGTAATTTCCTCGTAGGTTTACGAGGTTTTAACGAGATATTTTGTCTAAACCCCTAAACCCTAAACCCCAAACCCCATCTTTCTTCTATTTTGTCTAAATCCCAAACTCCAAACCCCATTAATAATTTTATAATTCTCAAAAGATTATATTTTCAAATCTTCAAAAGATTATATTTTTTTTGCAAAATAAATAATTTGATTTTGTATAAGTTTATATTAGAAAGAAGAAATTGATATTAGAAGTTAAAGAATTGTGGTTTTAAATTTTGAGTTTTGAAATTTGGAATGAAGAGTAGAAGATAAGAAAGATGGTGTTTGTGGTTTGGGGTTTTAGATTTTAGGCGTTTAGAAAGCATACCTCGTTAATTCCTCGTAGTTAACGAGGAAATAACGACGAAAAAAAATGTGAGCCTCGTTAATTCCACGTAAGACTCTTACGAAATCGTCGTAAATGCCTCGTAAGCTTACGTGGAATTACCGAGGTCCGTCTTTTATTTCCTCGTAATTTCCTCGTGGGTTTACGAGGTTTTAACGAGATATTTTGTCTAAACCCCTAAACCATAAACCCCAAACCCCATCTTTCTTCTATTTTGTCTAAATCCCAAACTCCAAACCCCATTAATAATTTTATAATTTTGAAAAGATTATATTTTCAAATATTCAAAAGATTATATTTTTGTTGAAAAATAAATAATTTGATTTTGTATAAGTTTATATTAGAAAGAAGAGATTGATATTAGAAGTTAAAGAATTTTGGTTTTAAAATTTGAGTTTTGAAATGTTAAGAAGATTATATTTTCAAATCTTCAAAAGATTATATTTTTGTTGCAAAATAGAAAATTTAAATAAATAATTTGATTTTGTATAAAGTTATATTAGAAAGAAGAGATTGATATTAGAAGTTAAAGAATTGTGATTTTAAATTTTGAGTTTTGAAATGTTAAGAAGATATTGAGGTTAAAAGGAAGATATGTTTGTAATATATGAAGTAGAATATAAGAAAGATGGGGTTTAGGGTTTGGGGTTTGGGGTTTCTGATTTTAGAGGTTTAGAAATTTACCTCGTTAAAAACTCGTAATTTACGAGGCATTTACGAGGACCAGAAAGACGGGCCTCGCTTATTCGTCGTTGGATTTGGGACGGGCCTCGCAATTTCCTCGTAAGTTTACGAGGATTTTACGAGGAAATAAAAGACGGGCCTCATTAATTCCTCGTAAAGCTACAAGGAAATTGCGACGCCTTCGTAAGTTATATATACAACCCAAACCTCACACTCTCCATTCGTCCCAACTTCCTCTCCAATTCCTCCCCATTTTCTCTCCAACTCCTCTCCCATTTCTCTCTCCTTCGAAATGGTAATTTCCTCGCTCCCCATAATTAGTTTAGTATATTAGGTGGTTAGTTTAGGGAATTTAGATAGGTTTATGGAATTTATGTTCGTTAGATAGATTTTTAAATTATTGATGATAGATTTTTTATTATTGATGATTATAAACTCAAAAAATATATTTTTGCAGGTTCGCAAGAACATGCTTACTGCTCACTACTGAGACATGTTCGGTGAGCCTGGTAGTCAGTTAGACCCTCCAGGTTCTTCTTCAGGTGCCGGCGGTTCCGTGTGAGTGGATTCGAGGCCTTCATCGACGTTATAGCGGCCACAAATCCGGAATGAGAAACTTTGTTGAGGAACATGGAACAACAAAATCCCATTCCAGGCGAGTCATCGGGCACACATGACGAGGAGGATGTTACGAGGAGGAGCAAGGAATTCTACGAGGCGATGAACGGGCCTTAGTTTTTTTTCGGTTTATGTATTATAAAATCCAAAACTTATTTATATATAAAATATTTTGTTGCATTTGAATTTTATTTAAAATTTATTTATAAACCACAAATATATAAATATTTTTACTAAATTAAATTAATAATTATTAAATTTATCAATATTATTTATTAATTCGAAAATTCGCATTATACGAGTTATTTACGTTGAAAGCTAACCGAGGAATTTACGAGGAATATTTTACGAGGTATTTACGAGAAAAGCTTTTCAAGGAATCTACGTGGAGTTTACGAGGAATATATTTCAAGGAAGTTACATCAAATTTACGAGGATTTCTTTTCAAGGAAATTACGTGTAAGTAACGACGAATGCATCGTGTGGTTTCTACGAGGAAAGCCCGCGAGGATTTTACGAGGAAATGCGGCGAGGAACTTACGACGAAATCTTTACTTCGTTTTTACGAGGAAATGGTTGTCTCGCTACTTTACAAGGAAATGGCGATGAAATGTGTGTTACGACGGACGATAAACGACGAAACCCATTTCCTCGTTAATTCCTCGTAAACTTCCTTTTACGAGGAATTAACGAAAAAATTGGCCCTCGTTAAATATTTGTTTTCTTGTAGTGCACGTGATGTTAAATTGTATATTTCATCAATATAAGCATAATCTACAATTGAATGGCTTTTTGTTTGGTGTGTGCTAAAATAAATTCGAAAGTATATGATGATGTGTCTCCATTCCGAATGTTGCTGGCATATTCCATCCTGATCCTTAATACGTTTTGCCCCACCACGGAATTTGTGGACAAAAAATAAGTCTGTGTATACCAACATTTGAAACCAAATGATATAGGTATAGGGTATCACTGAATAACACAAATAGCGATAATATAATAGTTGAAAAATAGTTACTCTATTTTCGCTGAAAATTTTACTAATCAGGTGAAACAAAGTTTAATATTTTTTTATTAGTCTTCCACCGGTTGCTATTCAAAAAAAAAGGGAAAGTGGGTTAGTTTAATTTCTCTCATAGTTTTGGAAGGAGAAGTTAGAGCATCTGCATTAAAAAATCTAGGAAGAGGTTCACACGTTTTTCTAGAAAAATAATAATAAAAAAATTTAATACCAACGAACTCGTCTTTCTCCGCATCTTCCGTCTGAACCGCCACGTGGTGATCGACTATAGGTCAATTTTCTTTTTAGAAAAAAAATCAAACGTAAAAAAAAATAATAAAATATTAAAGTTGTGAACCCTAAATGGCGGTGCATTGATGGGCATGCTTAGGGGTGGGCATTTTACCCGGTACCCGAACCCGGTACCCGAATCCGACCGAAAAATTCGAACCGAAATCGAACCGAAGTAGCAAAATACCCGAACGGATATTAAATTAGGAGAGATTGGATATCCGAATCCGAACGGGTAATACCCGAACCCGAATGGATATCCGAAGATAACCAAACATATGTATACTTAGGTCTATATTCCTAGTTTACTTTATTAATTTTATTCAAAATATTTATTTTTATTATGCACATAGTTCAAAATTAGATAATTTACATATAACTGGAAAAAGGTGAAATTTTTACTCACTTAAAATGCATGTCAAGATTTTGTTTCATGCATTAACAAAAGTTACATCCAAAATTTAAAAATAATAATCAATTTATTATCTTTTATTTGTAAAATGTTATCTTCAAATTTATTAATCATTCGATTGTCAGAAAATAAAAAATCAGTTAAGTGAAATTTATATTTTTTAAATACAAAAAAACTTGAGAAATGAAAATTTTAATATTTTTTTTCCAAAATCTTAATATCCGAAAACCCGACCCGAAATACCTGAACCCGACCCGAAGTAAAGAAATACCCGAACGGGTATTACATTCCTATACCAAAATACCCGAAAATCCGAAATATCCGATCCGAATCCGAACGGATACCCGAACGCCCACCCCTAGGTATGCCCTTAGACCCAGTTTCCATTTTCATTATTTATTTATTTTATTCTACTATTTCTCACTTATTTACTCCACTTTAATTCTTCACCTTTACGCTGCTGGACGCTAGTTACCAATCAGACATACCCGGTGGTCACACAAAAGGTTAAACTATTCAAACATAAGATTTACCTTTCTAACTTGCTGCGCCACTAATATAATCTTAGGCAGAAACTAATCATAATAACCATCTTGGAAAATTATTTCACCACCTTTTTTCGGAACACCAATTGTTTCACCGCTCTATTTTAAAAATGTGTACAATTTCCTTACGTAAACATGGTTTGGGCTACAGGCATCTCTTGCACACAAGTAGGAGCTTAGATCTTATGGGCTATCTGGTCGGCGCGAAATCAAAAAAATTTCCAAGATCGGTTCTTCTATCAACACAAGAAACCCTCACCAAAGCGATAGCAGGAGGAAGAGAATGGCAAGGAGCACAGGAAATCCCTCAACCCAAAATCATCTCAGGAAGCCAACAACAGAGCAGGATCGATAGAATCACCTGCAGATCTGATGCAGCTTGGAGGCCGGGAACCCTAGCAGCTGGAGTGGCATGGAGCTTCTACAGCATCAATGGAGAGATGATCACATCTCAAAGTAAACTCCTCTTATATGTGAATTCGCCCCTCGTGACTGAGGGACTAGCTATGAGGGAAGCAATGGTTCATGCATTGTTTCTGGGATTCAATCGGGTGAATTTCGAATCGGACTCTATGAATTTGGTGGCAGCCATCGTCAACGGAGGCCCCGCATCGGAGCTTCACGGGATTGTCTCTGATATCTCTTTATGTTCAAGCGTGTTTTTTTTAGGCATTGTAATCATCGCGTTCTCTCTTTTGAGGACGGTTTAGTTAAGCAGTTGCTTGGTTCTCTTGTACCAGACCCTTGATTTAAGAATCTATTTATCGGGTTGACAAAAAAAAACATGGTTTGGGCTAGAAGCCTAGAAGATGCGTACAGATAAGTAACAAGTTATAATCAAGTACATTTTGCAAATGAAGATGCAATGAAACTATAAATTACTCAATGAGTGTTGGAAAGAAGTAAACAATAATTTTTTTGCAATGTCTAGTATTACACCAATTAGTAATCCAAAGTTTTGAATGGTTTTTCCGGAGTTAGATCGTCTTTATCAAGATTTAAGTTTCTTTCTCTATGGGGATGATCCCCTCGGTAAGGTAAGATCACTCAAGGGGATAATATAAATTGAAAAAAATTCCATAAATGAAAGTTTGAATATAGTTTCAGTGAGAAATATTTCTAACAAATTATACGAACAACTCCAATTGAGGTATACTCATAGGAGTTCTCGGAATAAAAAATAAATTGTATTCTGTATACCAAAAGTGGAGATATGAAATCTCAAACAGAAGTTATAATTTTTTTTAAAAGCCTTTCATATCCTCCTGTTTATTAATTGAGAAGTCATTTAACTGATTTTTGATTATGTGTTTCTCATAGATGAAGTTTCAAAAAATTGTTATAATTTGAATGGTTGATAATTTTTATTAATTATTTATTTTATTTGAATCTAAAAATAAAAGAAAATTCTGGAACTCATTAAAACAAGTTACCATATAATACATGTAATATTACAAATAATGGTTTATGGTAACTAATTGTAGAATTATAGAAAGAATAGATAATATGTCATCAATTTGTTTATTTTATCAATTTTTTTATTTGTAATTATATAAAATATTAATATCATTTTTATAAAAATATATATAATGGTTGTGTACTTTTATACAAAGAATTATATTTCTATGTAATGCATTATTATTATTATAACTTTTTATGTTTTTTTAATTCTGCACATGGTTTATAAATTGTTTATATATATATTTTAAAATTATTTAAGATCATTTTCATTCTAGCTTACAAAGTCATTTTATTAGAGTTCATATATCATTTATAAGACTTTTATCTAATCGTTATAAAGGTTTATAAATTCATTTATAATACATATAAAATGTTATAAAATCATTTGTAAATTCTTATAAATCTATTTATTATTGTATAAATGTGTTGTTATGATAATTATATATGTATTGTTAAAACTATTTTATTGTAAATTCAATTATTGTACTTTACATCGAAATGGTTTTCTAAATTCATTGGTTGTGTTATAGAACCACTTTACGTCGAAATGGTATAAATTATTGAATCACTTGAGTTATAGAACCACTTATTAGGATTTATGAAACTATTTATAAGGTTTTTTAAAATTTCTGAGAAATAATTCATAAAATATATAATTTATAAATATTTCATTAATTATTTATAATTGAATAGTAATTTTTTTTGAAAAAATCTATTACATTCTAATTTTTATTATTGTATCATAAAATATCTTTCATGGTACATGGTCATCGTTTTAATCTCTTTGACCATCATCTTATTGTAAACTTTTTTCCATGGTACATGGGCATATTTCTATTTTTTTAACAATTGTTTTAATAAAACTTTATATGAGGCTTAAATTAGTAGACTAACCACTATGAAATATCTATTAATTAGAGAAACGGAAATAACAAAGGTTCCAAACCTCATTTACCATTATCCTATGTTAGTTTATGATGCAAATATGCATTAAAACAATATTTTCATATTTTTGATTTTTTTCTCAAAATATGTGGGTTAACCCCTACGAAAATATTGAGTTTTAGGTTAAATGCTCTATATTTTTAGGCTTATACTCATTAGTGTTGTTTAAAATTTTCTAATCACTTTATACATTCTTATCATGTATGATAAACTCTCTTTCATGGTACATGGGCATCGTTCTAATTTTTAACAATTAAGTTAGTAAACTTCATATGCTACCTAAATCATTAGACCTACCACTATGAAATTTTTATTCTTGAGAGAAATGGAGACAACAAAGGTTCCAAACCTCTTTGACTATCATCGTATGTCAATAAGGGATGCAACTATGAATTTAAACAAGATTTTCTTATTTATTGATTTTTTTTTTCAAAAATCTGTGGGTTTAATCCCTATGAAAATATAAATATTTTTTTAATTTCTCTATATATTGAAGTTCATACTCATTTAAGTTGTTTAAAATTTTCTAACTGAATTATAAATTTGTACTAACCTCTATGAAATCTCTATTCTTTAGAGAAACGGAAATAAAAAAGGTTTCATACCTGCTTGACCATTATCCTATGTTAGTTTATGATGAAAATATGCATTATAAAAATATTGTCATATTTTTTTTTCTCAAAATATGTGGGTTAACCTACGAAAATATTGAGTTTTATGTTAAATGCTCTATATTTTAAGCTTATGCTCATTAGTGTTGTTTAAAATTTTCTTATCACTTTATACACTTTTATCAATGTAGTATAAAATCTCTTTTATGGTACAGGGGAATCGTTCTAATTTTTTAACAATTAAATAAGTAAAACTTCATATGCTGCCTAAATCATTGGACTTACCACTATAAAGTTTTTATTCTTGAGAGAAACAGAGACAACAAATGTTCCAAACCTCTTTGACCATCATCATATGTCAATACATGATGCAACTATGCATTTAAACAATATTTCCATATTTATTGAATTTTTTCAAAATTTATGGGTTAACCCTTACGAAAATATAAAATTTTTCGTTAATTTCTCTATATACTTAAGTTTATACTCATTAAAGTTGTTTACATTTTTTTAACCGCATTATAAATTTGTATTAATCTATTATAAACCATTTTCCATGGTACATGGGCATTGTTCTAATGGTTTTAACAATCGTTTTAATAAAACTTTATATGATGCTTAAATTAGTGGACTAACCACTATGAAATCTCTATTTTTTAGGACAAACAAAAACAATAAAGGTTCCTAACCTCTTTGAAAATTATCCTATGTCAGTGTATAAAGCATATATTTATTAAAAAATATTGTCATATTTTTGATTTTTTTTCTCAATTTTTGTAGGTTACACTATGAAAATATTGAGTTCTTAGGTAAATTCCCTATATACTGGGTTAATACTCTTTAATTTTAAACGAATTCCTAACTACATTCTAAATTTTTATTATTGTATCATAAATTATCTTTCATGGAACATGGTCATAGTTTTAATTTCTTAACAATTTTTTTAATAAAACTTAATATACTGCTTAAATTAGTGGATTAACCACTATGAAATCTCTATTTTTTAGAAAAAACAAAACAACAAAGGTTCCAAAGCTCTTTGACCATTATCATATGTTATTTTATGATGAAAATATGCATTTCAACAATATTTTCATACTTTTGATTTTTTCTCAAATTGTGTAGGTTATACTACGAAAATATTTATTTTTTAGGTAAATTCCCTATATACTGAGTTAATACTCTTAATTTTTTTTTAAAACTCTAACTACATTATACATTTTTATTATTGTATCATAAATTGCCTTTCATGGTACATGGTCATCGTTTAATTTCTTAACAATTTTGTTAATAAAACTTAATATATTGCTTAGATTAGTGGATTAACCACTATGAAATCTCTATTCCATAAAGATATGGAAGCAATAAAGGTTCCAAACCTCATTGACCATTACCCTATGTTAGTTTATGATGCAAATATGCATTAAAAAACATTTTCATGTTTTTAATTTTTTTCTACGAAAATATTTTTAAGATATGGATCAACGCCTACGAAAATATGCATTAAAAGATATGGATCAACGCCTACGAAAATATTGAGTTTTAAGTTAAATGCTCTACATTTTTAAGCTTATACTCATTAGTGTTGTTTTAAATTTTCTAATCACTTTATAGATTTTTATTAATGTATGATAAACTCTCTTTCATGGTACATGGGCATCATTCTATTTTTTTAACAATTAAGATAGTAAAAATTCATATGCTGCCTAAATCATTGGACTTACCACTATGAAATTTTTGTTTTTGAGAGAAACAGACACAACAAAGGTTTCAAACCTCTTTGACCATCATCTTATGTCAATACATGATGCTAACCACTATAAAATCTATATTATTTTGGATAAACGGAAACAATAAATGTTTTAAACCTCTTTGAACATTATCCTATGTCAGTGTAAAATGAATTTATTTATTAAAAAATATTGTCATATTTTTGATTTTTTTTCAAATTTTTTAGTTTACACTACAAAAATATTGAGTTTTAGGTAAATTCCCTATATACCGAGTTAATACTTTTTAATTTTAAAACAATTTCTAACTACATTCTAAATTTTTATTATTGTAACATAAATAAATCTTTCAAGGTACTTGGTCATTGTTTTAATTTCTAAACAATAATTTTAATAAAAATTAATATACTACTTAAATTAGTGGATTAACCAATATTAAATCTCTATTTTTAGAGAAACGAACAAAGGTTTTTAACCACTTTGAACATTATCATATGATAGTTTATGATGAAAATATGCATTTCTACAATATTGTCATATTTTAGAAATTTTCTCAAATTTTGTAGGTTATACTACGAAAATATTGCATTTTTAGGTAAATTTCCTATATACTCAGTTAATACTCTTTACTTTAAAAAAAATCTAACTACATTCAATTTTTTTTATTATTGTATCATAAATTATCTTTCATGGTACATGGTCATCGTTTAAATTTCTTAACAATCTTGTTAATAAAAATTAATATATTGCTTAAATAAGTGGATTAACCACTATGAAATCTCTATTCTTTAAAAATATGGAAACAAAAAAGGTTCCAAACCTCCTTGACCATTATCATATATTAGTTTATGATGAAAACATGCATTAAAAAATATTGTCATATTTTAAAAAATTTCTTAAAAATATGTGGGTTAACCGCTACGAAAATATTGAGTTTTAAGTTAAATGCTCTATATTTTTAAGCTTATACTCATTAATGTTGTTTAAAAATTTTCTAATCACTTTATATATTTTTATTAATGAGTGATAAACTCTCTTTCGTGTTATATTGGCATCATTCTAATGTTTTAACAATTATGATAGTAAAACTTCATATGCTGCCTAAATCATTGGACTAACCACTATAAAAAAATTATTTTTGAGAGAAACGAAGACAACAGAGGTTCTAAACTCTCTGACCAGCATCTTATGTTAGTGCTCGACGAAACTATACATTAAACCATATTTTCATATTTTTTAATTTTTTTCAAAATTCGTGGGTTAACCCCTTTTAAAATATAAGTTTTTGGTAAATCCTTTATATACTAAATTTATACTCTTCACTTTTGTTTGAAATTTTCAAACCACATTTGAATTAATGTATTCTAAACTATCTTTCATGGTATATATAAATTATTCTATTTTTTAATATTTAGTTTAGTAAAATTTTGTATACTGCCTAGATCAATGGAATTAACATTATAAAATATTCATTATCTAGAGAAACGGAAACTACAAATGTTCAAAACTCTTTGACCATCATCTTATGTCAATGCTCGATGAAACTATACACAAAAACCAGATTTTCATATTTTTGATTTTTTTTCAAAATCCGTGGATTAACCCCTTCAAAAATATTGAGTTTTCGGTAAATGCTCTATATACTGAAGTCTATGCTCTTCACTTTAATTTAGAATTTTCAAACCACATTCTACATTTGAATTAATGTATTCTAAACTATCTTTCATGGTATATAGGAATCATTCTAATTTTTTAATATGTAGTTTGGTAAAATTTCATAAACTGCCTAGAATGGTGGAATTACCATTATTAAATCTTTATTATCTAGAGAAACAGAGATAACAGAGGTTCTAAACCTCTTTGACCATCATTTTATGTCAGTGCTCGATGAAACTATACACTAAAACCAAATTTTCATATTTTTGAAATTTTTTCAAAATCTGTAGGTTAACTTTTTCAAAAATATTGAGTTTTGGGTAAATGCTCTATATACTGAAGTTTATGCTCTCCACTTTTATTTAAAAATTTCAAACCACATTCTACATTTGAATTAATGTATTTTAACTATATTTCATGGTATATAGGAATCATTCTAATTTTTTAATATTTAGTTTACTAAAATTTTATATATAGCCTAGATTAATGGAATTAGCATTATAAAATCTTCATTATCTAGGGAAACGGAGAAAACAGAGGTTCTAAAATCTTTGACTATTATCATATGTTAGTGCTCGATGAAACTATTCACAAAAACCAGATTTTCATATTTTTGAAATTTTTTTCAAAATCCGTGGGTTAACCCCTTCTAAAATAATGAGTTTTCGGTAAATGCTCTATATATTGAAATTTATACTTTTCAATTTTGTTTAAAAGTTTTAAACCACATTCGACATTTAAATTAATGTATTATAAAATATATTTCATGGTATATAAGAATCATTCTAATTTTTAATATTTAGTTTGGAAAAAATTCATATACTGTCTAAATAGTGGAATTACCATTATAAAATATTTATTATCTAGAGAAACGCAGACAACAGATGTTCTAAACTCTTTACCATCATCTTATGTTAGTGCTCGATGAAACTATACACTAAAACCATATTTTGTATTTTTTTCAAAATCCGTTGGTTATTCCCTTTTAAAATAAGGAGTTTTCGCTAAATTCTCTAATATACTGAAGTTTATATTCTTCACTTTTGTTTAAAAATTTAAAACCACATTCTACATTTGAATTGACGTATTCTAAACTATATTTCATGTTATATATGAATCATTCTAATTTTTTAATATTTAGTTCAGTAAAATTTTGTATACTGCCTAAATCAATAAAATTAACATTATAAAATATTCATTATCTTAAAAAATGGAGACTACAAAGGTTATAAACTCTTTGACCATCATCTTATGTTAGTGCTCGATGAAAATATACACTAAAACCATATTTTCATATTTTTGATTTTTTTTTCAAAATCTGTGGGTTAACCCCTTTTAAAATGAGTTTTTGATAAATCCTCTATATACTGAAGTTATACTCTTTACTTTTATTTAAAAATTTCAAACCACATTCTACATTTGAATTAATTTATTCTAAACTATCTTTCATGGTATATAGAAATCAATCTAATTTTTTAATAATTAGTTTACTAAAATTTCATATACTCCATAGATTAGTGGAAATAGCTTTATAAAATCTTCATTATCTAGAGAAACGGAGACAACAGAGGTTCTAAACTCTTTGACCATCATCTTATGTTAGTGCTCGATGAAACTATATATAAAACCAGATTTTCACATTTTTGAAAATTTTCCAAAATCCGTGGGTTAACTGCTTCTAAAATTTTGAATTTTCGGTAAATGCTTATAAACAGAAGTATATATTCTTTACTTTTGTTTTAAAAATTTCAAACCACATTCGACATTTGAATTAATGTATTATAAACTATCTTTCATGGTATATAGGAATCATTCTAATTTTTAATATTTAGTTTGGTAAATTTCATATATTGCTTGAATATTGGAATTGCCATTACAAAATCTTTATCATCTAGAGAAACAGAGACAACAGAGGTTCTAAACTCTTTGACCATCATCTTATGTTAGTGGTTGATGAAACTATACAGTAAAACAATATTTTTGAATTTTTTTTCAAAATCTATGGGTTAGCCCCTTTTTAAAAAATGGGTTTTCGGTAAATCTAGAATAGTGGAATTGTGATTATAAAATCTTTATTATCTAGAGAAATGGAGACAACAAATGTTCTACAGCTCTTTGACAATCATCTTATGTCAGTTCTCTAAGAAACTATACACTAAAACCACATTTTCATTTTTTTTTTTCAAAATCCGTGGGTTAACCCCTTTTAAAATAATGAGTTTTCTGTAAATCCTTTATATACTGAAGTTTATACTCTCCACTTTTGTTTAATAATTTCAAACCACATTCTACATTTGAATTAATGTAATCTAAACTATCTTTCATGGGGTATAGGAATCATTCTAATTTTTTAATATTTAGTTTAGTAAAATTTCATATACTGCATAGATTAGTGGAATTAGCATTGTAAAATCTTCATTATCTAGAGAAACGGAGACAACAAAGGTTCTAAACTCTTTGACCATCATCTTATATCAGTGATCGATGAAACTATACACTAAAACGAGATTTTCATATTTTTGATTTTTTTTTCAAAATTCGTAGGTTAACCCCTTCAAAAATATTGAGTTTTCGGTAAATGCTCTATATACTAAAGTTTATGCTATTCACTTTAATTTAAAAATTTCTAACCACATTCCATATTTGAATTTAATGTATTCTAAACTATCTTTCATGGTATATAAGAATCATTCTAATTTTTTAATATTTAGTTTACTAAAATTTCATATACTACCTAGATTAGTGGAATTAGCATTATAAAATCTTGATTATCTAGAGAAATGGAGACAGCATAGGTTCTAAACTCTTTGACAATCATTTTATGTTGGTTCTCGATGAAACTATATACTGAAACCATATTTTCATATTTTTGAATTTCATTTTCAAAAATAATGTGTTTTCGGTAAATCCTCTATATACTGAAGTTTATACTCTTCACTTTTGTTTAAAAATTTTAAACCACATTCTACATTTAAATTAATTTTTTCTAAACTATCTTTCACGGTATATAGGAATCAGTTTAATTTTTTAATATTTAATTTACTAAAATTTCATATATTGCCTAAATTAGTGAAATTAGCATGATAAAATCTTCATTATCTAAAGAAACAAAGATAACAGAGGTTCTAAACACTTAGACCATCATATTATGTTAGTGCTCGATGAAACTATACACTAAATCAGATTTTCATATTTTTGGTTTTTTTCAAAATATGTGGGTTAGCCCCTTCTAAAATAATGACTTTTCGTTAAACGCTCTATATACTGAAATTTATACTCTTCATTTTTGTTTAAAAGTTTCAAACCACATTCTACATTTGAATTAATATATTACAAACTATCTTTCATGGTATCTAAGAATCATTCTAATTTTTATTATTTAGTTTGGTAAAATATCATATACTGCCTAAAATAGTGGAATTGCCATTATAAAAATCTTTATTATCTAGAGAAACGCAGACAACAGAGGTTCTAAACTCTTTTACCATCATCTTATGTTAGTGCTAGATGAAACTATACACTAAAACCAGATTTTTGTATTTTTTTCAAAATCCGTTGGTTAACCCTTTTTAAAATAACGAGTTTTCGCTAAATCCTCTAATATACTGAAGTTTATACTCTTCACTTTTGTTTAAAAATTTCAAACCAAATTCTAAATTTACATTATAAAATCTTCATTATCTGGAGAAACGGAGACTACAAAAGTTCTAAACTCTTTAAACATCATATTATGTCTGTGCTCGATGAAACTATAAACTAAAAAAAGATTTTCATATTTTTGAATTTTTTTTTCAAAATCCGTGGGTTAACCACTTCAAAAATATTGAGTTTTCGGTAAATGCTCTATATACTGAAGTTTATTCTCTTCTCTTTAATTTAAAAATTTCAAATCACATTCTATATTTGAATTAATGTATTCTAAACTATTTTTCATGGTATATAGGAATCATTCTAATTTTTTAATATTTAGTTTACTAAAATTTCATTTACTGCCTAGATCAATAGAATTAACATTATAAATCTTCATTATCTTGAAAAACAGAGACTGCAAAGGTTATAAACTCTCTGACCATTATCTTATGTTAGTGCTCGATGAAACTATACACTAAAACCCTATTTTCATATTTTTTAATTTTTTTTCAAAATCTGTGGGTTAACCCTTTTTAAAATAATGAGTTTTCGGTAAACCTCTACATACTGAAGTTATACTCTTCACTTTTGTTTAAAATTTTCAAACCACATTCTACATTTAAATTAATGTATTCTAAACTATCTTTCATGGTATATAGGAATCATTCTAATTTTCTAATATTTAGTTTACTAAAATTTCATATACTGTCTATATATTAATGGAATTAGCATTATAAAATCTTCATTATCTAGAGAAACGGAGACAACAGAGGTTGTAAACTCTTTGACCATCTTTTGTTAGTTCTCGATGAAACTATATATAAAACCAGATTTTCATATTTTTGAATTTCTTTTTCTAAAATAATGAGTTTTCGGTAAATCCTCTATATAGTGAAGGTTATACTCTTCACTTTTGTTTAAAAATTTCAAACCACATTCTACATTTAAATTAATGTATTCTAAACTATCTTTCACGGTATATAGGAATCGTTCTAATTTTTTAATATTTAGTTTACTAAAATTTCATATATTACCTAGATTAGTGGAATTAGCATTATAATTTTTTTATTATCTAGAGAAACGAAGACAGCAGAGGTTCTAAACACTTTGACCATCATCTTATGTTAGTTCTCGATGAAACTATACACTAAAATTAGATTTTCATATTTTTGATTTTTTTTCAAAATCCGTGGGTTAACCCCTTCTAAAATAATGAGTTTTCGTTAAACGGTTTATATACTGAAGTTTATACTCTTCAATTTTGTTTAAAAGTTTCAAACCAAATTCTATATTTGAATTAATTTATTATAAACTATCTTTCATGGTATATAAATATCATTCTAATTTTTATTATTTAGTTTCGTAAAATTTCATAC
Source organism: Raphanus sativus (assembly GCF_000801105.2). Classification (NCBI taxonomy): domain Eukaryota; kingdom Viridiplantae; phylum Streptophyta; class Magnoliopsida; order Brassicales; family Brassicaceae; genus Raphanus; species Raphanus sativus. Next base: position 602,323 of record NC_079512.1, on the reverse strand, counting down.
ACTCCTTAAAATAGTGAAATTGCCATTACAAAATCTTTATTATCTAGAGAAACGCAAACAACAGAGGTTCTAAACTCTGTGACCATCATCTTATGTTAGTGTTCGATGAAACTATACACTAAAACCATATTTTTTTATTTTTTTTTTTCAAAATCCGTTGGTTAACCTCTTTTAAAATAATGAGTTTTCGCTAAATCCTCTAATATACTCAAGTCTATACTATTCATTTTTGTTTAAAAATTTCAAACCAAATTCTAAATTTAAACTAGTGTATTAAAAAACTATCTTTCGTGGTTTATAGGAATCATTCTAATTTTTTTAATATTTAGTTAAGTAAAATTTTGTATACTGTCTAGATCAATGGAATTAACATTATAAAATCTTCATTATCAAGAGAAACGGAGAATACAAAGATGTTAAACTCTTTGACCATCATCTTATGTTAGTGCTAGATGAAACTATACACTAAAACCAGATTTTCATATTTTGAACTTTTTTTTCAAAATCTTTGGGTTACCCACTTCAAAAATATTGAGTTTTCGGTAAATGCTCTATATAATGAAATTTATACTCTTCACTTTTGTTTTAAAAATTCCAAATCACATTCTACATTTGAATTAATGTATTCTAAACTAACTTTCATGGTATATAGGAATCATTCTAATTTTTTAATATTTAGTTTAGTAAAATTTTGTATACTGCCTAGATCATTGGAATTAGCATTGTAAAATCTTCATTATCTAGATAAACGGTGACTACAAAGGTTCTAAACTCTTTGACCATCATTTTATATCAGTGCTCGATGAAACTATACACTAAAACCAGATTTTCATACTTTTATTTTTTTTCAAAATTCGTGGGTTAATCCCTTCAAAAATATTGAGTTTTCGGTAAATGCTCTATATACTGAAGTTTATGCTATTCACTTTAATTTAAAAATTCTAAACCAAGTTCCACATTTGAATTAATATATTCTAAACTATCTTTCATGGTATATAGGAATCATTCTAATTTTGTAATATTTAGTTTACTATAATTTCAAATATTGTCTATATTAGTGGAATAAGCATTATAAAATCTTTATTATCTAGAGAAACGGAGACAACAAAGGTTCTAAACCTCTTTGACCATCATCTTATGTTAGTGATCGATGAAACTATATATAAAACCAGATTTTCATATTTTTGATTTTTTTCCAAAATCCGTGGGTTAACTCTTCTAAAATAATGAGTTTTCGGTAAATGATCTATATACTGAAGTTTATACTCTTCACTTTCTTTAAAAATTTGAAACTACATTCTACATTTGAATTAATGTATTCTAAATTATCTTTAATGGTATATAAGAATCATTTTAATTTTTTAATATTTAGTTTGGTAAAATTTCATATACTGCCTAAAATTTTGGAATTGTATTATAAAATCTTTATTGTCTAGGGAAACGGAGAAAACAAATGTTCTAAACCTCTTTGACCATCATCTTATGTCAATTCTATAAGAAACTATACACTTAAACCAGATTTTCATATTTTAAATTTTTTAAAAAAATCCGTGGGTTAACCCTTTTTAAAATAATGAGCTTTTGGTAGATCCTCAATATACTGAAGTTTATACTCTTCACTTTTGTTTTAAAATTTTCAAACCACATTCTACATTTGAATTAATGTATTCTAAACTATCTTTCATGGTATATAGGAATCATTCTAATTTTTTTAATATTTCGTTTACTAAAATTTCCTATACTGCATAGATTAATGGAATTAACAATATAAAATATTTATTATCTAGAGTAACGGAGACAGCAGGGATTCTAAACTTCCTTGACCATCATCTTATGTCAGTTCTCTAAAAAACTATACACTTATACCAGATTTTCATATTTTTGATTTTTTTTCAAAATCTGTGGGTTAACCCCTATAAAATAATGAGTTTTCGTTAAATGCTCTATATGCTGAAGTTTATACTCTTTACTTTTGTTTAAAATTTTCAAACCACATTCGAGATTTGAATAATATATTCTAAAGTATTTTTCATGGTATATAGGAATCATTCTAATTTTTTTAATATTTAGTTGGTAAAATTTCATATACTGCATAAAATAATAGAATTGCATTATAAAATCTTTATTATCTAGAGAAATGGAGACAACAGAGGTTATAAACCTCTTTGACCATCAACTTATGTTGGTGCTCTAAGAATCTCTACACTAAAACCAGATTTTCATATTTTTGAATTTTTTTAAAAATCTGTGGGTTAACCCCTTCAAAAATATTGAGTTTTCGGTAAATGCTCTATATACTGAAGTTTATACTCTTCCCTTTTGATTAAAAATTTCAAATCATATTCTACATTTGAATTAATTTATTCTAAACTATCTTTCATGGTATATAGGAATCATGCTAATTTTTTAATATTTAGTTTAGTAAAACTTCGTATACTGCATAGATCAATGGAATTAACATTATAAATTTTTCATTATCTAGAGAAATGGAGACTACAAAGGTTCTAAACTCTTTGACCATCATCTTATGTCAGTGCTCAATGAAACTATACACTAAAACTAGATTTTCATATTTTGAAATTTTTCAAACTCTGTGGGTTAACATTTTCAAAAATAATGAGTTTTCGGTAAATGATCTATATATAGAAGTTTATACTCTTCACTTTTCTTTAAAAATTTCAAACCACACTCGATATTTGAAATAATGTATTCTAAACTATATTTAATGGTATATAGGAATCATTCTAAGTTTTTTTAATATTTAGTTTTGTAAAATTTAATATACTGCCTAGAATAGTAGAATTGCCATTATAAAATCTTTATTATCTCGAGAAACGGAGACAACAATGGTTCTAAACTCTTTGACCATCAACTTATGTCAGTGCTCTAAGAAAATATACACTAAAACCAGAGATTCTAAACTCTTTGACCAACATCTTATGTTAGTTCTCGATGAAACTATGCACTAAAACCCTATTTTCATATTTTTGAATTTTTTTTTCTAAATCCGTGGGTTAACCCATTTTAAAATAATAAGTTTTTGGTAAATCCTCTATATATTGAAGTTTATACTCTTCACTTTTGTTTAAAAATATCAAACCACATTCTATATTTTAATTAATGTATTCTAAACTATCTTTCATGGTATATAGGAATCATTCTAATTTTTTAATATTTAATTTACTAAAATTTCATATACTGTCTAATTTAGTGGAATTAGCATTATAAAATCTTCATTATCTAGAGAAAGGGAGACAACAAAGGTTCTAAACTCTTTGACCATCATCATATGTTAGTGCTCGATGAAACTATGCACTAAAACCAAATTTTCATATTTTTGATTTTTTTCCAAAATCCATGGGCTAACCCTTCTAAATAATGAGTTTTCGGTAAATGATCTATATACCGAAGTTTATACTCTTCACTTTGGTTTTAATAATTTCAAACCACATTCTACATTTGAATTAATGTATTCTAAACTATCTTTCATGGTGTATAGGAATCATTCTAATTTTTTAATATTTAGTTTAGTAAAATTTTGCATACTGCCTAGATCAATGGAATTAGCATTGTAAAATCTTCATATCTAGAGAAACGGACACTACAAAGGTTCTAAACCTCTTTGACCATCATCTTATGTCAGTTCTCTAAGAAACTATACACTAAAACCAGATTTTCATATTTTTGATTTTTTTCAAAATATGTGGGTTAACCCCTTCAAAAATAATGAGTTTTCGGTAAATGCTCTATATACTTAAGTTTATACTCTTCACTTTAGTTTAAAATTTCAAAAAACATTTTACATTTGAATTAATGTATTCTAAACTATCTTTCATGGTATATAAGAATCATTCTAATTTTTTAATATTTAGTTTGGTAAAATTTCATATACTGCCTAGAATAGTGGAATTACCATTATAAAATCTTTATTATCTAGATAAACGGAGACAACAAAGGTTCTAAATTTCTTTGGCCATCATCTTATGCCAGTGCTCTAAGAAACTATACACAAAAACCATATTTTCATATTTTTGAATTCTTTTTTCAAAATCCGTGAGTGTCTCTTCTAAAATATTGAGTTTTCGGTAAGTGCTCTATATACTGAAGTTTATACTCATCTGAATTAATTTATTCTAAACTATCTTTCATGGTATATAGGAATCTAATTTTTTAATTTTTAGTTTAGTAAAATTTCGTATACTGCCTAGATCAATGGAATTAGCATTATAAAATCTTCATTATATAGAGAAACAGAGACAACAAAGATTATAAACCTCTTTGACCATCATCTTATGTCAGTGTTCGATGAAACTATACACTAAAACCAGATTTTCATATTTTTGAAGTTTTTTCAAAATCCGTGGGTATATACTTAAGTTTATACTCTTCATTTTTGGTTAAAAAATTCAAACCACATTCGACATTTAAATTAATATATTTCTAAACTATCTTTTATGGTATATAGGAATCATTCTAATTTTTTAATATTTAGTTTGGTAAAAGTTTATATATTGCCTAAAATAGTGGAATTGTCATTATAAAATCTTTATTATCTAGAGAAATGTAGACAACGGAGGTTCTAAACTCCTTGACCGTCATCTTATGTTAGTGTTCGATGAAACTAACACTAAAACCATATTTTCATATTTTTGAATTTTTTTTCAAAACTCGTGGGTTAACCTCTTTTAAAATAATGAATTTTCGGTAAATTCTATATATACTGAAGTTTATACTCTTCACTTTTGTTTAAAATTTTAACCACATTCTACATTTGAATTAATGTATTCTAAACTATCTTTCATATATAGGGCTAGCAAATGCTTTGGGGCTTGCAAATGCTTTGGACTAATGTGATTATTATTTTTCAGGCTGGTATTGTGTTGAGTCCTGTTCTGCTCTCAAGAATCCCTAAAGTTAAAGAGTTCTTCCTCCAGAAAGATGCAGCTGATTATTACTCTTTCTTCTCATTCGTTTTACGAACATCTTTCATGTTCTTGATCGATCTTGAGTTCGATATACAATTCATGAGAAGAAACTTCAAGAAAGTCTCTGTAATAACCTTGAGTTCCTTTGCGGCTTGTGGTCTCCTCAGCCTCGCCTTGGTCTACATACTCACCCCTTTGCTCCACATCAAAGAGGATTACTTAACGTTTTTCATGACTCTTTTCGTTACCTTGTCAAACACGTCATCTCCTGTTGCCCTCCGTTCAATTGCTGACTGGAAATTCAACACATCTGAGATTGGACGGCTTACACTCTCCTGTGCGTTGTTCATAGAATTATCAGACGTCATGATCTACACTTTAGTCATAGCCTCCATCTCTAAATCTATGGTAGGTAATATCTTCCTGTTTATTTTTGCCACCGGAGCCCTAATCTTGCTCAACAAGTTTCTAGCTGCATGGCTCCCAAAGAGGAACCCTAAAGAGAAGTACTTATCAAAGGCTGAGACTCTAGTTTTCATCATCTTCCTTCTCATCATAGCCATAACAATCGAATCCTACGATGTTAACTCCTCAGTCTCGGTTTTCACCATTGGTATAATGGTTCCACGACAAGGAAAGACTCATAGAACGTTGGTTCAGCGGCTTAGTTACCCTATCCACGAGTTTGTCCTTCCGGTTTACTTTGGTTACATGGGATTCAGATTCAGCACCACTGCGTTAACCAAACGTTATTACATCGGTCTCGTTATTATAGTGATTCTGGCCTTAGCTGGGAAACTTATTGGCGTGATATGCGCTTGTATATATGTACCTGAAGATCCCCAAGAAATATTGGCTCTTTTTACCAACCATTCTCTCTGTTAAAGGTCATGTGGGTCTTCTTCTTCTCGACGCAAACTACTCCAAAAAGGTATTTTCTTAACATAGTCTTGATTGATTACCGCTACTTTTCATAACTCTCGTCATATTCTATCACCCTTCGCATCAATTTTGATTTTAGAGTATGTTGTTTTACATTATCCACGCCAAAATAACAATAGCGATTAAGAACATTTATGATAGAAATAAAATTTTCGGTAGATGGTCACCAACTTAAAATCAGTTAACTGTAAATGGATAGTTCATATCTCTAAGCATATTATTTCAAATCTTTTTAATTTTTGATATTAAATGCTCTTACTAATATATGCATCCTTTTGAAATGAGATAATGTTTCTTTAACCATTAATCTTATAATACAACTTGTTTTTTTCACATTATTTGTTTGAATCTGTTTATGTAGAAATGGTAATTCATGATATGATGCTGGCATCTTTGGTGGTCATGACCCTAGCAAGCGGTGTCCTTGCGTCTCTGTTGCTTAAAGCAAGAGAGAAACACTTCGCTCACCAGAAAACTTCTCTTGAATCTCACGACACTCACAAGGAGCTACGCGTCTTATCTTGCGTCTACGGAGCCCGCCACGCTCGTGGCACAATCTCTCTTACCTCGGCCTTGAGCGGTTCTCGCGGAGCCTCTAAGCCCTTCGCGGCTCTGCTTATGCACCTCGTACCGCTCCCGAAGAAACGAAAATCATCAGAACTCTTGTATCATGAGCACGGTGATGACGTGCACGGAGATGATGAGTTCGGGACCAATGATAGTTTAGAGATCAACGATTGATTGATTCGTTTGCTAAAGATAGTAAACTCTTGATCCAACAGGTGAAGCTCGTGACCAAGATGCTTAACATGCACCTAGAGATCTGTAACGCGACAGAAGATCTACGCGTTTCGATTGTGTTTCTTCTGTTTCATAAACACCAGAGGATCGATGGGAAGACTACAAACGATGGGGAGGTTTTCAGACAGATGAACCGGAACGTTTTAAGACACGCTCCGTGTTCGGTTGGTATTTTCGTGGACCGGAACATAACCGGGTTTCAACAGCCTCACGGGTTTGATTCCGTACAACATGTTGCTGCACTGTTCTTTGGTGGTCCGGATGATCGTGAGGCTTTAGCTCTGTGCAGATGGCTGGCTAACAAACAACACTTTGATTCATCTCACGATCATACAGTTCGTTCCCGAGGGTTCTCAGACAGAGAGTCCTGTTGGGAATGCGACAACACAAGACAATAACGATGTTTTCAAACTGAACACAAATAATTCTCTATAAGACGTCTAACCATCGACTAGCGAATTTCTTGAACATTGGTTTCAGGCAGAATTCTCGGTAGGTTTATAAAGATATTACACTCAAATATGAAACACGCTGAACATCAAACGGTTCGGACCGGTTACAATATCATTCACTAAAGAAAAAAAAAAATTGATGAAGCTTAATGTTCAGCAACTAAGGCTAGTCTTTCAAAGCTTGGTCACTCTGCTCTTGTGCATCCATTGTATCACAAAGACTTGACCCTTTAGTCTCAGGAAGAAGCAAAGTGAATAACCCGAGACCCGACACTACAACCCCGAAAACCGCAAAGGAGATGGAGGGCACATTTCTTCCAACAGAAGCAATGATAGGACAACTAGCACCTCCAAGTACAAGGGATTGTCTAAGCATCGTTGTCGCGAAGTTCCTCACGCATGTAGGGAACATCTCAATCATATAAACTGCCATCAAGTTAAACCCGATCCTCGCGCAGAAGAAAGAACCTAGTTCTAGTGCAAAAGCAATGTTTGTTCTACCAAAAGAGGTCATGGCGAAACAGAGCACACCTAATGCTCCTCCGAGTAAGCAGTTCACAAGAACAGAGCTTCTTCTGTTGAATTTCTCTAGCAATATTGGTGTGATAACAAAGGTAGGTAACTCCACCAATGCGTTAAGTGCTTCGCTTAGATAGATGTTCACTTTTATGTCTCTAACCGCTAAGGGAACTCCATAATACATCATTCCTAACCCAAACATTATGATCATCACGACCACGATTCTTCGAAAAGCCCATTTTCTGATGAACAAGTCTTTGATGGAGCTGCTTGGTGGTTGTTCTTTTGAATGTAACCTAGAAGATACTGATTCCAAGTAACCTCTGTTTGTAGGTGAAAGTCTTTTGAGCACTTCAATGGCTTCTTCGTTCTTGCCTTGCACATGAAGCCAACGAGGAGACTCTAAGGCAAAGAAGTAGATGAAAACACTGTGGATAGTTGCTGGAACGGATGTGCATAGATAAAGAACTCTCCAAGAAGCGTGTCTAACAAGGTAGGCTATTCCAGACAGAGACATGAACCCTAGCACAAACAGGGTAAAAGGTATCATAGTAGCTCTAGGTCTCCATTTGGTGGAAACTCGTTCGCTTATCAGATTGATTGCGTAAGTCCCGGTCTGTGAACGCGCGAATCCGATAATGAATTTCAAGAAAGCGTAAGTCCATATGCTAGTGGAGAAGAAGATTGAGATTCCAGTGAGTGACATTGCAAGAGTGGAGAGGAAAAGAAGTTTCTTGCGTCCCAAGAAACTGTCTGGTATCAAAGCCATGAACACGCCACCAACGATAGAACCCATGTAGAAAGAAGACGTAGGTAGACCTCTCAGGAAGGAGCTCGAGCACTCGAGTTCGAACTCTGAAATGGCGGATTTACCCTTGAATCCACCGTCCCATTCCCAGGCTGACCGAGGAAGTTCGCAGATGTCCGTGGTCGAGGGATTGCAGATCGTGTGGTCGAGGCAGTGCCACGTCTGGTATGCATCTGTGAAGACCGTGATGAATATCTGTTGCGAGTCGAAGGATAAGGCAAGACCGACGATAATGATCTGTAAGAATTGTGGGAAGCTGAAACCAGACAAGCTCTGTTCGAAGATCTTGTCGAAACTCGAAGATGGAGAAGTACCTTCGTCTTCGATATGGGTTAATAGTGGTGCTGATGGATCCGCCATTGTTGCACACTTCAGGTGACTTCTCTCTCTCTCTCTCTCTCTCTCACAGGTTGTGAGAATTATTATGACAATGAGACTCGAAATCTCGAAGCTGGTTGCATAATGTATATTGTTTGTTTATCAATAAATATTCAAACCTTGCACAAAATGTGTGGTTGAGGACTCGAAAGATTGTGATCTTAAATCACACTGATTGGATTTGTATGTATGTTGTCTGACCAATAATTCAAGCATATGTACATATTTGCTTATGTAAGTCCATACGTAAACATATCACCAATGTGTGACAAAAGAAAAAAGCATATCACCAATGATGTATACGTGTGAATGAACTCATATATGGGCCGCTAAGTGAAAGCCCAGGAAAAAGCTAGCTCAAATTTCAATTGAAATCACTCCTTTGGTTCATAACATGTTCTGCTTCCACTTGTTGCTGGAGAATGGGCCAACTCTCTTAAGTCTTGACATCTCGCCAAGAAGTTATTATGGAAAAGAGAAATAGCAAATAAAGAAAATGACTATCAAAGTGAATGGTGAAGATAAATATGTTGGAAAGAATCAAGAGATTTGATTTGCCTACATATGTTATCACAGTGTATATTTTCCGGTATATCTCTTTCAAATTCCAGAGTTAAATGTGATTGAAATGGAGTAGTGGAAAGATAGATGATTTATCAGAAATTGATTTTTGATATCGTATGAGTGAGACCAAAGCATGAAAAATGTCATATGTGGTGATTATAGGGTCAATAAACAAATTTCTCGAGACTTAGAAAAATTAACGGATAGAACGTCAGACGGGATGGGCCCATGGACCGAGCAAGCAGGCGTGGAATGCTCATTAGCCGTGAGCGGTCAGAAACGTTACAAGTGGTGTCAGAGCTGGTTAGTCATCTCGGTTCCGATCCGAGAAGCGTCTTGAGACCTGTCATGGGTGCAGCGAAGACGTTGTGTTCTTTAAACGGGGGTGAATTGTACATCCCAAGTTATGAAAAGGTTTAAAAGAATTTATTTTACTATCTATGTCATCAAAGTGGACTTACCTTTTTCAATACACGTCCGTTTGGAACTCTACAGTAAATGTACTTTGAACTGGAGTAGTGAAATGATGCGTAACCTATCGGAATTTGCGATATCATATAATTGAGGCCAAAAAACAGAAAAAAATCATATAGTAATTGTAGAGTCACTAAACAAAACTCTTGAATCTTGGAAAAATTAACGGACTGGCTATCGGACGGGATGAGATCCACAACCGAGAGAGCGGTCGTGGAAGCCCATTAACCGTGGTCGGAGGCGTCATAAAATCTTTGGTCAACTCTCCTAAGTCTTGACTTATAAGGTTAGTTCATCTACCGTCCACCACCATTCTCACTAGTGACCAGACCACCTTGGTGTTGAAACACGACCGGATATACTAGGATGAACATTTGGTTTTTTTATTAAATTTTAAATAGTTAAATATACATAGGTTTGGTGGTCTGTAAATTAAGTGTTTATAGTTTGTGTTGAAATGAAATGCATATCCAAACACGAGTTATATTATATTACGTTATTTATTTAATATTTACTGGGGTTCTATTGTCTTTTTAATTTTTATAATACAACATATATCCTCCTTTAGAAAAAAGGGAGGAGAAAATGGAATCCAAGGTCGAGATTTTACGTAATGAGGTGCCTACAGATGATTGTTATTTAACTTGCATGGAAGAATGTGCATAGACCATCCATGAGACCGTTACCTTTATTACTTTTATTTATTTATTATGAGTACTTTAGTTTGCTTAACAACCATAATAATTACCATATGATATGCGTACAAACATTAACTTTTTTACTAATGGTATTATTTATTTAAAATTGTGATAGAGAAGTAAAGCTACGATCACATGCACGTTTAGGCATGTGAAACGCGAAAAAGAAGCTCAGTGAGATGGATAAATATTAAAAGCACTGAATACTTGTAATTTAACTTATGGTTGGAAAAAAAAATTATGTTGGAACTTGGAATTGTGCTGAATATTCATTGTACATGCTCATTTGTGATCCATGTTTTATACTCCCTCCGTTTCATATTATTTATCGTTCTAATCTTATACACACAGATTAAGAAAACATTTAATTTTATATATTTACAACATAAAAACACTATTACCAATACACCTAACCATATATCAATCAATAGAAAAATAGAGTAGAGAATATTGTCAATAAATTTTGCATTGAAAACCGAAAACGACACTTATTTTGAAACAAAAATTTTACTCTAAAGTGACAAATAATTTGAAACGGAGAGATTATCAGGCATAGGCATATTAGTCCGTAACTAGCTGAAGAAGTATTATGCGGTCTGAATTTTTAGTGATCAAATTAGTTGTAAGTATTGTTGCTTTTAGACAAAAAATGAAAAATTGAATAAAAGTTTTTAGTCAAAAAAAAAACTAGCTGAAGAACCGAATGAACCGAAAATGGTACAGGCTCAAATACTATGTAAATGATCTGAAGGATGATATATTTATAGAACCCAACCAAAAACAAACCGAAAAATGAATAAAATACTTATAAATATTATATTTAGTTTAAAACAATAAATATTTCAAAAACAATTATACTATTTATAAACTGAATTACCAAAAAATTAAACTAACCAAATATTTTAATAGAATATTAAAAAGATTATCTGAAATATCCAATTTAACTGAACCCCCCCCCCATTGATATTTTAACTTGAAAAACTTGAATTATTCTCATTTTAATTGAATTAACCGGAAAACTAAAACTGAACTGGAATCGAATTAAATGAATTATATCGAAATATTAATGACTTTCAATAGTGTTACCCGAAATGATGATAGAAATGACCAAATCAAATCTAAATTGAATTTCCTAAATAACATATTTTATAATTTTAGAGCCATGAAATAAAAAATAAAAATAAAAATATATTGTTTTGCAACAAACTTGCTATTCTATTAAAATACATTGATATCTGGAATACCCATGCCTATTTTATATACTGCATATATAGAACCATAACTACTAATTCAATGCTAAAAACACTATATACTACTTTAAGAAAAAAAATGTTTCATTTTAATTGATTTTTCAAATTTATATGTAAAAAGTAAATGTATTTTGATGTTTTGAGCATTTGTATTCTGCAATCTGAATTTTTAGTGGTCAAATTAGCTGTAATTATTGTTGCTTTTAGACAAAGAAAAAAATTGAATACAAATTTAAAATTATTTAATCGGCGGACAAAAACCTTAAACCCCAGTTATTTGATACCGAGGGAATATTATATTAGGTCTTCAGATATATACATACATAATCATTCGTTACAGTTAATTATAGCGTTGATATGGTACGATATTCAGAAACAATAATCAAACGAAATTATTTGATAGTTCATTTTATTTTTATTGAATTCACCATGGCATTTCCTGATCGTATAAATCCATATATTGAAAATTTCAAAAGGTCATGTTATCACTCGACTAAAAAAAATAAAATAGTTGTATTAATTTGTTGTACATACAAAAAAAAAATCTATCTGGAAGAAATGCATTGATAGAGTATAGTACAATATAAAATGTCTGGATTACCAACGTTGAATTGACCTAGTGGTAAAGAGATTACAGCTGTAACTTCTGCCACCCGGGTTTAACTCACGGTGGGAATGACTATTTACAATGCTTGTTTTCCCAGCAAAGAGGTGAAATCACCTTTTTAACTTAACATTTTATCAAAAAAAAAAGTCTGGATTAGTTAATGAGATCCAAAGTGATTTGCTTAATCTAATTAAATAGGTTTCACAAATAGTAGTAACAGAGGAACGTAATGAGATCCAAAGTGATTTGCTTAATCTAATTAAATAGGTTTCACAAATAGTAGTAACAGAGGAACGTAATTAGAGGGAGGTGTGGGGCTAGGTAAAAGGAGAAGAGAAGCTTCCTCGAGAAGTGCACACATGGGAGTGCGTTTATATCTCTATCTGTATATGCTTCTCCTTCAATCCTCCTCTTTTTGCCTTTTGTTTTCTCAGCTTTTAAAGAGAGAAGAGACTGAGAGAGCTTTCTCTTTTAGATGCCAGTGATGACCAGATCTTTATATTTTTCTATCTCTATCAAAGCTACTCAGTATATATAATAGTACATAATGAGGTAATTTGAATTTGTTGTGACTAATTAGATGCATATATCGAGTAGTTAAACAAAAGTCATTCGCTATCAAGGAAAAACTTTTGATTTACAAACACTTAAACTAATTAAAAGTTTAGAATTAAGACCGAATGTACTAATATTTGAACTAATTAGTGGTCATATGAAGCAAAAAAAAAAGAAGAAAGAAAAGAATAAAGAACAAAGATAACTACGGAAGGAAAGATAGATACTCAGTGTCGGTTAATCTCTTATGACAAGTTCTTTTATTATCTTTCTTTTGGAAAGTATGTTGTAGCTATCAATCTCTACACATACAAACTTACTTACTTACACGTATGAACAGAGCCGTGCTTATGGTGTTATCAAAAAGGCATTTGCCTTAGGCCTCCTCAAAAATAAATAAAATTTAGGGCCCCAAAATACAAAAATCGTTTATGGTATAGTGGTTACAATGTTCTTCTAGTTAGTTTCATGTACTTTAGTTCGATCCTCATCTTTGTTTTCATTAAAATTTTCATTTCTAGCAACCTTTCTATTTTGGTATATTATAGCTTCTTTCAATTTAAAGTTTATGTTTTTCCACAAATTTTTTTCTATGATTTAGATTTATTTTTAAATTTATAAAAAAAATTGTGAATACAGAAAAATAACATTTATATAAGAGATTTTATCTATGTTTTATTACAAAGTATGTGTTATAAAACTTTAAACTATTAATATTGTATTAAAATTTATAAACAAAATTATTCTTTAAACTTCGCCTTAGGCCTCCCAAAGTGCTCGCACGGCACTGCGTATGAATCAAGTGACTATATACATTTGAATCAAAGTTTACAGCTTTTCTTGCTGTTTGCATGTGGATTTCCCAAAACCCTAAAACCCTTTTGCTTTGATGGGGATCATCATCATTATAACTGGCTCTGTCCTTCCTTTTATTATTTACTCATTAGTCTTTTTTACCATAAACTTTAATTTTAAGTTTGTTTTGAATTTTAGTTTCCCGATGCAGATATTCCCATTTTAGTGTAATCATATATAAGCATCAAAGTACAAACTAACTTGAGATAGAAATAACTAACTCATGGAAAAGCAAAGGGCCCTTCAAAAGCTTTAAAATATCGTAGATGCCTTGAAACATGAGCGACCTTGTATTCTCTAGAACCCATAAATGTTCAATATTTGTCCTACAAATGTTACGTTCCTGCATGAGATATACATACCGGTTAAGGCATATTACATGTAATATACATATACACTGGTTAAAATAAATCTCTATATATGTTCTTCAAAAAAAAAGTCTCTATATATTCTAAAAACATAGAGCTCTATATATGTATATATCTTTAGCATACATATTTGAAAAATTGCAATGCCTCTGATTTAATGGCAAGCCTAAAAAAGATTGTCAGTTATGAAAAAATATACTCTCTCTCTCTTTCTAAAAGATCCATGTTATAGAATTTTCACACATTTTAATAAAACATATTAAAACTTAGCTATAAATGCATAATTTCTGTAATTTTATATTTCCTATATTTTTAAACCAATAAGACTTCACAAAATGTAATTAATGTTTTCAAACTTCCCAATTTTTCATTATTAGTTGACAAATATTACATTGAAAATATGAAAAATGTATTTTTTAAAACAATTTTTTTCTCTAAAACATGGATCTTTTAGAAACGGAGAAAATATATAATAAGAAATTGTTATTGAACTTAAAAACTTGAATTATTCGCCTTTAAAATTGAACTAAATGAAATACTGAAACTGAACCGGAATCGATTGTGACAAAAAAAACTGGAATCGAATTAGACCTGAAATTATATCGGATATTAATTAGTTCTCAATTTTGATATCCGGAATGGAAACAAAAATAACCAATTTTCTCGAAAAAAAAGACTGTTAGTAATGAAAATTATACAAAATTTAAAAATTAAATCGAATATTTATTTTTAAAATAGCAAAGAACTGCTATCAGACATCTATCTTATTAAAACAGAAACATTCTGTTGGACCTAACATTTATTTTGTAAATTTTTAAATTAAATACACCTTTATACTTTATAGTTAAACCTACATTAAATCACTAATGTTTCTTTCTTTATACTACTATCCATGTTTCCAAACAATATACTTATTTCTTTATACTACTATCAATGTTTCCAAACAATATATTTTTTATACTACTATTAATGTTTCCAAACAATACAATAATTAATCTTATTTATTTTATATCTATCATTTTCTCTTTAAAATTTTGTAGAAATGTCATAATTTCATAAATTGCAAAATAATGAACTTTAAAATTTGGATTATAAGATTACAAAATTATGAAACTATTACAATTTAAATCCAATTAGATTACATATCGGTCATCCATCAGTTCAATCGGTTAGTCTCAGTTTTTAATGATTTTTTTTATATGAATATTTTAGAAACCTAAATTGAATTGTCAGATCTCCAGATTAATCGGTATAGTCACAATCAGGTTGAATTTAAAAACACTGATTTAAATGCAAAAATATTTTAAATACACACTCTTTAAAAATTACCAAAATATTTGTTAAATTATTAGTGAAATTTTTCATCGTAAAATATTCCGTGCTTCCAAAGCGCGGGTCAAAGTCTAGTATAATATTAAAATAGTTACACCAACGACACACAGGATAAAAATTTGGATTACAAAAAAAAATCATATAATAATTTGACTACATTTTAACAATGTTGAGATCAATTTTCAAAAAGTTGACTGGGTAAAATAATGAATAAGTACATAATAGATCCTAAATATTATAACAATAACAATGATTTATATATAGTTTCGATACACTTACAACACCAGCAAAACTAATCCAGTAAACATAACAATCTTTGCATGTTTTTGTTTTTCTCACCTCTAAACCCTAAGTCCAGCTCATAAAGAACAAAATATATCTCGTTCTCACGTTCTCATGCATCACACAAATTAGAGTAAATTACTGTATCACTCAAATGGTGAGTTCCTTCCTTGTATTAACCCACCATTAGGGTTCATCATAGGGCTCAATGGTGATCTCCGAGGCGATGACCTTTCCAATAATTTCCCACAGTTATTTCCTTCATCACCTGATAAACC
This sequence comes from Raphanus sativus, assembly GCF_000801105.2. Taxonomy (NCBI): domain Eukaryota; kingdom Viridiplantae; phylum Streptophyta; class Magnoliopsida; order Brassicales; family Brassicaceae; genus Raphanus; species Raphanus sativus. The sequence continues at coordinate 586,235 of NC_079512.1, read as the reverse complement.
CGGTTTCCTATCGTAAATTTCTGACAGAGAATCCAAATCCGTGGAGACATGTGTAGCCATTTGTATCTGAATCCGATGCTCATCATCGATCGGTTCGTGATCTTGATTAGACCACATTAAGAGTTCTTTCCTTACATCGTTACCAAAACTAGGGTTTGGTCGCTTCTTCCCCAAGTAAATGTTGGTGTCTGCAGCATTGTTGGTCGTGTAATGATTCTGATCTATGTTCTGATGATGGAAGTTATGATGGTCAAGGACTTGATCGGTTGTGTTCCCGTAGATGTTTAGGTCCTGAAATGGAGGGAAACTAAGAGGGTGTGGACCCACAGCTGCGGAAAGACTGGAGCTTCCCAAGTTGCCCTTGAACGCTCCACCGGAGGCGGCTGCCATGTTCTCACCGGCTAGGGTTTGGCAAGCTCTCTCCAATATAGATTGCATGTACTTTCCTTGTGCTTCAATCCTCATCTGCAAATGTCTCTGCACCTAAAAACATTTAAACGCAATATATATTATATATACGCCAGGATTATTTTTGTGAGTTAAATACCATAAAATATAAATCAATTACCTCTAGCTGTTCGTGCAACCTTCTCTGAACTTCCATTTGCATCCTGATCAGATAAAAGAAGTGTAAGTTGCTGCTAATTTAAAATGAAATTAAAGTAGGTAAAATTAAATAGAGGAGAGGATATACTCATTCATGTTGCGACTCATCATGCCAGAAGAAGAAGCTACGTTGCGCTGAATATCCATGGCAGAAGCTACATGGTAACATTTTTTTTGTTGAGATAAGATGAACCAAAATATATATAAACATAAATATAAAACATATATATACACATTTACGTGTAATTTTTAGACCTTAATAAATCTAGAAAAGAAGAGCGGTCACCTCTTGAACCTTCCTTTGTCGAGTGATCTCCGTACTCCTTGTGCGGCTGCTTTCCAAGCCTAAATTTCTGCACCCATAGACCAGATGAATTTTTATATTATTAAGTGAAAAGAAATCAAAGACAAATTCAAAGATAAAATTCAAAGCAAGGAAGAAAAGAAAACCCTAAATTATATTTATATGTGTATACATACCTGAAGATGGCTCTTTAGGTGGTAAAGAGTAAGACCCTTCACACCCATAACTCTCATAATCGTTTTTGGAGTCGCTTCTGTAAATAAAAAAATGATCAACAACTTATTTATTCAATTCCTTTATTTGTTAAATCGATCAAGATAATATATAGGTGTGCATACTGTCGGGGCCGCCGAGCTGAGCGACGGCATCAACGAAACGCTCGTGGAGTTCGACGGTCCAACGCAAACGTGGTTTAGGGTCGGTGGTGAGGACGAGGCCTGAATCGCCTTGAACGCACATAGCTCTGTTCTCATATGAACCATTCATACTTGAAGGTTTCTTAGCATGGAACATTCTCTCTCTCTATGACTCTCTCTCTCTCTCTCTCTCTCTCTCTCTAACAGAGGGATTCAAGGAAACGAATGTGATGCAAAAATGTGAGAGAATACGATGCGTTTTTGAAGAGATCAGATGACGGCTTTTTTGCTCTCTCTCTCTCAGTCTTTTTATTTTTGTCTGTGGATTAAATAAATTAAATATTTGGTTATAAATATACTATAGTTAATATTGTTTCATCGTTAAGTGAGGAAGAGAACTAAAGTTTGAGACTAGTAATAGTTCAAAAAAAAAAGGTTTGAGACTAGTATACGCAGACGTTCCTTTGTGAAAAGATACAGGGGCTCTTTTTAATTGTTTTGTTTAGACCTCTCAGCTTGAATACCTTTGAATTACTTTTAATATAAAAATGTATGTGAGGGACTATACGTATACATGAAGTAATTCATGTCTGTCTCAAAACTACTTTGAAACAATTATCAAATAAATTAATATTATAGAAAACTGTACACCCAATATATATATTTACTGATTTTTTTTTTTGAAAAAGGTAATTTTTAACATGGGAGGATCCTATACGAGTTAGCTAAGTACACATACATAAAATAGGTTGGTGTATTAGCGTATATATAAACGATTTAATCTTTTGAAATACATATCTTAAAATTATATTGAATTTAAGGTATTAAATATCTACTAGTCTTTGTATTTTCTCTTTCACCATTAACTAACTAGATTTTGATCTGCGCGATCGCACAAGTATTTAATTTATATTTGTATTTAATAATATATTTGTAAATATAGTCAAATTTGTAAATGTAAATGTTATATTTGTACTTAATTTTGTATTTTAGTATTTTAGCGTAAAATATATCACTGATATTGGGTATTATATAAAAATCTAACATTTATATAACAAGATCTATGTCCAAGGTATATAGTGAACAAATTTTTTAAATGGAAAGTACGAAAATAGATAATTATGAATTAGCATGCTATTTATAAATGATACATCAGTTATAATATTTGTAAGAAAATAAAATGACTGTTAAACTTCTATCAAATTTGGAACATATAAAATTAAGATTTAAATTTGTAAGAAAATAAAAATAAAATATAAATTTGATGTAACTGATAATAGATTATAAATGGACTTAAGTTTGTGTGTATTTGAACCACGCCTTTGGGGATGTTTGTTTTTATTTTTGTCTAAGTAATAATCTATATTTTAAAATTAACATGTGTTAAGTAATTATTTAATAACATTATAGGTATAATAATTCTATAGTTTATTGTTTAATTTAATTTTATCTTGTAAACCGTCAATTGTATTACCACCATTTTTAGAATATGACCCGTGTATCCATACAAATTTGTTTTGATCAAAATTTTATGATAATGTCTAATAAATTATTTTATATACATGTTAAGTTGGTAAATAATTATAATGATGCATATAATATATTTGTATTGGTAAAGAAGAAGAATTTGTTCAAAAAAGAAGAGTAACATGAGTTGTAGGGAAGAATGAGACAAAATGTAACTTATATTGTTACATAAATATTTTCTGTATATTATTGATGTTCATTAATGTTTATAACATTAATATGAAATAGATAAGTTAAAAAATTTATATTGAATTTAATATAGAATTCTTTTATTAGTTTTGAAAAAAACATGGAAAGCATAGAATTATGAATTATTATTAATTTATTAATTTTAGAAAAGACAAAAATTATTTAAAATATGATCATTTAGTTACTTCAGTGGCATTAGGTTGTAAATATTTTGCAAATCTAAAGATTAATTTTAAAGTGTATTCTATTTAATAAGTTAAGTAGAATTATGACTAAGGTGTAAAACTATATTTGTTATTATACATTTATTTAACTGATTTTTTGGTCGATTTGAATTTATATAAAGTATTTAAGAATTTTAATAAAATTTAAAATAGTTTCGAAGATATTTAGATGAAACGAGAATATAAACCTTTTTCAAAGGTGAATATATTAAAGTTCTATATATTCTGTTCAATTAAGACCGCACGAGGATAGTCGTATCTTAGACTTATATAGTAGTCTACATCGTTATATATATTTGCCATCGGGACACATATATACAAATATCAAAAGAAAAAAAATCCACAAAACTGGTTTTATCGTTTATGGTAGGGTAAACCTTTTTGGCTAATTATGAGCTGAGTATATACAATTCTAAGCAATGATGACCAAATATTTTGTAAGAAAAATTATAATAACAGCTACAATCAAAGACCGGTATTTGTTTTTTTTGTTAACTAAAACAAAATGTTATTCGATTGATTAGTTAAAATGGTTTACATATGAAAAATTAACCAATAAGACACATAAGTGTTCTTTTGTCGACGACATATACGTGCTTACAAACGTAGAATATCGAATTTCTACCACGGACAGTACAACGTGGAGATCAGCCTTGTTTTTTTTTTTTTTTGTTTGTAAAAAGGGCATTCAGAGATCAGCCTTGTTATTATTGATTCCATTTAAAATCTAGAGAACTACCTTATTTACAAAATCATGCTGAATTGTTCTACGTAGAGGTTTTAGTAACTAAACTCTTCAACTAAAAATGAATCATTAGAAATCTGCTCAACTAAACAACTAAAAATGAATCATTAGAAATCTGCTCAACTAAAAATTTTACGAAATAAATTCTGAATTTTAGTTCTATTAACATATTGTTGCTATCCGTATAAAATACCATAACACATGGTGACATACATTCTTTCTATCCCCATTTTTAGTTATATTAAGTTTTAGATTTATTGATTTAAGACAATAGCAAATAAAACATAAATTTTCTTATATCATTATTGGCAAATATCAAATAATTTAATATTTCTAAGTTATATTAAGTTTTAAATAGTATTCAGAATTATTAATTTAATTAAGATTTACAAAGGTTATATTAATAAATAGTTTTACTAATTAAACCCTTCAACTAAATATGAATCATAAAAAAATCCTTTAACTAGTTTTTTTACAAAACAAACTCAATTTTGATTCTATTAACATCAGTGATCTTCCGTCACAATATTTTAGACGAAAAGTAACAAAAGTTAACAAAATTAAAGTTAAAAGTTTATTTTCTAGGATTTTAGTTGATGAGTTTTTTTTATGATTCATCTGAGGGATTTAATTACTAAAAATCATTCTATATACAATACAATTAATGTATATACCCATAAAACACACACACACACACACACACATATATATATATATATATATATATATATCTTTAGATAAAGTTCAATTGCATTAATCATATAATCAGCCCTTTATTCACATAATTTATATTCTTTTAGTTTTGAATGAATTGTCATTTTAGACACATGTGTATAAATTGATCAACTTATATATTGCAAATTCTCTGTAATATATGAGCGGGAGGTCCCAAGGCATGTTTACATAGAACAAGAATAAGTCAATGAATATGGCTGAGACTGATATGCACACAAAGAGAGCATATGATATAAGAATAAAAAATTGCACTAAATCAGAAATTTAAATATCGTATAGGTTTTGTATTAAATATGAAGGGAAAACATGGAAATGTTCAATGTAACTAATATTTAGTGTAGGAATATGGAGTTAAAAACAACATAAGAATATGGAACCAAAACTTTAACTTGTGCATATAATTTAGTGATATGTGGAGAATTATGCATCAGTGAGTAAAGATAGTGTTACTGTTGGGGACCTCTTCTTCTACTTATTAAAGCTATTTTATTCTTTATTTTATTTTTACCATATGTTTTATCTTATTTTCTCCATTTTATTTTTATTTTTGGGGGTTAAAGCTTGCTGGGGCTATAACCCTTTTTGGCTTTCGTAGGAATGACAATTGTGCAACTATATATGGTAATACATTTTCCATATATATATTACTTGACTTTAATTAATTAGAAACAATGTTTTTACGCAAAGAAGCAGTGTTTTTCTTTGCTAGAAATTTTAAATATTTTCTACACGAATTGTTTGTAAGGAGTTAATCGTCGTAGACAAATCTAGCTAGGATATATAATAGGAAAATGCTATTAACTTTTACAATTAAATAATAAATCAAAGTTCAAATTGCATGAGAATAGGAATCAATTCTTCGCCTCTTTGGTGAATAAAGATAGATTCGTATTGCGCCAACAATATTAAAAAAAAAAAAACGAAAATAGAATTCCCGCGTAGATGCCAACCGTATAAAATTGGCCAGCCACGTTTTTACATAGTTTTATGCAAAATATGTTTTATGTTTAACAGATTTTTCATAATTTTTTTCATGCAATAATGATCGTGTTTTATTTTTACAAAACTTATTTGTAGTGCAGTGATATGAGGTATATTAGCATTAACATTAGCAAATTAGACGGCGTTAGACCATCTCCAACCCAAATCTATTTTCATTATATTTTCTTTTAAAATAAAAATTTTTTATTATAAAAGTGGACTTGCTCCAATATATGCACGTATAATAAAATTTTTCTATTTGTAAAAGAAAATATAGAAATATATTATTTTCATCTCTAAATATAAAGATAAAAAGGTAAAATATAGAGACATACATTGAAGATGTTTTAATGTCATTTAAATTCTTAATTTTCATGATTACTAATTCTTTTGATAATGAGTTTAAGCAAAATTTTAGTTTGCATAAACAGTTTTAAACCATGTAAAGCTAGTGTCTAACTTGTAGCTAATTGTTGCTGAAGGAAACAAAGAACTTAAAAAGAAATAATTAAACTAGTCGACTAAAGAATAAATAAATTAATGACAATAAAGTAAGTTGGTTTAAAATAATAGAGGCCATGGTTGCTTGAACTTCAAGCATCTTTTTATGGTGCTTTGGAATTTCTTCATCGAAATGAATATATTCCTTCCACCCTTCCTATCTTTTCCCCAATTAAAAAAAAATTCCCAAGTTTGGCATCGAACCATTATTCCAACGCTAATTTGAAACATAACTGATCGCTATTTTTAATTTAATTAATCTCTAAAATTTGGTAAACTGATAGGATGGTCAGAAAAATGATTTAGGATCGATAATTCATACATTCATACATATCAACTTAAAGTTTGTTGACCACGGATATTATATTTTCTCAACTCTTCTTAATCACTGGCACATGGGGCGTATAAGTGTCTATAATAAGATACTGATGAGAAAAAAGATTACAAATACATCGACTCGTAGGAATTTCTAATAATTGTAAGCAAAGAACAAGACCACTCTCTTTTTAGTATATACAGAGCAGAGAAATTGTCCGAATATTATACAAAAATTCACTTGAAAACAAAGATCAAAACGCCAAAATATTATTCAAACACCATATGCTAAAACATTGATCAAATATTTATATTTATTAAAGGTCACCTCCAAATCTTACAAGTAACAAAATAAGCCATACGCTGACAGCTTTTATTCGAAGGATATATAAGTGGAAGAGGAACTTACAGCTTCCAAACCGTTTAACAAACCAAATCACTGTAATTGATTAGCATCAATAGAATTTACAGAAAACTTCTATAATGAATTTACAATACATATTCTCATGGATACTTACTTATTCATAACGTGTTCATATTCTAATATTATAATCAATTTAATCTCTAAACAAGTTGATTAAATAGATGAGTGTTATGAGTTACCTCAAGGTATTCGTCCAGACCATGATCCTTCCCTTCCAAGACCAGACTGCTTCAATCCCCCGAATGGAGCCACCTGCGATTAAAAATATGTAAGCAGATGAGATGTATGATGTATCGCTACAATTTAGAACATGTCTTCCATTTCTGGTCTTTCCTCTGTTGATACGAGTCCTTTCACACCTACAAGTCTGTATTCAAGTGCTTCAGACACATGCCACGACCGTTGCACACAGTTTGTGAATATATAAGTAGCAAGTCCTGCACACATTCATTCCCTCTATCATTTTAGCCCCTGAGACTTGATATATATAGAAAACAGTTTGCTAAGATTACTTGAGAGGACATACCTGCAATAGTGTCATTAGCGATTCCGATAGCATCCTCCTCGGTTTTGAACCGAATAAGGGGGAGCTACTGGTCCGAAAATCTCCTCCCTAAGAAACAAATGCGAAGAACACTTGATGCTTTAACTTAATTCTTTAAAGACGCAAAAAGCTAAAACACTGCAATCTTATTTGAAAACTATTTGCTAACAAAGTCTCAAAAACAGAGAATGAAGCCAATAAAGTCTTAAACATAAAATCAAACAACATAAACTTTGTGGTTTAAGCGTACCTTATTGATATTTGTGGCTTAGCACGGTTTTTCAAAACCCATTTGTGGCTTAAGCGTACCTTATTATTGACATTTGACAGTAGGTGCAGCAGCTGCCATCAACCTTCTTCCCAACTGCTGTTAATCCTGTGAACGTGATTTTCCTCACCTGAGTAGCACAAGAAACAAAAATAGTCAGCTGACAAGGTTACTTATCATGAATCACTCACTACTTATGGCAGAGGTGCAAGTAACAGAAAGTACACAAAGATGACTAGCGGAACCTGTGAACTCGTAAGCAAAGCATCGCCGATTTCAGGAGCATTTCCCATGACCACATTCAGTGTGCACCCTGTTAAAAAACCATGTAAATGAATCAAAGAAAACCATCAAAACAGCTGCAAAAAATGGTCTGCTCAGAGAGTTCATGATCACATAAGAAACATCGTTAAAAACTAGCCTTCCAGCCACAATAGTCATACATCAGATTAGTATTAGTAGCCACATTTATGACAATACAAGCATTTATTTTGGAGATGGGTTGATAAAACCAGATCACATATTATTAAGGAAACATTACGTGTTTGAAATTTACAAATTATCAGGTCATCTCCCTGACATGACGATATCAAAACTGATTAGACCAGAGATCCTGGTGGGATATATGGTTCATGCCTAAAATCATAACTTACCGGAGGAACGCCAGCTTGAAGTGCAAGTTTAAGGGCGTTAAGTTCAGATGCTTTAACAACGACTATGTATCCAGAAGTAAGAGCAGGGCCAACCTGCATTACCGTCAACCATCCACCTCAAACCTAACGAAAAAACATAATCTACTGGGATAGTATACTAGACAGGTTATATAAAAGAGAAGGTAAACTGAAAAGGTACAACAAAGCAAGAACTTCCGAGTTATCATGGCTAAGGGAAGTTCATTGGGGTTATTGCGCCAACAACACCAATAGGCTGCATAGCAAATCAAGAGAGTCAAGCAATGCCGGTGTAATTTAAACACCTGCTATTGTAAATACAGCCGGTCAGCACATGGGGCGAAAATATGGACACAAGATTACTGCCAACAAACATTATTGATGTGTATTAAAACAAAAAGAAACTGAAAATTTTGGACAAAAAAAATGAAAACAGTCAATTAAAATAACAGAAAAAATAGCAGAGTAACCTTAAATCAAGTCGCTTGAGATGCTAGTTAACAGAACTAGAGAGCTTGTAAACTTCTTTTATCTTTTTGTAATCTTCCCAACCATTTCCAGAGCTTTCTCAGCCAGTTGATCCCATCCGCGCTTCAATGCAATTTCATAGACAGCTTGTACAAGACGTCCAGCTCTCTGACCTATATAAACCATGTCTGATGTCAAAGAAAGACTCTCAAGCTTTAGCTGTGAAATGTATGCCTGTAGCAAAACATTAATCTTTGCACTGGGCTCCTCCAGAGTTTCCTTGATCGGAACCGAGACACGATCCAAAAGTTTCGCCAGTTCCGTCTTCTCATCTTGCCCAACAGTCACGTGCTTGAACTCCTCACTTAGTGAGAGCAGACTATAAAGATCTGCATCACTCATCGTTGGCTTCAAGTGCTCATTGTACGTAGCTATGGTCCCATGATTTACACAGTAGTTGCTAGCAATCCGTCCCAAATCAGTAACTTGGAAACATCCACTTTCCCTGTCATACTTAACCAAGTTGTTTTTGTCCAAGATAGTAGCAGCTGAGTGTATCAGGTCAGCTCTTCTTTCCTCCAACAATACGTCTTTTACAAGGTCATCGGGCGCTAAACCATAAAGCGTTGGATCACGAACCATACGGTAATATAGATACGTATAGCCAAGCCAATGGCAAGCGTCTCTAGCATTCTGAACAGTTCCAAGAACAATTTCAGCATTAAGCTGATCAGAAAGCTTGGAAATAAGCTGGCTTTCAATAGGTAGTTGCTCATTCGTTAAAGAAAGATAACACTGCAGCTCGCTGTAGCCAGTGATAATTATACCCTCCCCATATTGATCATACTGAGGTCTTCCAGCACGACCAAGCATCTGCATAACATCCATGGCACTGAGTTCCATCCACGCACCTTTCTCAGGATTATAAACCTTAGTTCCTTTGATTATGACAGTATGAGCATGCAAATTCACACTCCATGAGAGAGTTGCTGTGGAAACCAAGACTTGCACATGCCCTTCACCGAAAAGCGCCTCAACTATCTCACGGTCACCCCTTGTTAGCCCAGAATGATGAAAAGCAAAACCGTAAGGCAGAAGTTTTTTCAGATCACCATTCTTAATAAGTTCAGTCTGACTCTGAAGAACTTCACGACTTGCACTATCTTCTTTCAAGAATCTGTTGAGGGTATCATTCGCCATTGCTTTCTCCACCATTGCTTTTGCAGTTTTTGCTGTTTCCATCCTCGACTGAACAAAAATAAGAACCTGGTGCTTTCCAGCACAAGCCAGTGCTTTCTGATAACAAAGATCATTCATCATCTTGAACATCTGCAACGGTTTTCTCACACTGATTCCGACATACTGCTGATCAAGAGGCACCGGTCTGTAGCTGCGGTCAAATTTAAACAATCCTTTCTTAAGATCAACCCGCAAAAATAAGGCCACATCTTCATAATTTGGCAGTGTAGCTGACAAACCCACCAAACGAATATTCTCCTTCATGGTTTCAATCTGTCTGAGAGTCCTAGCAACAATGCTTTCAAGCACAGGCCCTCGATCACCATGAAGAAGATGGATTTCATCGATTATAACAAGTCTCACAAGCTGGAGATCAACAGACTTCCTGGTGATGATATCCCACTTCTCTGGTGTTGTAACAATTATCTGGCTCTCCTCAATTTCTTTCCCATTAAGAGACTGATCCCCACTGAGTTCCCTCACAGTAACTCCATAATCCTTCAGACGCTTAGACAGGTTACTGACGATCTTAGTAACAAGAGCCTTCATGGGTGTAACATAGACGATTTTGTAATTTCCATGGTTAAATGTTCCATCATCCTTCTTATTGAATCCAATTTGCTGAAGAATGGTGAGCACGGCAACATCGGTGCTCCCAGCACCGGTTGGAGCGCAAACAAGAATGTTATCATCCTTAAACAGCGCAGTCTCGTACACTTTGCTCTGAACTCTGTTCAACTGTTGCATTCCCTTGAAAGCCGGTTGAGCCCAAGCTGGCATCTCGGTGATCTTCACAAGCTTCTCGCTGACATCCACCTCTTTAAAAACCCGCGGCACATGAAACTCATCATATCCCTCGCGGCGACTTCTGTAGGAGCCATGTGGAAGTACAAACTTGTTATTCGCCATCAGGTGACCACCTTGGTCAAAAGCCAAGCTCTCCAGGTCCAGCATCTGACGCTGACCCTGACCCTTCAACCTACCACTCTCTAAATCTCTATCAGCAACAACAGTTCTGTAGTAATTCAGATCATTAATAGCTTTCAGCAGGTTCTCCTCCGCTGTTTCTCCCAGGAGCCAGTATGCTCCAGTTTTCTGAGGTTCTTCTTCATCGGGAACACTCTCTTCCTCGTCGTCGTCGCTCTCCTCAAACTCAAGAGCCTCCTCACCAAAGTCGGTGATCAGTTCACCAATGGAAACAAGCTGATCAAAAACAAGATTCATCTGCTCATCCTCATCCTCAGGTATAATAAGGTTAAGAATCTTCTGAAACTCCAACTTCTTCTTTTCAGTTTCAGGGATATCGTTGTAATTGAGAAGAGCCAAGATCTCATCCGCGGCATCAATAACAATACTCAAAGGCAAACCACCGAGGTGATGCTGGATAAGACTAAGCATAGCCTCGTACGCAGCCCTAGTCTCCTTACTCTTCGGCTGATAATAATCAGAATCTATGAGAAGACGACGCCTCTTGCTATCCTCCCGATCAGTAACCGTATCATCATCACGCCTTCCCTTAGCAACTCCATCTCCCAAGTTCGCCATCCACCAAATTCAAAAATCAAACAATGTTATTAACCTCCACGAATCTGATCTAATATCAAAGAAGACGAGACTAAACCCTAATAACCGCCGCGAAACGAAAGCAGAGAGAAGAAGGAAGCTTACGGTGAAGAGCCTTCGTGTTGATTTAGGATTCTCTGTTGGCAGCGTCCTCTATCTCCTTATGATCGAATCTATATTTTGAGAGAGCTTAAGGTAAGAGTTTGTTTGTTTATATAGTGCGAATCAGAGTGCACTTTTCCTTTTTCTTTTTTTTCCTTCTTCCAATTGTATTGTTTTTCTTTTCCTATTTCTGGCGGTATTTCACTATTTTGCCAAAATTTACCACTTTTTAATATTAGTTTCCTTTTTACCCAAATCCCAATACTGTTTTGATTAGGCAATAGGAAGTAAAAAATTTGTATTCTATTAGAAGAATTTTCGTTGGATATGTTCTTTTTTGGTAAAAATTGTTAATATTGTGTATGTTCTTTTTTGGTCAACCATCTATTTTAATAAAATTAAATTTTAGTCGATGGTAAAAAATTTGTAAAGTAATAAAAATTATTTTATCAAAATAACAACACCATCTATTAGTAGTGAAAAAAAAGCATAACTAAGGGAAATTTGCTCCTCTTTCAAAAAAAAAAATCTCAAAAACTCTAATTTTTTTTTTTTGGTCAACAAAAACTCTAATTAGTGATACAAATTAAGCAAACAAAGCATCGTTGTGACAGTTCACGTGTCGAAGTCGAAACATTATAACCTTCAACCAGACTAGAATTCTCTTATGAAAACAATGTCATTGTGTCATATGTGTATAAATAAAGGAATAGTTAGTGGTAATTAGTAGCTACAACGTTTATTTGCAAGTCTAGAAGACATAATCCTATTACCAAAAAAGCAATATACGAATTTAGCATAAGATTTATCAGAACTATGTTGTTATGCAGTGGCGGAGCCAGAAACTTTTTGGACCGGGTCAAATTTTTTAAACATAATTACCAAAGTATATAAAAATTATATTTACGATCTTTGAAACTTTTTTTTATTACAATTTCATTAATTACATCCTTTAAATTTTGTTTCGATAAAACAATAAAAAAATATTTATTCTAACCAAATACTATATTGATCAAACTAAGAATGATTAAACCGTTTTGATGTATTTTTAATGAGTCTTGTTTTAAAATTATGATCACGAGATTGACAAAGTTCTCAAGTTAAATATTTTTGATTTACCCTGTCTCTTTGATTATGGAGATATTACAATTTTTTTACCAAGATCATTTAGATAAGTTAGTCATTATTTATCTAAATAATAAAAAACTAGTTCTTTTTCTAAATATGAAACCATCTGTTTAAAATATTCAGAATATAAAAATAAATCCTATATTGAATTTGAATCAATCAATCATAATAATATTTAGTTTGATAAAAAAATAATTAAAAAGACCAAAGTATAAGATTAAAAAAAACAACTTGAAATTAATCGAATTTTTTTTTCTGGAACATGAACTCCCGCGTTTATTGAAGATGATGAATTTGTTTATTAATTTTTTTAATGTTACTATTTGGACATAATATAATTTGGACTTAAAACTAATATGTAACTATGTTTAAGATAAAAACCTATTATTGATTTCAATTTTTTTCAATAGTAAAAATTAAGATAAAAATTAATACAAATTCAAATTTTAACAAATAAATGGTATAAATGTATTAGTTATATAATTTTTTCTTTAAATTTTAATATTTTAATTATTTTTGTAGGGTTCTACTTTTTTAATGGGGTCAAATTTAATTTTAAATTGGTGTCAATACATATTATATAAGAGAAATACATATATTTTTTTAAAAAGTAGTGGGGTCAGCTGACCCCACCACTCCTGCACTGCCTCCGCCCCTGTTGTTATGCCAATGCCATTCCATAGGAATTTAGTATTTTATAAACCTTAAAGGGTTACAACTTACAAGTGAGAGACCAACCTAATGTACATATATCAAACGTAGTTGATATTATTCGTATCCACATGATATAAATTTTTAAAAAATGAGAGACGTCTTCATTGTTCTTCATGCATTAGAAGAAATCAAAATGGCACCCATTAAAGCCTGCATTCAGATAAAAGAAGAGTCAAAAGGTTAAATGAATATCCATATTTTAATAAGAAAAAGGAGCACTATGATAGAATAATTATTGATATATCTGTAAATATTCTACTTGGGTCGACGGTGACAAGCATGCCGGTGCCGCCGAACGAGCACGAGCCACCGGAACCTTTGGTTCGCTGCCAATAGCTATTGAAGGCGTATGAAGCATGTGCCCACAATGTATTGGGTTTAAAGCAAGACCCATTAGGCTGAATTGAATGGCAATCAGCTCCTGATCCACAAGCAAAATTCATGGCTTCTTGGATGATTGGGTCAGGCACTGAAGGCTTAGCAACGCACCAGTAACCTGATGCCGGACTCACGCTAGGTGGTGGTGGAACCATAGGCGGCGGATAGACGATCGGAGGTAAAAACTCTGATGATGGGGTTGGAATATTACCGGACGGTGTAGGAGTGTTAGTCGAGGTTGATGGGCCTGGTTCGGAGTAAGGTGGACCTGAAATGGGTCCTGATGGGCCTGGCGAATAACCGGGTACTGAAGGGCTAGGAACTGTTTCTGATGGGTTTGGACTGGAAATGTCAGGTGGGTTTGGGACTGTAACGGGTGGGCTGGGGTTTGATGATGATTCTGGTGGGTTCGGGTTAGAAGATGATTCTGGTGGGTTTGGATTAGAGGAGGATGTTTCAGGTGGGTTTGGAATTGAGTTTGGGTTTGAGGTGGAGTCAGGTGGATTTGGGTTTGAGTTTGGATTAGAAGATGATTCAGGTGGGTTAGGTACAATGATTGGGCCTGGAGGTGGGCTAAGTTCAGGATAGGAGGAGAAAGGAGGCAAGTTTAGAGGAATATTTGGAGGATTAACACAAAAAGGAGGGGCATTATCGGGAACTGAAAGTGGAGCAAGTGGAACGTAGGGAGATAGACTGAGAGTTGCACTAACACTATTAGGTTGAGTGTTGGAGGATGTTGTTGAGCAATCCAAAGGCTGAGCTAGATTGAGTTGTGTCATCATTTTCTCTAACACTGATGTGTGTTTTAATGCTTTGATGGTCAGCTTCTTTGGCCTCTTCTTTGAGTCTCTCTCAAGTCCAACAAGTTTTCTTGCATCTGCTACAAAATTAGAAAGAAAAAAATCAAATGCTCTTGGAGCTAGAACTGGAGAGAAGAAGAGAAAGAGACGCTTACCAGAATGAGTGAAGAAGCTTGCCGAGAGAAAGAGACAAAGGAGGATAAAAATGGTTATGAGTGCTCTATTTGATTCCATTGTTTATAAGATGAGACCAGAAGAGATGTTAAATCTTCAAAACTAGAACCAATGAGCTACACTGCCAAGAGGAAAGAAAAAAGTAATAGGACCAAAATAACTTGAATATTTGTCTTGTCTACTCCTCTTTCTTATGTGTATATGTTATATGCATGCTTAGAAAACAAAACACAAGACACTAGGAATCATTTAAAGCAACCTGTGGAAGAATATAAGGTTCTGCTGGGTTTCTCATAAAGATTGGCCCTTAGGAGTTCACTTTGTTGTCATCCAAGTCTCACTTTACTCCTGAAGTTAAATGTTTATATTCTTATAGCTAGTCCTTAACTATTTTGAAATAATTAATTGATTTTTAACCGTCAAAACTAACATTATAGTACAAGAATATACACATTTTTGTATGCCAATGGGCATATATGCTTGCTTGACATTGCAAAAATAATCAGAGAGGAAAGTTATTTTATAAATTACTTTTGCTTGCTTTGTACTCAAACAAAAAGCTCTTTAGATTTATCTTTTTCTTGACTACATCCATTTGCATAAGCCTCACATATTCTACAAGATGCGCTTCTTCCTGGACTGGACGCTTGAGAAAAAAAAAATTAGATTGTACCAAAAATCTTAAACAAAATACCGAAAACCGGAACAAGATAATAACATTGCATGATGCATCCTTACACTTTCTGAACAGTAACGGACTCATGGACCAATGTTATCTCCAAGTGGCGGCAAATCTAATCCCTCGTGAACCGGAAGCTCTATTGGACTTCCAAACCCATCAGAGCAAACACAGAAGAGAGTCATTGTCATCTAAATCGCACACTCGGATTAAAGTTTCAGTTTCCAAGTCTTCAAGTTGTAGCTTGGCTTTCCTTCTGCTTATTAATAACAGCTGAGATTTTCCCTCGCCCTTGGTTTCACACACAGAGCTTACCAAGTCTAGAGGCAATTTTGCGATATATGATTTGAAATATTTATTAACAAAGTATAAATGTCGTATACAATCTCTCTTATATTGGTAACGTTTTTATTTTTATTTTCACAACATACCAAGATCATGTTGGTGTTGAGGTTAGTTCAAGTGGAGGCAGGTATTATTGAGTCAATAGTTATGACTTGTGAGATAGTGAACCCATAGGTCATACATAATTTAAGAAACAAGATATATACTAATTTTGATCATGATATATATATACTAATCGTGTATTAATAACTTTTATTTGTTTTCTGTTTGAAAAATACACTATATATCTTTTAATTTTCCTGGTATAGAGGATTATTTCCGTAAAATAATTTATAGGTCCACCATTGCTACTTAATAATATTTTGCGGAGATCTAGATGCAGGACCGGAACAGAAGGGAAACTATCCAAGTTATCGATTAATACTTGTGAACATGTAGCATTAGATAAATATTTGTTATTGGAATTACTAGTTATAATAATGTTTGTCCGACTTTCCAAAAATTCGAAAATTTATTAAAGTTAAATATATGTTTATATGTTTAATAATTGATAGTTAATTTCTATTTTAAATCTATTCTATTAATTCTTCAACATGTCCAATTGATAGTAAGTTATGTCCAATTAATTATAACCACATTTTTAATAATTAACTGCCATTAACATAGATTATTCGATTGTAACTGCCAGTTTACTTACAAATTAACTGCCAGTTTACTTGCAAACTATGTGGGATCCATTTTTCTCTGTATACACGTTATACGATTATCACAAAAACAACTTTTCTTTTTGAACATTCTTTTAAAAACAAACATATTTGTAGGTTTCTTTTCTTCCGATCTATATACCCTGTATCATTACATATATAAACTTAGACCCAATCTCTTACTTCCTAAATGCAAAACACACGACTCTTTATTTTCTTTTGTAACCGTAAATTCATATGTTCAGATTTTAACTAATTACATCCAAAGCACATAACTTTATACTTTAAATCTGGGATTTTATTTAAACTATTAACCAATATTTGCGTAAATAATGAATATATATTTTCAACAAATCCTAATAAAAAGTCTTCAATTAAACGCAGTTTTAATTTCAAAATAAGTAATATATAGGTTGTTCCATTTTTATAAAAAAAACACAAATATAAAATTTAATTTATCGAAGGGCGGGTCAGAATCTAGTTATAGTTAAAATTTAAAGTCATAACTAAAAGTTAACCGCAAAACAGTTTTCCTTTTGTTCTAATTTATCTTTTTACGTCTTTGCATCACATTTTCCTTTATCCAAAAGTTTTATTTGTCCTCTTGTCTTTTAGTTATATAATTTATTTTCTATTGACCATTCTAGTATCAATCATTATAAGTGAAACTGATGAAAAATTACTTGTGGTTTACCATGTCACAAAATAAGTTAAATACTTTCGCTAAGTTATTAATTGAGACGGCTATAGTTAAAAGACTTTGACTATATGAATTTACAGATGAACTAGATTTTTACCCAGGCAACCGCCTGGGTATTTATTTCATTTGAATGCACATAAGAACTTGTTTTACATCATTAATGATATATATTGCTTATGTTCAATCCGCTAAAAACAAATCAATTAAAAGCGAACCGATAAAGCGAAGAAAGCAGTTTAGATTTGGTAATATTAAATATACCGAATGAATGTTATTTTTAAGAAACCGCGGTATGGAAACGGTTTGGTATATAAACCAATCAAACTGAATAAATCGATTAGTGGAAAATAGTAATACATTATATGTAAACTCTATAATTTAATTAGTAATATATACATATTTTATTTTATTAATATGATATTCTTACTGAAAATTTTAAGTTTAGTAGTTTAATATTTTGTTTTGAACTAAAATTTTATTTTTCATTTTTATTAAATTAAACAAAGTATTATTTAGTTATTTAATAATATTATGGATAAATATTTGTTTAATATTTTTATTCTATAAGACCTATTATTATTAACTTAATATCTTTTACTAAAATTAATAAATTTACTAATTATTTAAAACTGTAAAAGAAAAAAGAAAATAGTCTATTTAAAAAAAAAATATCTTCATATTTTATTAAAGCCAATATTTAATGATGTAAAGTAAAATACACAAAATTTTATAAAAGATAAATATTTTTATGATTTTTTGGTATAAAACCGAATATACCAAAAATCAACAATATATAAACTGAAGCAAACTAAAATAGATATACTTTTAGTATAATAGCTATTTTTTATAAACTGAAATACTGGAAACCCAAAAATAAAAGAACCAAAACTGAACCAAAATCAAACTGAAATCCGCATTGGACACCAATAATTTGGTAACGTTAATCAAATATTTTTATTACTATTTGAAATATGATAATTTTATAATTTATATTTTGTAATTTAAAATAAGTTAAATATTTTGGCTAAATTATTAATTGAGACGGCTATAGTTAAAAGACTTTGACTATATGAATTTAACGGATGAATTCTACAGGAAAATCTAAAAAATTGTATTTCAATAATAAGTGTGTTAAAAATTATTTTTTATAAATAATTTATGGAATTTGATTTTTACGAAGTTTTTTATATTCTTTTGTCATTTTGATAAAATATTATATTTTCAAATTTGGTTTGAGACTGTATAAAACGACGGGTACTGTCTAGATGCTGTCACTTTGCTTAATGAGAAAGCAGAAGAGACATGTTGAAAAGTACAGAAAGAAAAGATTGAGACAATAGAGAAAAAGATTTTGGGTAAAATTTAGGGTTTCTGAGAACCTGAAGAAAAGCAAAATCAACTTTTACTTCATAAAACACTGAAAATTAAAAAAAAAAGCATCAGGAAAAAAAACGAAGCCAGGCTTAGGAACGAGATAGCTATCATCTCTCAAATGTCACAGATTACAGTCTCAACAACTTTATATTGTTTTGATTCTTTAGGTAATTTTCAACCTTCATAATAGTCGAGTATATTTGAAAAAAAAAATCTACCAAATAAGATGCCCCATGTCGCTGCGTTAGGTGTGATGAGACCTGTTCTATGTCCTTGTTTTAGTCGTATAGTTACAGCTTGAAAATAATTCACTTTCTGCTAAGATTTGCTGAGTATACTCATAATGATGACATACTAATTGATATTACTGAATATACTAATTCATGTTTATAAAATAAAAAGAACGGATTAATTGAATCTAAAAGTCAAAATTAAAATGAAAATATATACATAAGATCATAACTATTAGAGTATTTGTAATGGTGACTGGAGATAGAGAAGGCGGTGACAGATAGAGAGTGAGCACACATAGCTTCAAGCATGAGATCTTCAATTAAATATGCAAGAAAGCCACCATGTGTGCTCACTCTCTTCTGTCACCATCAATTTCTCAGCACTCAAATCATCCGTTGATATATGTTTCATGAATCTGTGATCCAACCACTAACCCTAGTCATTCATGGCACTTCAATTAAACTCAATGACTATATACACAAATATATGTAAATGTCTATACATTTTAAAGATATGTATTTGTTTATCATCGACTCTGAAAAGAAATAGAGTCAGGTTGTGGATTGTAATTATAGCAAAAAGGGAGAGAGATTTTCACAAAAAAAAAAAAGAGTTTTTCATAAGAGAGATATTTTTTTTGAAACTTAAAGAGAGAGAGATTTTGATACTCTAACAATTGATAATTGAGAAAATCAACATGATGATATAATAATGATTTTAGAGAAATTACCTATAATGACTCAAATAATACATGTAATGACTATACTAACTCATAAACTATCTTAATTATTAGAATAGATCACATGGGTAACAAAAATACGAGAAAACCAATTTGCCTTTTATTATTAACAAAATTGCCATTGAGTTAATTTAATAGGAATTGTATAATATTTTCCCCAAAAAAAAACTCTTTTGTCGAGGCTCTGTCTTCTTCACAATCTCAATTCCCCTTCACACATCGAACCTCCATCTCTGACAACTTCATCTCAGTCGCAGCCGCCTTTCGTTTCGTCACATCCTCCCTAAATCGGCATCATCTCTGTACACGATGAAGCCTAACTCCGAACCCTAACTCCGATTTGGCTTCGTCACATCCGCCTCAAAATCGAAGAATATTGAAACGGTGAGTGATAAATATATTAATTTCAAGCCTTTTTCGATATGCAGAAACTGGTCCAGAGAGAAATGGAGAATGGTTGGTCTGTTCTGTCTACTGTCCATGGGATATTTGGTATTTCAAGCAATAGTCGGATCCCTTTGCATTGTGGTAAGAGGGTGTTTGATCCAGCAGCATTTAATCGCTATCCATAGGGTCGTATTGGTTTTAGCAGCCTTGTTGACTCCATCAAAGTTCTAATGTACGAAGGCAAGGATAGTTATACACTTCATGGGATTCCCCAATCTCTCTTTTGCAGGGTTTGAAGACACGCAAGACAACTCGGAGAAGATTAAAGTGCAAACTTATGCTTAGGTCAATAAAGAATAAAGATGATCGTCGTATTGCTAACGGATGAACTGTTTTTCACCATTTTCTTGGCAGTGGATCCTGAGATTATGGGTGTGTGTAGGAATGGAGAGTGATTCATGGGAATAAATTTGTATAGACATTTAGGAATAGGTTGGACTGGAACATGAATTCAAATTGGGAAGAGAAGCGACGATGCGTAGAACCACTAATATTGCTACTTTCCTGGCTGCTAACCCTTCTAGGGAAGAAAAGCAGGAGCACGAGTGTTCTTGAATAATGTGTGGATATGTGTTTATTGTTTTTGGAGTCTTGGATGTAGACAGTGGTCAAGAGTTTATTGCTAGGGCTGTTCTTGTCTAGTTTAGTAGTTATTGTAACAACTTTTTTTGTTGTTTCTCGTTTAGATTTTCAACATTTGATTGTATCATTTATCAATGTATATCAGTTTATCAATGAGCAATGACACAAAACTCGGCAAATATATTCATACCACAACAATTTTGCAATCATATGCCTTACTTTTTGTTCTTCAGATTGTGCCATATGGTTCAAGGATATCTTAGCCCTTTCAAATGCTAAGCTTGATTCTTAAAAGCGAGCAGGTATGTGTAATGTACAACTTAGATGTCTAGCTGTGTAATGTACAACTTAGATGTCCAAATCGTATTCTGCAAATTGGTTTAAATTAATTTAAACAGAAAATAACTCTAAACCAAATTTCAAAATTAATTAAAACCAAATTCAATCAATCCATACCGAGATCCAATTTAAATTAAATCAAAATTTAGATGAATTTAACCAGAAATTCGAATTGTGTCTCACTCTAGTAATTAAAATTTATTTAAAAATCTGCTGTCAAAGACTACAATTTAAAAAATCTGCCACCAAATGAATACAAAAGTCTGCCGTAAAATTAAATCGGGCAAACATATCTATCAGCAAAATATATGTCTATTTCCGATAAACATATCTGTCTCAAAACTCTGAGTACTTCAAAAAAAAACTTGTGACTTCAACAAATCGGTTACTACATATGACAGATTAAAATAGATAAATCTATCAACAATCTTAAATCAGCCACAAAAATCTGCTGGCTTAAAAAATATGTCGTACCAGAAAAATCTGTCACCAAATACTTGACAGATATATATTTTACAACAGTTTTTTATAACAGACTTATCTTACGATAGATTTATTTTTCGCTAAATAAGTCTGCCGTCGAATATTTTTTAATTAATTTAAATGGTACTTTTGTAATATTACTTTTTGATTATAACTAGAGTCAAGGGCATTTTCGACCAGAAAATAATGTTAGTAATTTTAAACTTTTAAGAGTTATTCTAGTAATTTCTCAACTAATTTGAGTCATTCTAGTACACTTCCCTATTTATAGATTTTTCACTGTTATATATAGGGGATTGTGTAATTTGCTGTCATAACTAGAGATAACAGGATACAATCGTTACATTCTCTAACTTATAAAAATTAACATGATTTATAAAGATGTAATAAAAATATAAGTCTCAGTTAAAAAAAAAATGTACTTAAATACACCTGGGAGTAGGGTACTACGAAAGTTTGTTTTTCTTGATTGAAAATTTGAAATTGGAAGTGCATTAAATTTGATAAAGAATTGTGGTTATGCCTAGTATCACAAACAACCTTAAATTTGAAGAATAAATAACCAGTAGAATTTAACATTTACACCCAAAAAAGTAACCGTTAGAAGTTAAAAATGAAAATTTGAGTCTCAGTTTTTAGGAAACCCGAAGTCTTATTATTAAAGTACCTCCAATAGTTAAAAACCATGAAGGTTTCTAAAACAAAAATAAAAATTAGTATTATAATTATTTATTTTTGTTTTATTTTTTAAACTAGTTGATCATTTATTTGAGTGACAAGTGTTTTTTGAGTAATCTATAGTTTCTTAAATGGTCGTAATTAAGAATTTTTGGTCTTTTTCTCACCTAATTTTTTTGTCCATAAATACTTAGAACAACATTACCAACAGAAATCCTATAGATTTCTTTAATTTCTTTTTCTTTAAAAAAAATTGCACCATTTCACGGATTCCACGACATATAGTAATCCGCGGAATAGCGACAGAAAAGAACAGAACCAGTTTTTTTATCTGCGTTTTTCTTCTCTATTTTTTCTCCTTTTCTTTTCATTTGGTGGACTCCTCCCCCCTTAAAATCTCTTGGAGAACCTGGAATATTGATGTTCTAAAACTCTCCCTAAACCTACCATCGGGGTGCTCTTAAGCACAAGATATATACCTCTTTTATCTTGCTTCATAAACATTTGTAAGATTTAGTATAAATATTTATTTTTCTAAAAACAAAATATCCTTTATCTAATATTATGGAAATTTATTGATTTTGGATTAAAAATTCAACAATTTCATACTTTTAAAAATGACAGAAACAAAAATTTAAATGGTTTTATGGATCCAGTTGAGTCATATATATATATATATATATTCGATCTCCTTATAGAGGAACACTAGAAATCACTGAGTTTTATCACAAATAACACATAAAAGTTAAAATGACTAAAATAGAAGCAATTTAAAAGATAAATGACAATTATGCTTATATCTTACAGATATATAAATTAAACAAATATTTAAAGAAATCTAGAATCTTTTTCTGAAAGTTTTTTGGATTTTTCCAGAAATTTAGTTTTTTCATGGAAATATTTTTTTTCAACTTTTTTGATTTTTCTATTTTATTAGTATAGGTGATATTTTCATGAATTTAAATTTCGAAAACCCTTATTTAATGTATATTATATCTTTTTGATTTTTTAAAAAAAAAATCTTCTCGAACAAATATTTTTTTTGTTAGTTTAGAAAGATATTGATAAATATAGATAATATTCTTTTGAAATTCAGGAATATTTATTTCAAATTTAAAAATACATTTTAAATATTTATTTAGGAAAAAAATCATAATTTATTTATGAATATTTTACTGTATATAAGTATATAAGACAAAATATACTTATCTTATACAGTATATAAGATAAAATATACATTTTAAATACTGTATAAAATTTTACTGTATATAAGTATATAAGATAAAACATTTTACTGTACACTGTGTTTCAAAAAAAGTATATAAGATATTCTTAAACATTTATCGTATCTTCCTAAATTTTCGGAAGACCTTAAACAATTTAACATATAAATATATAAATTTTATAAAGCTATTATACATATTTAAAAATATTTTTTGTTAATTTTTGAGACATGTTATATGTTGAGTAATATTTTCCTTATAGTATACATATTTAGGGAAAGCTTAGATATTTAGATATAAATACAAGTTACATTCAAAAAATCTATTTACGTATTTATGAAAAAATAATCATAATTCTGATTTTTAATAAATTCAGGAAGGTTTCATACACGTTCAAGAAGGTGTTATTTTCTAAATAAAAAAGTTCTTCAAAATAAAGTTTGAAAAATAGAAAAAAAATCTTTTGGAATAAATGATTTTTGAAAAATAAATCATAAAAATTTTCATTTTTATTATTTCAAATATTTAATTATCTAAAGTTATAGATAAAGATAAAATTATTATTTGACCTTTTATTAATAATTATTTTGAACACTTTAAACCTTAGATGATATTTTGGAAGAATTACCCTTTTCAAAGTGGCTTTAAATTTTTTTGTAACATAAGAAAAAATCAGAGTGCTGAAAACAATATTTAATCCAGTTAATTTTTAATACAATAATGCTATCATTGTTTCAAAATTTGTATGTTATATATATAAAATTTTGATTATAAATATGTTATTCTTTGTGTTTAGCTATTTCCTATATTTTTCAGCCAATGAAATATAATAAACACAATTATTTTTTACAATTACAATTTACTACTATTTCTCAAATAACAATTTATTATTATTATTTAATAAAAATATTAATATGTAATAAATGAAAATGATTTTTTCAAAAAAAATATAAATCATTTTAAAATGGAATAATATAATATTAGTATATTTTTTTACAAGGGTTTAGGTACCCAAAAATTATAATTGGAAATTTGTGATAAATTTTATCATACTAATTTATGATATCAATTCCTCAGCCAACATAGTTAAAGAAAAAAGGAGTTTAATGAACAGTTATCTCTTGTTATTAGTGTGTTACTGTAAATTATAACTTTGATATTTAACAATCATATAAGAGTATAGTACTTAAAAGGAAACACTGTATTAATAAACTTATGAAATGACATTTTAAATTAATTAATAGTATGATATATTACGTCTGTGTTTACAAAAGTTGATAGCAAAGAAAAAAATGAAATTACACAATTAACATAATAAACCGTTTATGTCGATTCTACATCACCGATCTGATTTTCTGGATATGACGTGCATAGATAATAATTTTTAATTTCATTGTTCTTAAAAATAAAAATAAAAACCGTTTCTGTCTCACAGAAAAGGCCGATAAACCCAAATAAACACTCTTTTCTCCTTCTAATAATAAAGACAAACTAGTCATCACATATCTTCTTGATTTCTGATCTCTA
This sequence comes from Raphanus sativus, assembly GCF_000801105.2. Classification (NCBI taxonomy): domain Eukaryota; kingdom Viridiplantae; phylum Streptophyta; class Magnoliopsida; order Brassicales; family Brassicaceae; genus Raphanus; species Raphanus sativus. Next base: position 561,225 of record NC_079512.1, on the reverse strand, counting down.
CGAAGAAAACTGAATCTTTCATAGAGATAAAAAGTTTGTTTTAACTTTTACTTTGTTATATATACAAAAATATCCAGAAACGATACCCCAAAATACATTAAAATATAACATGTTTCCGAATATAGAATCACGCATATGTTTGTGCTTTCATGAGACCTTTCCCTTCTGAGCGAGCACCTATGCTTTATCATCTTTAAAATATATTTTTGGGAATGTGCAAGATTTCTTTTTTCATCTTGAATATTACTTTTGCAGGCGACTATCAAGATTTTATCCTATAACCTCCAAGGAGCTGTGTTCAAGAAAATAAACCTCCATGGAACTCCTACAAACATCTAGAGGGAAAACCTGTAAAGATATCATAATGTGGGGATCTCGTTTTCAATAACATCAATCTTCTTTTGTCACGCGATCCTTTAATATTCATGCGCACGTTTTGGCAAATAAACTACCTCGCACTATTTCGTTACTCTCATATTGTTTTCATCCGCCGTCTTGCTATCTCTTAAGTTTGTATCAAGATTCAAGAAACTGCAGCTTCACATTTTTATGTAATGAACGGTTACAGAAAAATATAAACAAAAGAGCGTTACGATATTATAAACAAATTCTTTTTATATAGATAATATATCATATATGTAACGTTGATTGATCAGTGGAGGAATATGGGTGACACATCCATATTAATCTTGTGATGGCCAGCCATCACGTTATCTTTCCACTTTCGGCAGGAAAGCATGTGGAAAATGCCCAGCCACTCACGTGTCGAATTGGGGTTTGTTAGCCGTCCAGCCCTACATTGATCCAATTATGAGGATATGCTGTTTGCTTTCCAGAACCTTATCTTCCACCGGGTTCGTGTTCATACTATTTTCTCACTTCCAATACATTTTCTTATTTTCTGCAACATGCATTTTATTTGGTCTATTCTTACTTTTCCATTCGTTTCACTAATTGTTACTAGAGGCGTAGCCCCGCGCAAGCGCGGGGTCGGAAACTTGAGTCTTGTTCGATATACATACGTGCAGGTGATGTCGTTCTTTGCTGTGGTGTATGATTTTCCAAGTTTTGTATTGTAATAATTCAGAGTTTGGGAGACGAAGAGAGTTTATTTATTTTTATTGTTTTTGTGTTGTTAATGATTTTCCTTGTTGTAGCATAGTATTACTTTTGGTGTTTTTTATTTAATGTTGTTTTGTTTTAAATAATGTTCGTCTATCAATTTTCTGTAATTTTATTGTGTTTGGAAAATTTCTGATTTGCGGTATGTTCTGTATAAGAAGGAACTAATATAATTTAATATTCTGTATGGAAAAAATTGTGAAGAAGATGAGAAAGGAATAGAATCATATCTTCTCATCCCAGCTTGGCTTTACTAACCTTTCCTATTGACACTTAAAACGCACACAAAAATTCCGTTATTATTTATAAATAATATGTTAAAGCTCCTCGTGGCTCCCTTCTTCTTCTTCGGTAGATTCAGAAGAATTGGTAGAGTCTAAAGACTTTGACTGTTCCCCCGCCTCCTTCGATGTGTTGTCATTCTTGGTTGTTTTCTCTATCTTTGGCTTTGGCTTTGGAATCCTAATAAGCTTAGTAAGCTACATTTTATATATATACACATATTAGCAGCAAATTAAATATAAATGCATTCTTGCGACTTCTATTATGAATTTATCAGGCCTCTTATCGTGATATATCTTGCAGGTAAATATTTTGGCGTACACTTCATCGGAAGTTAACACTGGTTTGCTCCACAGAGCACTCATGTGACCAAAGTTTCGTCATATGTTAACTCTCTATCTCTCAAATTTTAAAGACGTTGAAACAAAAGAGAAAATGAATCAACACTCACTTTTTCTGCTCAACGTCATTCTTCTCCAACCAGCTTTTCACCTTCTCCGCTTCCTTTGGCACCTTAATAAGAAACAGATAAATAAATGCAATTTCAGCAGTGCTCGCCAACATGTTTCAAAAGAGAGCTGTGTGTGTGTATTCTTTTACTTAAGGATGAGGTAAACAACCTCGTCGATTTTTACTCTCGGGAGCTAAGTTTTGTTCGTCTCCCACTCTTTTATGATCTGCAATGTGGTTGAAACTCAGCCAGATTGTTTCCTGTTTATCATGAGAAAAACTGTAAAATGTACCTCTTTCATTTTGGTTAGGTGTTTTTGAGCGTTGTCAACTGCTACTGGTCGTTCTGTAAGCTCCTCTGACCTGTACATAGATTTGGAAAATGGTTTGTGAGAACATTTTCAAGAAGCTCAGGTTCGATCTAAATAGGGGCAGAAAACAAACTGCAAAGATATGGGACTGCCAATGGCTTTTACTGAGTCAAGTCACCCCGGAAACTCTGTGGCATTAGCATCTTCTCCGTCCATGTAAAGACAATCTTGCACCTGAAAGTACACAAGACACTAATCACTGTCGAACGCTTGAACTCATCGTTGGAACCTATTGGTATACATAGAGTTCGGAAGAAAATTGTTACATGCCTCATCAAGCTTCTCAACAAACGTTTTGCGCTCTTCTTGGGTGGAAACCTTTTCAAATTCGGGTGTTTCTAGCTGTACAATGACCAAAATAAAACCAAAGATCTGAGTCTTCAGAAGAATGCTAACTAAAAACATCATAATAGGTAAAGTGAAAGCAAAGATTTTAGCAATAAAAGAACAATGAAGTAGCCGAGATAGTGATCTGTACCTTCTCTTTGGTAGCATAAACATAAGATTCAAGGTTGTTTTTCAAACCAGGCGTTCTTCTTCTTTCTTATCTTTCTTGTCCAAGGCTTCTAATTTTATCTAAGCTTCATCAAGAGACTCTTTCGTAAAAGGTGCTCCAGGGCCAACAGTTTTCTTGTTAAAGGTTTATAAACACATTCGGTTAGTTTAATGTTTGCTGGGCAGAAATAGTAACGTGTCTTGAGATGTTGTCAACCTTACCAGCTGCATGATCTAGAGGAAGAAAAAAAAGAAACAAATACAATACTGGTAAGAAAACACATGTATTTTGAAGATGCAATGATAAAGTCAACAAAATGCTAATTCTAATTCTTAAACCTTGTTAAAATCAGATCTGGAGTATGAATCTCGGTGGACAGGAAGACATTCAACAGAATCTTAACTATACAATACCACCGAAAACCACTTCCAACAATAGATGATTCATCGTTGGCTTTAGTTCAGTTATTACAGAAAATATAAGAACAAAAAAAAAGAACAAAATTTGTAACGATGGAAGTTTCAAATACAAAATTTCAGAAGAACATATAGTAATATTTTTTTCCTCACCTGCAGTATCTAGGAAGCGTGATTCAAGTCTACAACATTCTTCTCTTCACGATAGATACTGGCCTGAGCAATATTCGAACATGTTATAACGGAAAGAAAAAGAAAACCACTTATTATGTTTAATCTTCTCAGAACTCTGAAAAGGCCAGAAGAATCATATATGTTTCTCTGTAAGGTCTTTCAAAGACATGAACGTTAAATCGAACGTAGAAATTCATAATATACCTGGCTGAGAAGATTATCAGCGATGGTAATTACGGAGAGGCGTACGATTATTAATTGGAGTAACCATGACGATTGAAAACGATTGAGAACAGATGCGAATAAAGATCTGGATTGAAATCATATAATATAAGATCGAGCAATAAAAATGAACGCCAGAAGAGGAATCGTCTGAAACGAAGGATCACGACGACGACAGCGGTGAAAAAAAAAGAGGGTGGGACCCACAGATATGCTAAACCCTAGTCTTCGTTACTTTTGTTTCATCGAGAAGTCTGAAGAAGAAATATGGGCCTTACGAAGCCCAGATTTAAAAACATAAAAGCCCACCGCGGAAAAACGATGACGTGGCAAGCAGGGAGAGCCTCAAGTGCCTCGTTATATTATAGATTTTAAAATTATTCACGCAGATTAAAAATATATTTAGTTTATATATATTTAAAATAAAATACCATTACATATACATCTACCCATATTTCAACAACAAAAATAAATTAAAAATATTATTAATAAATTTTGCATTAAAATTCGAAAACCACATCTATTAGTTTGAAGAAAAAAAATTCTCTACAACGACAATTAAACTGAAACAGAAAATATATAACTTTAAATCTAGAGCCAAATGGTAATTTATTCTTCTTCTTTTTACATCTACTAAATGAGAAAAAAAAAACCGCAGACACAGGCAGTATATTAAATCACTAGTAAAAATCTACCGCATAGCCACTACAATTCCGTGGCTATAGAGAGATAAATCGTGGCTACTGATAAAAAAGCCACGCTTTTGGAAGGGAAAATTACCGTGGCTATAGCCTCGTGGCTGAAAAAAAACGTGGCTTATCGTGGCTGGCAGCCACGCAATTACCACGGTTCTTTTCGTGGCTACTCTAGCCACGATATAAACATATTTAGCGTAGCTATTCTTAGTGGCTATTATAGCCACGGTTTTACCACTACTTTTTTCGTAGCTCTTGAAAGCCACGGTTTTGTTTTTATCACGTTAGAGCCATTGTAACTCCATTTGTAATTGTTGTGGCTATTATGCACCCATTTTTGTAAATGGTTATTTGATTAGTTTAATTTCCCAATTTTAACAATTTGTATTTCCATTCAAATTTTAAAACATTGCACATATAATAAAAACAGAAATTGCATATATATAAAAGATTAGGTTCAACATTACAGAAACATAGATAATTATACAAGGTAGAAGAGTTTTAAAGAGTCTAAGAAGACTCTACAAAAGACATAGTTTAAGAGTCTAAGAAGACTCTACCAAAAGACATAGTTAAAAGAGTCTAAGAAGACTCTACCAAAAGATCAGCTAGAGTTTGATGAACCTTGTTACAAAAGAGAAGACATGAACCTACTTAAGGCTGAGTAGTTGGGGCTTGAGGCTGAGCAGAAGTCTGTTCAGTAGGTGCTTGTTGGGGACGAAGCGTTTGGAGGAGCTGATTGATTGCATCTCTTGTTGATGCAAAGTCCTGCTTCATCTCGGACACATCCTGCTTCACCTCAGCCACGTCCTGCCTCACACTTTGGAGGCTTGTCTCAAGACTTCCCACACGCATCTCTATCTCCAGGTTGCGGGCAAGACCATTAGGGACGCGTGAAGAAGGTGCTTGCTCCCTGTATTGGGCACTGCCGAGTCCATAAACATGCCCTCTCTTACCCTTGGCATTCTGTTGATCATAACATAAAAAAAATTAATAAACTGAGGTGGCTGTCAAGACTGTAAATTAACAGAACATAGCATAAGACATTGTAAACCACATTCTCAAGCAGCTCAAAGTCATATCTAATTCCACACACAAATCAGAACATAAAACAATTGAAATCAGAACATAAAACAATTGAAATCAGAACATGGTTCTCTACTATATTGTGTGTATGAAAGATACCTTTAGATAAGCTTTGTTTAACTTGAGGCGAGAAGGAGTAGATGATGCACTTGGACTCCCTGGTGATCCTTCAGTGTTAGAGAGCTGTGTGGCTTCCATCTCGGCTTGAGTAACCAGCTCTTCAGCACGATAGTCCACAAAAGTCCCATCTGGTCGGGTGTGTGTCGCCCTGACTAGGTCAGTGAATGATGGACGTTCATTAGTACCAGAAGCCACCATCTGCAAAAAAAATAAAAATAATTACAGCAGATTAGAAAAAAAGACCAGTATTTAAAAGTATAGACATGGAAGATACCATGTTATACTCAATTCTTGCAAAGGACCTAGGTCCTGCATTATGCTTGTGGCAGCCTTTACCCACAGGATCAGACTTGCGAGATTTTGCAGCCTTCTTGCTCTTCTTTTTAGCTGCATCGGTCGCCCAATCCTCCAACAGGAGTGTCCAGTGAGCTTCACTGATGTACTTCGGCTTCTTGTGTTGCCTCTTCTTCTTGCTTATCCTTTCACCAATGGTTGTCCATGTTTCTTTCTTCCAAAGACCGTAGACCAAGTCATTGAACTCAGACTCCCAGTAGAAATTTTGCTACAAAAGAAAACAAAACAGTATGAGATTTAAAATTATGTAAGCGGTATATACAATGAATACTAGTCACTTACCACAAAAGTTTGCCACCATGAGTCCTTCCTTTCTTCTGGAACCTTCCTCCAACTCTTCCAAGGCCCCATGTAGTATGCTTGCCAAGTTGCCCGAATGAAAGAGTTGACACATGGATCAATACCAAACCTAAAACGATAACAAACATCAGTAACAGAAACAATACATTCACAAAATCATAAAAAAATAAACAATCATAAGTAACAATCCTAAACATAAACTATCCTAAGCAATCACAGCCATAATTCAAATAACAGAAACTATCTTAGTCTAAGAAAGAGATGGAGACCAAATGTAATCTTACCATAGAGCTCCATTGATTTTATCTGGATGGAGATGAGGCTGTGCTAGCCTAGCAGGTGAATTGAGCATGGCATTGAGGGTCATCTGAGGGTAGCTATTGGAACGAGAAGAGGAAGCAGCATGGTTCGATGCCAGTCCAGTAGCACCAGGAGGCATAGGAGGAGGCGCAGCAGTTGTCCCAGGTCCTCTTTGTGAGTTCATCTGTTCGCAACAAATGAAGAAGAAACATTAGTATAAAAGCAAGAATAAACAGAGACAAAGCGAAATAAAAGAGACAGAGAGCAGAACATGAGAATTTAAAACACTTTTAGGTCCGAGTAAAAACTAAGAGAGAAAGACAAATCTAAAAACAAAAAGAGACAAACAGCTAATCAGTTCACAAGAACAATTATCAGACAAAGAACAAACCCCAAATCGAAACCCTATATTGAAAAAAAATCGAAACCCTAGATTGAAAACAAATCGAAACCCTAAATCGAAACACACACAGAAGCAAAGAAATCGAAACCGTAGAAGAAACCAAAAAAAATAAGAAATCGAAACCCTAGAACATCTAATCGATTAGGAATCGAAGGGTTTCTATTTAGCTAAGGAGAGAAAGGGTTAACCATGAGAGATGTGAGAAGGAGACGGGAGCCGGTGATGCTCGGAATCGGAGACGGCGACACTTGAAATCGGAGAAGACAGATAGCTTTCGTGGTTTCGCGACTCGAGAGAGAGTTACGGTTTTTTGTCTAAGTGTTGGAAGTAAGAGCAGAGCTGATATAAACTCTTCACAAAGCCACGACAAAAGCGTGGCTAACCGTGGTTAAATTTTAGCAATAACCGCGAGTAGAAAAATAATTGGAGCCAAGACAGAGTAAAATTGGAGGCCATACCGCGAAACCCAAAAAACAATGGAGCCAAAACCAATTACATTGGAGGCAAACCAATTGGTTTTCTCCAAATTTAACATAGCCACTACATAGCCACCAAAAAACCGTGGCTAGTTGCAAAACACGGAAACGCAAACATCTAACCCCTAAACTATAATCCCTAAACCCTCTTTCTTCAACCTTCTACTCACACAACAACTTACATACATATTCCAAAAATCTCACAATATATTTTATAACCTTACAATATTTTATAAAACCATATATTTTACAAACTTGCCATTTATTTTACAACCTTACAACTTATTTTCATCATACAATATATTTTTTTTAACACATTCAACCTTTTAACACATATTTTACAATCTTGGAATATATTTTTCTATTCCGAATCATCATCTGAATCATGGTGTGCTTCTACATCACCATCTGATACATATTCATCGTTCGGAGGATTCACCGGAGCAATATCATAATCGGACACATCATCAACAACATGTGTTTCAACCCGTAACAATGAACTTTCAGCAACTTGATCACGTCTATCATCTTGCCATGCCGTTAAAGCAATTTCTGATGTTTCTCGTATTCCTCGAGGAAAAATCTTTGCACATGCCCACCAGTCATCGACTGATTGTCGACGTACCCGTTGATAAGGAATAAAACATGCTTGATCACAGTTACCTGTTCGTGGTACATTAAAATCATAGTTTTAAATCATGGTTTTACATCAATAATCAAATCTCAAGCAAATAAATATATATTTTTTCACTTACCTGGTAATACAAAAGGATCATATTTTGCATATTGTCTCCGTGGTGAGACATCAACAAGACCAAATGGATGTATTCTCATACCGCGATTTTCCGTCGTGTCAAACCACGAACATTTAAAAACCATGACTTTCAAGCCAACATCACCATGATACTCCACCATCATGATCTCTTGAATGAGGCCATAGTAGTCTGTCTCATTGGTTCCAGGTACACACACACCATAATGTTGAGTTTTTTATTTTGACCGTGGTTATGAGTGTGGAAAGTGTATCCACGTGTGTGGTATATTGGCCAAGACCTATAACTACGCCTAGGACCTTGTACAAAATCCAACATCCACAGAGGAAATGTGTAAAACTGAGTTGCATCATTAATCTGCAATACAATAATATCGTTATAAATTACAAATTTAATTAAATGAATTGCGAAAATTAATAGTACAAAACAATAACTCACATAGTCTTTGCACCACTCAGCAAATTTGGTGTCTTTCGCTTTTTGCATTGCAGCCGGAGTAATATCAGGAACACTTAGAGTCATATATTCTTCAAACATCCTGCACGCATTTAAATCTTAATTATGTAACTAGAAATATGTATTTATATTTAAATTTTCATAATATTTTACTACCTTTCATATGGAGCAAATGTTTCAGAGTTGAGCATCATAAATGTCTGAAGAACGGTGTTATCTTCATCATTCAACCAACCAGTTGAGCATTGACCACTGATTCTCCCTTCATGGTAAAACAAGGGTGGTACATCCGGATAATTGTATGAGAAACGGATATCACTTGGACCTTCTGGAATGCTCATGATTTCAGGATGCCCAAAAAAAGTAGAGGAAGCATTTGAAATCTCCTCGTTTATCCATTGTGCAACTATCGAACCTGCAATGTGTGCTTTGTTTTTGACCATCTTCTTCAAATGGTACATGTATCTTTCAAATACATACATCCACCTAAAATGGACGGGACCACCTAAAGCTACCTCATCTGGAAGGTGCACAAGAAGATGTTGCATAACATCGAAGAATGATGGAGGAAATATCTTTTCCAAGTTACAAAGCTTCACAGCGATATTTGCCTTTAAAAGGCCAACATCTAACTCTTTCAAAATTTTCGAAGAGATATCTCGGAAAAAGAGAGCAATATCTGTAAACAAAACAACAAAATTAATTATACCATAAATTATAGTAAATTATAAAATGATACAAACAAATAAATACCTCTAATCGCTGTGTGAACATTTTTCGGAAGGAGTTCAGCGAACGCAAATGGATATAGTCGTTCCATTATGACATGACAATCATGACTTTTCAGTCCATGTAGCTTTAAATTGCTTTCGTCAATACATCGACTAAATTTGGAGGAGTATCCATCGGGAAATTTTATGTCATTTTTCAACCACAGAAGAAATGCTCGTTTTCCCGCATTTGACAGCCTGAATATTGGCACAGGCATCGTTCCATCCTCTTTCATCTCTAAATCCCGCCTTTTGCAAAGTCCTGGAAGATCCAATATGCTTTTGATGTTGTCTTTCGTCTTTCCAGGAGCATTTAACACTGTGTTCGTCAGGTTATCGAAGAAGTTTTTCTCAATATGCATGAAATCAAGGCTATGCCGAAGAAGATGATTTTCCCAGTACGGTAACTCCCAGAAGATACTCTTCTTCACCCAATTGTGACTAACTCCATATCAAGATATTGTCTTTGATGGATTATCATGTCCATTCCCTCCACAATCAACTGATTTTGATAAACCTTTTATATTGTTTATCCTTTCACGGAATATTTCTTCTCCGGTCAACCATGGAGGAGGAGGATCTAAAACTGTTTTTCCCCGTCTAAATGCTTGAGTGTTTTTTCTGTAAGGATGATCTGCCTCTAAAAACCTTCTGTGGCAATCAAACCAACTATGTTTCCTTCCGTTAGATAACCAGAATGCACCAGTCTCATCTTGACAATATGGGCAGGACAACCGACCATGAGTCGTCCAACCTGAAAGCATCCCATAAGCTGGATAATCGCTTATCGTCCACATCAAAACTGCTCGCATTTTGAATCTTTCTTTCATTGAGATATCATATGCCTCCACACCATCCCTCCATAACATATGTAGTTCTTCAATCAACGGCTGAAGGTAAATATCTAAGCTTTTTCTTGGATGTTTGGGCCCCGGAACTAGCACCGAAAGGTAAAGAAATTCTCTTTTCATACACATTCTTGGAGGCAAATTGTATGGAGTTACAATAACGGGCCAAAGGGAATGTGCTTCTCCATTCATACCAATCGGATTAAACCCATCTGTTGATAAGCATAGATAAATATTCCGGCTTTCAGCAGCAAATCCAGGATATACCTCATTAAAGTGTTTCCACGCTATGGCATCAGATGGGTGATGTATTTCGCCTTCCGGAGTCACATGTTCTTTATGCCACCGCATATTGGAAGCTGTCGCCTCGAGTTGGTATAGACGTTTCAGACGATCTGCAATAGGCAAGTAAAACATTCTCTGCTTTGGCTTGTTTTTTCCTTTTCCATTGTTCGGGTAGTAGCGATCTTCGTTACAAAACTTACAACTAACCAAATTTGCATCTTCCTTCCAAAATAGCATACAATTCTTCACGCAGATATCAATCTTCTGTAGGGGTAACCCAAGCCCTCGTGTCAGTTTCTTTGTCTCGTAATATGTTGCTGGAGCATTATTCGGCTGCGGAAGCATTTTTTTAAATACTTCAGATATCTCATCTACACAAGCTTCCGCCAAATTATAGTCTGTCTTCACTTTCATCATCCGCGAAGCAAGAGATAACTGAGTTATTCCGTCTGCACATCCTTCGTAGAGAGGTTGACTGGCTGCTTCAAATGCTTCAAAAACACTATCACGATATGGCTCTGCTACGTCCGTCTCTTCTATAGGTTCTGGTATGTATGTTGGCGCAATGTCCGCTGGTACTTCTGGATTACCCTGGTAGTGATCTTCATGAACATTCCAAGTAGGATTCTCCCACATTTCTTCTTCGCCCGTTGAATGATTCGCTCCAGAACTCTCGCCAACAGTGTAGAATTTCTCTCCATGACTCGTCCAAACATAGTAATTTCCCTTAAAACCGTATAAGAATAGATGTCTTGAGACAACTTTTGCATCTCGTTGCTTCACATTTTTGCATCGAGCACACGGACACAATAACGTTTGCCGCTCCTTGTAATCATCTTGATTACACGCAAATTGAAGAAATGCGTTAATCCCTCCAAGAAACATTTCTGAAACAGAATTACTCTGAGGATCAATCCTTTGATCCATCCATTCTCTTGAATCAAAGTAGAAAGACATAGTTTTTTGTTTAGAAAATTTGGTTGAAGAACAAAAGTTGTTAATGTCTTACGGAAGGTGAATATATTTTAGAAATAGCCACGCTAAAGCCACGGTTTTGTCATGGCCATTTAAAAATATCCCTGCCACACGAATCTTTTTCTGTTTCGGACTGAAAAAGTTAAACATTGCCACGGTAAAGCCATGAAAATCTTCGTGGCTAGTACATTTATTCACTTTTTCATGTCGGCATAAAAAAACAAAAGTTAGCCACGATCAGTTTAGTGGCAAAATCGTGGCTATATATTTGCCACGACAGTTTCGTTGCTAGTTCGTGGCTATTATAGCCACTGTAAATTTTCTGTGGCCAATTCGTGGCCTGTTTCGCGTTTACCGTGGCTTATTTCTTTTCGTGGCTGTTACGTGGCTATATCGTGGCTTTTTTTAGACAGCCACGGTTTTACAGTGGCAATTCCGTGGCTATGCGGTAGATTTCTACTAGTGAATACCTTGTTCCCGAGAAAAAATAATTGTCTAAAAACAACTTAGATATGATTAATGATGTATCTTGAAAATATATGAGATGAATTTGATAGAAAGATTATCCACAAAATTAGGGATTGTTAGATCTTATTAACTATAGCGATATCATCTAATGTGATTTGAAAGATCGGAACAGAAACAATTTGCAAGAAAAATACTAATGCACCTGGAATTGTTATCTCTACTGATAAAATCTTATGTTCATAGAGACGGTGTGTTAGGTTTGAGTATTTGTTAGGTTTGAGTATTAGCAGCTGCAAAGAGATGATTTAGCAATCAGCTTTTGTTTCTGGCCCCCAAAAAATCATAATCTTAGATCCATAATCTTCTGCAATTAAAAAGAACTACATGTATTAAAAATATTTTATTTTTTGAAATGAGATGAAGTTGTAAATAGCTTGATTGCTATAGGTTTTGGTGCATGTGAAAAATTAAAAGAATGGGTTTGACTGAATGATACAGTTAAAATGCATTTGGGTTTTGGTAACCTATTTGGGAAAGACTTTCACAATTAAGCTTGTGGTCATGCTCAAATTTTATAGTTTGTAAAACCTACTATCATTTTTTTTGCAAAACCTATAACATTTTTTGCAAGTGAAGTTATTGATTTAATTGTATATAGGAATCTCAACTGGATTGTTTATGTCCATACGGGTTTGTCCAATATGAAAATCTCATTTTCTATTCATGAATGGTCTGATTCCCTAAAGAACAACGTCCAACTAAGATCAACCCCAAATAAAATTATAATTAAATGATTTATATAGGAAATTCATTTTTTTGAAATTTATAGTTTTTGTATTAAAATAAATTTTTTATGATCATATTAAAAATATAATTTGTGGTTTAGGTGAAAATATAATTTTAATATATTTTAATGTTTTAACAGAAATATAAGATTTTGTGGTTTAACAAAAAAAAAAGATAATTTTATGATCTAGTGAGAAAACATTATTAACATTGGCGGATCACAAGGACGTTATAACATTATAATTTAGATTACATTAATAAAATTGATTGATGCCATAACGCCTCGTATTGTTCATGCTATTATGTCTGTTGCGCTTTCCTCATTTTCACTAGATTCTTAGTGGTTGATCGGAGTTTTTCACTGAGAAAACGTCTATTTTTTAGTTTCACCTCTTATTTTTAATTTTTAGTCATGAGTAGTGACTGTTGGCTTTGGTTGATGCACAGGTTGGTTCGATATGGATTCTATGAGTGATTTGAAAGATCGGAACAGAAAACATTTGCAAGAAAAATACTAATGCACCCTGAATTATTATATCTACCGATAAAATCTTATGTTCATAGAGACAATGTGTTAGATTTGACTATTTAGCAGCTGCAAAGAGATGATTTAGCAATCATCATTTGTTTTCGGCCAAAAAAAATTAATCTTCGATCCATAATTTTTTGTGATTAAAAAAGAACTACATGTATTAAGAAGATTTTTTAGAAATGAGATGAAATTGTAAATAGCTTGATTGCTAGAGAGTTTGGTGCATGTGAAAAATTAAAAGAATGGGTTTGACTGAATGATACAGTTAAAATGCATTTGGCATTTTGGTTAATTGTTTGTGAAGAATTTCACAATTAAGCTTGTGATCATGCTCAAATTTTATGTAGTTTGTAAACCCTACTATCATTTTCTTTTGCAAAACCTATAAACGTTTTTTGCAAGTGAAGTTATTGGTTTAGTTGTATATAGGATGGTCAGCTGAAATGTTTATGTCCAAATGGGTTTACCACTATGACAGTCCATTTTCTGTTCATGAATGGTCTAATTCCCTAAAGAACAACATCCAAGTAAGATCAAACCCAAATAGAATTATAATTAAATGATTTACATAGGAAACCCAAAGAAATTAAAATTTATAGGTTTGATAGAAAATTAAAATTTTATGATTTTATCGAAAAATAATTTTACAGTCATAATAAAAACATATAATTATGTGGTTTTGGTGAAAATATAATTTTAATATATTTTACAGCTTGACAGAAAAACGTAATTCCATGGTTTAAAAAAGGATAAATTTGTGGTCTAGCGAGAAAACATAATTAACATTTGACAGATCACAAAGACTTTATAACATCATAATTAATGGTTGTATAGTTTTGTGGCTGATCATGGATACTTCTTTTGGGATTAATTTAATGTTTTCTTGGTTGCATATTTTACCACTGAGGAGGATAACTAATTAAGCTATCTCTAATTAAGGTGAAACTTAGATTAACTACATGAGGATTTGTCAAGGTAACTTGGAAAAGGATCAAATCCAAAGCTAATCCACTTTTACTGCACGATGTAAATGGTAATCCAAAGCTAATCCACTTTTCGTTGCTGGAGTGACTGCCACAGGTGACATTGTTTTGTGTATGGAGGACGTATTTAAGCCACTTTATGCTTTCTATTTCAATATCGAAAGGAACACTCTCCAACGAGTTGAATTCCGAACTGTGCCTAACCACAAAGAAGCTTTTGAGAAATGTAGTAGCAAATTTATACTCTCTGTGGACCATCTTAACTTTTATTAATATGGAGACTAGATATGATGCAACACCTATATATAAGTTGATGGCGTAAACCCATGAGAGCAGGACATCCAATAGCATCTTAGAGTTAGCTCACATGCAATAAGATCGCCAAAGGTTTTGAGAGCAATAACAATTAATTTTGGTTCTCAGCTTAGATGATGATGAGTTTTTATATACAATGCATGTATACAAGTTGTATTATCCCGGTATACTATCAAGTTGGCAAATAAATTCTTAGATAATAAAAGTTCTAATTCAAGTCTCAGGGCCATAGCTGAAGTTTGTTTTCATAATATTTAAAACATTGACTTGGCCTATTTTTGACGGCATTGATGAAGTCTTTTTCAGTTCATACATATAATTAGATTAGATTTTTGATTGGTTAAACTTGAATTTTATTGCAAAATCTTGAATTCTTGAATTCATCGCTGAGGTTCACACCTAACCGTGGTTAGGATTTGAAGTTGCAAGTAATCTCATATATGCCTCTTACTCATCATGAAACTGTTAATAATCTTGGAGAGCATGACAATGCATCATCTGTTTCTTAGACATAACATCTACTTGAGCAAATAGCTTTATTTGTTTTTGATCAACAGAAATTGTTATATAAACATATAATAACCATGATGGTTTCTGTTTACATTCGATGTACAAGCTACACAGAGGTTTCAATTAACAACACACTGATTTGCTCACTACATTATTTAAAACACACAAGACCTGTTTTATCACAAATTTACAGAATCTGGAAGGGGCACTCGTTAAAATCCAGTCATATACCGGTTAACCTATCAATACAATTCAGTAACCTTCCAAATCAAAAGACGTGGATAACATATTGGGACATTGATCGTATTGGCCAAAACACATTTGGAAGCCAATAAAAAAAATCTTTTGAACCAAGGTCAATATCGGCAACGTACAGCGCTTTATTCACTATCAAGAAGTGAATCAGAGACTCTAAATTGTTGCCTTCACTGAGCTAACAAAACACAACACAACCTTGTTTGAAACTAATTTTGTTAAGAGTAATATATACATATGTTAGGCCTTTTGAATGCACATGAACTATTTAAACTAGAACACGTACCAGAATATCAACCAAATTGACTTTTGGCAACGTATAGCGCTTAATACACTATTGATATAAAAAGTGTACCAGAGACTCTAATTTATTGCCTTTCGGTTCAAAACCGAAAAAGGGAAACATTTCAGAAACAATGACAAAAGAAGTGCATATCTTCAAAACAGAACTAAACTAGGCTCAGGTTAAAAAAAAAGAAGTATGCATCAACGAGCTGTGAATCTCTCAAAGTTTGATGGTAATCTTGTTTCATCATCACCGCCTATAATTCATATAATAAAAAGTAGAGAAATGGATACGAAAGCCTCAGAACCTAGAGGATACAACTCATCAAAGATATCTCAGATGGTACGGACAATCTCAAACATCACAGGCTTTATGTAACTCGGACACTATAAACAATATCGTCGCTTAATACTAAGAAGGGGAGACATAGGTGAAATAAAAAGAAGAAACGCTCTTGATTGTTGTTGTCTGAGAATCAATGCAAAAGGCGGCTTATATAACGACTATACTAGGTTACGACAAGTCAGTGTCTCGCAAATCAAAGATACCGACATGGGCCTCTTAGAGCATGCCCATTGGGGGTTTTTAAAGGGTTCATGGGCTCGGGTTCATAGGGCCGGGCAGGGAAAAAAAAATCGAAAATGGGCTAATTTCGGTGACCCGAGTCTTACGCATGATCTGTTCTTAGCCGGGTTCAAGACACGTGTTGGTTTCCCATTGGCCCCGCGTTTTCGAGTTTACGCGAAGCATTGACCGAGACCTTTCATTTTTCATTTCTTCTTCGATACCTAGGGTTTGGTTCTCTGAAAGGCGATTGCGAGGCGATTCTGGTGCGACGGCGATTTCCGAAGCTTTTGACCATCAAATCGACGACGAACGGTCCCCTCCACGAGCTCAGGTCAGTATCGAGTAGATTCTCCACAATTTTGAAGCGTTTTGGGTCT
Source organism: Raphanus sativus (assembly GCF_000801105.2). Taxonomy (NCBI): domain Eukaryota; kingdom Viridiplantae; phylum Streptophyta; class Magnoliopsida; order Brassicales; family Brassicaceae; genus Raphanus; species Raphanus sativus. The sequence continues at coordinate 544,772 of NC_079512.1, read as the reverse complement.
CGGGGAATCTCAATCGATTTAGGGTTTTCATATTAGGGTTCAAAATCGAGTTGGGGCTTTCGATTAAGCGTCATGCGGGGTTGTATTGGGGGAGTTATGGTTGGTTTATCGGGGATTATAAATTGAATTGGGGATTTAGGGTTAGGGTTCGAAATTGATTTGGGGGTTTTACAGGTTACGGTTCTTAATCGATAGTGTGGGTTTCGTTTTATGGTTTTAAATTGTGTAGACGGGTTTATTGTTTCGTTTCATCATATTGAGCTAATGAGTTTTGTGAATGATTTGTTTGTGCTAGAGATGGATCCCGCAGCAGAGAGAAGAGACATGAAGAGGAACATTGAGTACAACAACAGCTTGATGTATGTTGCTGATTCAGAGTACGGGATACCAACAAGGTGTTACTGTGGTGGGAGAATGATTGACGAGGTTCAGGCGAAGGAGGAGAAAGACACTCTTCCTGAGAAGCGGTTCTTCACATGCATAAACTACGAGGTAAACAACTCCTTCTATCTTTGTTTATATTTTTTTGTGTTCTTTTCTTTATTGATTTTGATGAGTTTTCTTTTTTTTATGGGTTAACCAAGCCTGATGGCCTCCATTATCGTCAGCCTTGGGTTCATGGTGTCCAGGAGGAGATCGAGAAGCTGACTAACCGCCTGGAGAAAGCTGAGAAGGTGATCAAGGAGGTGCCCATCCTCAATCAACAGATTGAGTCACTAGAGGTTAGTGATGCTGTTTTGATGTTGTTTCATTAGTTTAGTTAAAGAAAACGTTTTGATGCTGTTTTGATGTTGTTGTTTACATGTACAGGAACAGGTTAAAAGCCTCTCGGGCGAGGTGGATGCTCTCAGAGTGAAGGTCGCTGACCTGAAGATGGTCTGCTTCGATTGAAAAGCAAAGGTAAATGTTTCTGTTTCTGTTTCTCTGGTTCGAATCATGTTTGTGTTTTTTTTTTTAATATGTTAACCGTATATAAACTGAACTACAAGTAGTTCAGTTTATAAATTAACTAAAACTACAACTTTAAAATACAACTAAAACTTTAAACTACAAGTACAAGTAGAACTAGTTCTCTTAAAAACGATAATAAATTGTATCTGTTTTGTGGTTGGTTGCTGTGATTTGATTGTTAGAGTTTAATGCATTTGCGATAGAGAGTTGTTGTCTAATGAATGTTTGGTTGTTAGAGTTTAATGTACTAGCCAAAAATAGTTTAAAAAGATAGCAAATCCACATCTAAAACACACACACATATCAAACCAAAAACCGAAACCAAAATGGAATATGTACCCCAAACCTCCCAAACCTCTCTTCAGAGAAGAAAGTGGTCAACCAAAGAAGACGTTGTGCTCATCAGCGCTTGGTTGAACACCAGCAAGGATGCCATCGTGAGTACTGACCAGAAGGCCGGAGCGTTTTGGAAGCGAATTGTTGACTACGTCAACGCAAGCCCTCAGCTCAGTGGCCAGGTTCCTAGAGAGTGGAGTCAGTGTAAGCAGAGGTGGGGAAGAATCAACGAGCAGGTGTGCAAGTTTGTGGGCTGCTATGAAGCGGCTGTCAGGGAGCAAGCTAGTGGCCAAAACGAGAATGATGTCATGAAGGCTGCCCATGACATCTTCTTGAATGATCTTGGCATCAAGTTCACGCTTGAACATTGTTGGAGGGAACTTCGGTTCGATCAGAAATGGAAATCACTCGCTGTGCCCAAAGAAGGTCCCAAGGAGAAAAGGAAGGAAGCTGCGGAGGTGGTGGCTGAGGAGGAAGGTGCGGATGTTCGGCCTCCTGGTGTCAAGGCTTGCAAAGCAGCCAAACGCAAGAGGCATGGTTATGATGAGATACATAGCATGCTTGCTGTGAAAAAGGAGATACAGCAACAGAAACTCCTAGAGTGTCTCCTTGCCAAAGACCCTACCCATCTAACTGCAAGCGAAATCACCCTCATGGACAAACTCATTTCTCAAATGATTTGAGATGGGTTTGTACTTCTATCGATTGTTTGATTGCTGTTGTGGTAATATGATAGCTTAAGTTTTTCATTTGTACTTCATGTTGATAGGTTGATAGATATACATTGTACTTCTTTTGTTTGGTTGCTTTGTGTATTTTATTATGTTTGGTTGCTTTGTACTTCTTTTGTTTGGTTGCTTTGTACTAAATCATTGTTTATTTTGTCTTGCAGGTCACGGGCTGTAGTGCAACTTGTATGGCAGGAAGGAAGGAAGGAAGGAAGGTGTTGAACTTGTAGCTTTATGTTTGTAGTGTATCACGGGAAGTGTAGTATTTTGTTTCTTTCTACACTTGTTTTCAATTCACGGGTGTACCCACTTTGTACTTGTTTGGTTGCTCATGTGTTTCACGGGTAGCAACCAATTTTCTACTACTTGTATCGGCCATGTACTCTCTGTTCTCTATATATAAAGCAGGTCTTTGTTTATGAAATTTGTCCTCTCTTCTCGATATCTCTCTTTGCTCTACTCAGTCTTTACTCTTCTTTAACTCTTCTCAATTGTCCACTCTTTGCTCTGCTCTTCTTTACTCTTCTCAGTCTTTACTCTTCTCTCTATCTCAACCACATACACTACAACAATCAAGGCAAGTATCAAAACAAGTTAACGTGACTCTTCTTTACTCTTCTCTCTATCTCAACCACATACACTACAACAATCAAGGCAAGTATCAAAACAAGTTAACGTTTGTCTTCTTTACTCTTCTCTCTATCTCAACCAATTTTTTTTATAACTCTTCTCTATACCACAAGTATTAAAGTAGTGAAACATATAATTTTTTTTTATATAAAAACATATGTTTGTTATTAAAGTAGTGAAACATATAATTTTTATTTTTTAAAAAAATAATGTTTCTTATTAAACAAGTGAAGCCTTTTTTATTTATTTTAAAACAGTTATGTTTCTTATTAAACAAGTGAAGTCTTATTTTTTTATATAAAAATTATTAAAGTAGTGAAACATTTTATTTTTTATATAAAAATTATGTTTTTTAAAAAAAAAAATTGTTTGTTATTAAAGTAGTGAAACATATAATTTTTTTTAAAAAAATAATGTTTCTTATTAAACAAGTGAAGCCTTATTTTTTTTAAAAAAAAAGATATGTTTCTTATTAAAGTAGAATTGTCCATTTCTTTTTAAAAAATAATATTTCATTTTGGTTTAGTAGGAAGGAAGAAGAGTTCAAGTGATGTCTTTCTCATCAGATGATGCAGCAGATAAATTAATTGAAGATACGTTAGACCAACATGTTGATAATTTTATCGACCAACAAGTTGATAATTTCATCGACCAACAAATTAACAAGCCGAAGAGACGAGCTTATATCGAAAGACATAGGGAGCAAGGCCACCAAGACCTTTGGAACGACTATTTCAGTGAAAATCCTACATACCCACCAGAAATGTTTAGGCGGCGTTTTCGAATGACCAAGCCATTGTTTCTTTCTATTGTCGATCGCCTGAGTAATGAAGTTCCATACTTTCGTCAAAGACCAAATGCTCACGGAAGGTACAGGCTATCTGCACTTCAAAAGTGTACTGCGGCTATACGTATGCTAGCATATGGTCAATCGGGAGATACGTATGACGAATATCTCCGATTTGGTGAGAGTACCGCACTTTTATGTTTGGAGAAGTTCAACGAAGCGATAATACAATTGTTTGGTGATGAGTATCTACGAAGACCTACACCAGCTGATCTTCAACAATTACTCGATATCGGAGAGGTACGCGGATTTCCGGGAATGATAGGCAGCATCGACTGTATGCATTGGGAGTGGAAAAACTGCCCAAGGTCTTGGAGAGGGCAGTACACACGAGGTGACGGAAAGCCGACCATTGTCTTAGAGGCTGTGGCATCACAGGATCTTTGGATATGGCACGCATTTTTCGGTTTACCAGGTACCCTCAACGATATTAATGTTCTCGATCGGTCACAAGTTTTTTCTGACATTATACAAGGTCGAGCTCCTAAAGTTAATTTCACGGTCAACAGCCACAATTATCGTATGGCGTACTACCTTACAGATGGAATTTATCCAAAATGGTCAACATTTATCCAATCCATCCCACTACCTCAAGGTCTTAAAGCTGAGCTTTTTGCTGAAAAACAAGAATCCGCCAAAAAAGATGTCGAACGTGCTTTCGGAGTTTTGCAATCGAAGTTTGCAATAGTAAAAAATCCTGCTCTACTATGGGACAAGGAGAAGATTGGAAAGATTATGAGAACTTGTGTCATACTACACAATATGATAGTGGAGAACGAACGAAACACATATATTCTGTCCGATACATCTGAGTTCGAGTCAGGAGAGTCAAGCAGGAGTTCACAGGTGGAAATCTCGCAACCTACGGACTCCCCTTCCAACTTCGTTAATAGGCATGGCATTCAAGCTCAAATTCGGGATCAACAGAAACATGATCGTTTGAAAGCCGATTTAGTTGAAAATATATGGCAAAAATATGGTAATCTAGATGAATAATCTTTGTATGTTTTTGAATTTCCATTGTATTAAATAATTTTTTTAAAAAAAAATTAAAAAAAAAAATAAAAAAATTTAAAAAAAAAATAATATTATTTTATTCTTATGAACCCCATTTTCGGGTTCACTAATGGAAGACCAAAATTAATACGGGTTCGTCACTATTCACGGACCCACCAAAAAACAATAAAAAAATCCCTATGAATCTCCCCTTGGGGTTCACTAATGGGGATGCTCTTATATTTTCTAAACCATCTCAAATGGGCAGTATATATAGGCCTACGATATAGTGCATTCAAAATTATTCGGCCTTCTGTAAATTCTATATACACGTTAGTAACGTTTAGCTTTGGATGTGTAATATTTTAACAGGCTGTAACATTGGACTCATTGCTTTTGCTAGTTCACATTAATGGACAATAACATTGGACCCACCCTAAAATCACCGTGCTTCCAGCAAATAAGCAAACAAGCAAGCAGGAAGAAGATAAACGATAGACTAGGCGCTTGGCTACACGGTTTAGTTATAATTCAGTTTTAAGTTCGCGTTTTGCTTTTAATTCAGTTTTAGTTATCATATGTTTTAGAACTTACAGTGTTCTTATACCATAAGCAAGTGCAAAGCTAAACGATTCAGTAATGAAGTTTGCAAAGAATTAATGCTTATTGATAAATGACAGTAGTCTATTACACCAAATCTCTATGTTTTTTCCTTTCTCGTAGTTGCAGATACTGAAACAGAACCAAAAAGAAGGAACCAAACCAAACATTAAAAGATCTAGCACCTAACAGAACCAAACCGCCTTTGTAGAAGGTGAGAAAATAAGTAGAAAGTCCTTCTGCAAGAACCGGTGTGTGTGTGTGTGCGTGCATGCTTAGCGGCTGGCTGCTACCAAAGCCATGTGCTCTATAAGGTCAAGCACTCGGTTGCTGTAATGTTAAAATAAGAAAGGACGTTTAAAGTGGTTTGAGATCTGATTTTGAGTAATAAACACGAGACAGAGAAACGAGAAGTGTTACCTGTAACCCCATTCATTGTCGTACCAAGAGACAAGTTTCACAAAGGACTTGCTCAATCCAATCCCAGCATTGGCGTCAAAGATACTTGACCTGTTATCACAAGATCATCATCACAACATTGGTCAGACGACAAATCAAGATTCAGATGGCTTTGCAAGAAAAGAAGAATAGACCAACCTTGAATCACCCACGAAGTCATTGGAGACGACATCTTCATCTGTGTACCCGAGAATGCCTTTTAGAGGTCCTTCCGAGGCATACCTGTTAAAGAGGAATCATGAGAGGGTTACTACGAGTTGAACATTAAACTCATGAAAAACAACAATATTGTTATGGGGAAGCATCATACTTAATGGCCGCTTTAACATCTTCGTAAGAGGCACCTTTCTCAAGCCTACAGGTTAAATCCACAACGGAAACATTTGGTGTTGGTACACGGAATGCCATTCCCGTAAGTTTCCCGTTCAGTTCTGGCAGAACTTTACCTACAGCCTGTTTCGAACGGCGAGTTAGGAGGATAACTACATTGTTGTACAAATGGTACTACCTTGGCAGCACCGGTTGAGCTAGGAATGATGTTTTGACTAGCTCCTCGCCCTCCTCTCCAGTCCTTCATAGATGGTCCATCAACAGTTTTTTGAGTAGCTGGATAATGAAAGGAAAGACAAACCAAAACATGAAGGTTAGTTTTACTAGGCAGGTAAGGTAATATACAGTGATTTACAGCAGGAGAGCAAGAGATGTAGACCAGTGGTTGCGTGGACAGTTGTCATCAAGCCTTCAAGAATACCAAATTCCTCATGCACCACCTGCCAAAATAAACAGTTAGTTGAGCTTAACGGAGCTCTTAGCAGTGAGGGGAAGAGTGTGCAACATTACAAACCTTAGCAAGAGGAGCAAGACAATTGGTGGTACAACTAGCATTGGAGACTATATCCATGTTTGGTTGGTATGTCTTCTCATTTACACCAACAACAAACATGGGCGCGTCAGCTGAAGGGGCAGAGATGATTACTTTCTTTGCACCACCCTACAAAACCAATCAAATATCAAGCAACCATATGTCAACTTAAATAAAACAAGTGTGTATGAAAATGCACCTTTAAATGGGATGCAGCCTTTGACAGGGTGGTGAATACACCTGACGACTCAACAACATAATCAGCTCCAAGATCAGCCCAAGGGATCTCAGCTGGGTCTCTGAAGAGAGAGGGTTAAAGAAGATGTCAAGTACTAAACTGAGAAAGCGTGTTATCTGATGTGCAGAAACATCATGCCACTTTGAAAGGATACCTCTTGCTGACAACATTGACCTTCTTCCCATTGATCTCCAAAGTAGAATCATCAATGACATTGATGGTTCCGTTGAAGTTTCCATGAGTAGAATCGTACTTCAACATGTAAGCCTGTGGATACAGGAACAAAAGATCTACATCAAATTTGAAAGCCAAACAATTGTTCATCGTAAAACAAAGAAGACAGAGCAACTCAAATTGAAAACAGAGCACAAATAGCGTTTCAAAATACAGTATAGTCTGCCTGCAAAAGTTTACAAAAATACATATATAGCCTGATAAAACAGAAGACATGATTTACCATGTACTTGGCGTCAATGAAAGGGTCATTGACTGCCACAACGTCAATATCATCCCTGGATGTTGCAATACGGAGAACCAACCTTCCAATCCGACCAAAACCTGTGGAAATTCATAGAAAAAAAAAGAGAGCTTCCATAAGACGTACAAAACTTGGGGACTCAAAAAAGATAATCATGAATCAAGAAAAGCACAACATACCGTTGATCCCAACCTTAGTCTTGCCAGTGCTACTTGACCCTACACAAACCAATCACCAATAAGCATACATCAACAAACAAAACACATCCACTAAAGTAATATATTTTTCCTTGCTTACTTTGAAGTGCAGGTGGAACTTGCGTAGCCGTGGCCTTGATGGGTTGCACACTTGTTACATTGCATCTTCTGTACATTTGAAACATAATAAAAACTCTTAAAGAAGTGAAAAATTGAAATTTTAAAAAATAATTCAACGAGCTGAGAGAGTTTTGCCAGAGAACTGTAGAGACAATGATGTTCCAGCAGCACCAGAAAATCTTGATGATGTGAGGCTGCGATTGAATCCAAGACTTGCAGACACCTGAGTATATTTGACACAACATAAATAAACAAAACAACAACAAAAAAAAAAACAGCTTAACAAGTCCAATAATCTCGAGCATAGAACTTAGGTTCCAGCTAATTGTTAAGCTAAACCATCTAAAGATAACTAGGCATTCTAATAAACCAAACGGCATGCAGTTTCAACGATGTAAAAAACACAAACGACACGCAGTTTTAACGTCACCATTACACTGAGAAACTCAGAACATAGTAGTGGAAAATTAAAGACAAAAACTCAAGCAGATCAAAGCACGAATCGAGCAGTAAAACATGTAAAAAATAACAGCAGTAAGAGGCGAAAACGTCGATCTCTGACCTTAGAGTGATCACACGACGGCGACGAGAAAAGGTCAGGGCGAGGAACAGCGGCGGCGGATCTGAGGAGAGAAGAGGAGGCCATTGAAAATGAAAGAGAGATCTCTCGAAAAACCCTAAAAACACTTTCGGTGGCTTATGGGAGTAGAGTAGAGCCAAACCACCCAACAAATATAAATAAGAATCCAAAAATGTTGGCAACGGAGTTTTTTATGCGACTACGACTCTGACCCACTGTTGCAGAGAGAGAGACGACACTCTTTTTGGACTATAATAAAAGCAAAATTTGATTTTGATAGGTTGCGAATCTGGTGTGGTCCCACCTATAAAGTCTCATTTACTAATTAATGCAATAAATCAACGGTTGTGAATTTGTTAGCGTATCATAATGCGCTTGGGCCTCGGCCTCAATTTGAACTTCTCTTGTCGTTTTCGGGTTGAGAGAGATACTCAACCTCTTGGTGATGCCACGTCAGACGGATCTGGGCCGGGAGTTTCAGAAAGGCCCTGTCTGTTGATGTCAACTTCAGGAAACTTTTCACAAACCTGACCTTTTTTCTATAAATGGACCAAGCTTCAACACCAGATCCAAGCAACATCTGATCCACAATGAGGGAACAAACATTCATTAACCAGACAATATTTCTTTTCTGATTTGAACTAACCAACTAATGATTGATTAGTGGGCTCTTTTGTCTCTCACCAGGGATTCATGAAACTGCACTAGATCTTGTAGGCACAAGCTGTGTTTAAATAGGACACTCACCCATTTTGGAACCAAACCAGAGACTCAGACATGTTTAGTCTTTATTTCAAAAGAGATTTAAAGTCATTGCATAACAAATCAGTGTACAACAATGAATACCTAATCAATGATATCAAGTACTCGTCAAACAAATTCACAGAAAGTATGTTCAACTTAGTTCGCCGTATATACAATAATAATGTATTAGCAAAAAATGGTCCTCCTAATGGATTATTTTTTAACGATTTTATGTATCCTCCTATATGGTTACACCATCATTGTATTCTGTGACTGACAAATTTCAAGTTAATAAAATTATTATTTAGCCGAAAAACAACTTAACCCGATTTGAATCATGTAAATCAATTTTGATAAAAACTCTATTTAAAAATCCCCTTCTTATTAATCAAGAAGCATTTTTAAAGAGTAACTTTTAGTTTGTAAGTTATTTACGGGTGTGCCATGCTGATGTGTCGGCACCATATTCATTTTCAGCCCATTTATATACTCACCATCAATTCACTAGAATAATTACATATGAATGCCATTGTGATACATGTGAATAATCGACTTATATAATATACTCTCATCGTCGAACATAACTAATTTATTCGCATTCAATTTCTGATGCATCCGTTTATAGCAACCTTAATTTACTGCATTTAATTTCGTGTATTAATTAAATGCCTTTAATTTATTGTGTTTAGTTTCGTGTGTACATATATAGCAACCTTTCTTGAGCGACTTTAATTTGGTGTCGATTTTGGTAACTACTATGATTGTCATTTATGATCCGTCCATAATAATTAAACAATCATTCCTTTTATCATTCATTCATTTTCAAAATAGGTAATTATGCTATCATTCTAGGATTGACAATTATGAGTCAAAAATATCGGATATTAATTGCATCGGAAAAAAAACTTCGTGTCCAAGATATAAACCTATATATATGATAGTGGTCATTCCGAACAAAACAAGTCGTGTAGAACAAATGTAAGTGTGATTATATAAGGTTTCCATTTACTTTTATTGCCTTATAATTCGTTTACATGTTGCTCCTTTTTATTGTCTGAAACATATCCGTCTAATGGTTTTCAGGATTTTAACCGTAGCATTTTCAAGCGAGAGACATGAATCGTAGTGGAGCTTTATCTTTCGAATTCACAGGTTTTTTTAATTCACAGTTTTTTTTTAACTTTTAAGTATATTACTTTGAGCTTCACATTTCTAAATAACAGGTTTTCGGCGAAAGACTAAGAATCCAAGATCAACGAAAGACTAAGGATCTTGCAATTAACTATGGTTGATTTTTCATCTGTAAGTTACCAAAATCTGATTTGATTGTGGTTTTTTATGAAGTTTGAGAACTCTGAGCATTTTTAGTAACTAATGCAGGCTACCGAAAGATGATTTGAAATTAACTATGGTTGATTCGAACTCTAGCCTTTCATTGTCGAATGAAGTGTCTGAGAAGCCTCACAGCTTTACCTTTCTAAGTCGGTAAAAAAATACTGACCTGCTTTACCTTTCTAAGTCGATTTTTTTTTTCAAATTAAGCAACAAGTAGCTTTCCTTATTTGTTTTATATTTACTTTTAAGAATATTATATGCAGCTGTTGGTTACTCTTTGTTATTTTACTATTTTTGATTAGCAGTTATATTATTTCGGTAAATGCATAGACTTGATTTTTTTGGATTGTTGTTTATTGATTATTAGCTAAAACAATATGTACTCCAAACTTATTTTTGAATCATTTACCCATTTAAATATCATAGTACCATATATTTATCATACCTAAGCAAAAATGGTTTAACAATTAAATTTTATCCCCTTACTATTAAAATAGAAACAATTTTGAAAAAAAACCTTAAAAGGTAAAATATTAACAGAAATGCCATTATTGGATACGTGGCAAGCAGGTATGTCTTCTCAGGCAAATGTTAAAAAAACCATCGCTAACTCTAGGAAATTACGCGAATTGCCACTCGCATGCAAGGCCTTATTTATTCCTCATATAATATTATACCATAGTTTTCTATATGTTTCCTTATCTCGATCTCCCTTTTATATTTTTCCCCATTTATCAATATATTGTCATCTCCTTCCCATACACAGATTTGAATCCAATTCTGTAAAGATGAAGTTGTCATTTGCACTCATCGTATGGGAAAAAAAAATTGATATAATTTTTTTTTTTTGTCAAACTGATATAATTTTCTTATTACCATCTACATTAGCATAATTCAAAAATTTCCAATATGTTTTTTAATACGAGTTATACATCAAAATACAATATCATTTATAATATCAAATTTGAATATAGTCCAACTTTATTTTATATCATGATTATTATCGTAATACAAGGAGATCTCTAAGAATATACGGATTTCTAAGACAGATCCGTGATATAAATACTTATTTTAAACATACTGTATTACCGTATTTTAACAGAATTGTTTTTTTTTTGAATATGTGTATTTATTGATATCATAAGGTTTTGCGTTGGGGTAATTGATCATACATGAACAGACCACATATTTTCGGATTTCGAATATCAGCCAGGAATTTTTAGTTCAATCATTCAATTTCCGTAACTTTAGATAATTGATATGGTATAACGTATTGAGATCCCCACTAAATTAATACGGATCGGAGGACAGTCATCCATGATCTACGGGATATGATATACATATGATTCGTATATGAAAGGGAAAAAAAGGGAACCTGTATAAATGAAAGAATTGGTTACATACTTGACCCGATATGTAATTAATTTTCTTTTAATTTGAAATATTCAAAAATTTAAATAAAAGGAATGCAAAAGGAACAATAATGATCACGCATTATAGGGGATTCGTTAGTTTCACAGTAAAAAGAAAGTCAACAATAAGGACAAAACTTGGTTCCCATTTCATCTATTTTTATTGAACAAAACTTAGGTTCACCCCCTAGGGTGAATCTAGATTCACCCACCAATATGATTTAGTTATTTAAGATTTGATATCTTTTAAAAAAGAAACTAAATAATAAGAATTTAATGAAATAAAATTATGTTTTTAGATAAATAAAAATAGTAGTAATTATTAAAAAAAAATTATTTAATATTGATAAATCTGTCGACAAATACTAAACCCTAAACCCTAAATTATAAATACTAAACCCTAAACCCTTGGGAAAAGCCTCAACCCTTGGGCAAATCTTATATCCTAAACCCTTAAATTTAAACCAAACCCTAAATCATAAACTAAATCCTAAACACTAAATCCTAAACCATAATATTAAACCCTAAATTCTAAACACGAAACCCTAAACCCTAAACTCCTGGACTAATATTAAATCCTAAATCCTTAATCCTAAACCATAAATCATTTTGAAATTTAGGATTTCGAGTTTACTATTAGAGGTCATGATTTAGGGTTTTAAGGTTTAGGATTTAGTTTATGATTTAGGGTTTGGTTTAAATTTATGGGTTTAGGGTATAGGATTTGTCCAAGGGTTCAGGCTTTTCCCAAGGGTTCAGGCTTTCCCCAAGGGTTCAGGCTTTCCCCATGGGTTCAGGTTTTCCCCGAGGGTCTAGGGTTTAGTATTTAAAATTTAGGGTTTAGGGTTTATTATTTATCGACAAATTTATTAATATTAAACAAAAAAACTTTTTTCTATAATTACTACTATTTTTTATTTATCTAAAAACATAATTTTATTTCACTAAATTCTTATTATTTAGTTTCCTTTTTTGAAAGATATCAAATCTTAAATAACTAAATCTTGTTGATGAATGAATGTAAAGGTTCACCCTAGGGGGTGAACCTAAGTTTTGTTCATTTTTATTCATGAGCTAAAGTAAATGTGGGATGTATCGTAACGATCTAATTGCATCCTCCATAGATATTATTATTGACTAAATGAAAGTTTCCTATAATGCAAGAGTGAATAATGAATCATTTAAGCCGAAATTTTCTCATTTTTATATTTAGCTTTTGCATCACGGCTTAGGAGTACCATATAAACACTTTGATCTCAGCCAATAAGAAGCACAAACTACCAGAAACCTATAAACGTTGGCAACCTAAAAAAAAGACCCAAAAGGCGACAGCTACTTTCCTAACATTCTACGTGGACTGTTGTTTGAACGAAGCACATATTGCCGTTTGATGTTGCCTTTTGTTGTTTTTTCAAACTTTCCTGACATCCTACGTGGTTTAGTTCCTCCTAAGTTCTCTATCAGTATGTTAAGTTAGTCTTCTCTATTACTATACATAATTCGAATAGCTAAGTCTGCTCACTAGACTTTTGTTTATATTTTTTTATTTTAAACTGATGTTACAATGTTTGTAAATTGTGGTAAGACCTCTACGGGGCTTTGGTAGGTGTTAGAGATATTGAACTAATTGAACAACAGAGAATGGAGTTTTCTTAAATCATTATACGATATGTTCTCATTTTTTGTTAACTTTTTAAAGTTATAAAGGAACATACTAAATACTTGACTATATTCAAATAATAACAGGTTCTTAGAAATTAAATGTGCTGCATATGGAAATCTAGCTTAAGACATGGAAGTGAAAGTGTTTACCTTTACAAGTTCGGCACAGTTGTTACTTCTTATTATCCTCTTATTATTAAAAGAGAAGCAGTTTAAAAAATAATTTAGTTACATTTCTGCTATTTTACTTCTACTTGCAAACCCTTAATTTTTGTCATGTAATTTTTTTATTACGAAATTAACATAAATAATGATAGACATTAAAAAACATGGAAATCAATATATTTTTTCTGATAAAGTTTAAGGAGAATATCATTTTAATACCGAAATGTAACCCCTTATATCGTGTTTTCTCTACACTTTTTTAGTAAAAACTCACTTTTAAAAATAAAAAATTAAATTAAAAAAAATCATATGTATTTTAAGTCATAATAGATATTAATATTCAGTAATGAGTCTCTTTTACAAATATGAGTCTACTCAACCCACTAAATTTCAAAATTCATATTATTTATTTCTTTTTTTTTATTTCCAACCTAATATTATTTACTTCAATTTATTTTTGTTCTTTTACTATTTTTATATATTCCGGGGCCTGTATAATTTTAATAAAATATAACGATACAACTTCGATAATAATATAATTATTTTTTGTCAATTATAATAATATTATCGTTACTCGAATATTCCAATAAAAAAATTTATTGAAAACTTCAGTAAAAATACAATCCCAAATTATTTTTCTTTGCATTAATATGTATATCAAACATTATTTCTGCTAACCTAAACTATGTATAATATGCCATTTTTCTTTTATCTTTTCAGTATTTATAGATTAGAATTTATAATCTCTTTTAGTACATTCACCTAGTTAGATAAGGTATTAGAGATGCTATAAACAAGAGTTTACAGTAAGCATTTGAAATAAACTGTTAACTAATCAAAGTTTCATCTCTCTTTTATTAAAAAAAGGTTCCAAACAAAAACTCCAAAAAGAGAGACGTAAACAGAAAAAACTCAAGCATGACAATAGTAATAGCTTTTGTTCATCTGGTCATAAAGAAAACCAGACAAGACTCTGTAAACATTATTATCATATATCACAAGAGAGATGAAATTCAGGCGTCGTCGAGAGCGAGGACTCCTGGAAGTGGCTTCCCCTCTAGAAGCTCCAGACTCGCACCTCCTCCGGTAGAGATGTGGCTCATCTTGTCAGCCAAACCAACCTTCTCAACCGCAGCCACAGAGTCACCTCCTCCTATGATTGTCGTCACTCCCTTTCCGCTCAGCTCCGCTAGCTGCTTAGCCACGGCCTGGTGGTTGTGGAACATGACAAAACATCAGGTTTAGTTAGGTTTTATGTAAGGTGATAAGGTGTTGGTGTAATAAGATGAACTTACCTCGGTTCCAGCTGCAAACTTTTCGAATTCAAAAACACCCATGGGACCATTCCAGATGATGGTTTTGGTTGTGTCCAGAGCATCACTGAATGTCTTGATGGAATCTGGACCAATATCAAGTCCCATCCAGCCATCTGGGATTGCCGTGGCGGCCACTGTCTGCAAAAGAGTTCACAAGTGTGTCAGATTTAAAAACAGAACACCAGATCAGACCAGACACTGAAATGTTTTTTTTTTACCTTGCTGTTAGCATCTGGAGCGAACTTGTCAGCAATAACAACATCGGTTGGGAGCAAGAGAGAGACACCTTTGGCTTTAGCCTTCTCCATAAGCGACTTAGCCAAATTAAGCTTGTCCTCTTCCACAAGTGAAGATCCCACCGAGTGTCCCTGCGCCTTGTAGAAAGTGAAGATCATACCTCCACCGAGCAACAATATGTCAACGGTGGACAAGAGCGACTCGATGACACCGATCTTGGTCGAAACCTTCGAGCCTCCGACGATGGCTGCAAAAGGCTTCTTGGGGTTGGCCACAGCTCCGACGAGGTAATCGAGCTCCTTCTGCATGAGGAAACCGGCGACGGAAGGCTTCAGGTACTTGGCGACTCCCTCGGTGGAAGCGTGGGCTCTGTGAGCAGTGCCGAAAGCGTCGTTGACGTAGACGTCGGCGAGGGCGGCGAGCTTTTTGGCGAACTCGGGGTCGTTCTTCTCTTCTTCCTTGTAGAACCTCACGTTCTCCAGGAGGAGGACGCCGCCTTCGGGTAGTCCCGCGACAAGTTTCTGGACTTCCTCGCCTATTGAGTCGTTCGCCATCACGACCTCAACACCAAGAAGCTCAGACAATCTTGGTACGAGAGGCTTTAAGCTGAATTTAGGGGTAACACCTTTTGGGCGACCCTGAAAACATGTAACTTAGATCAGAAAAAAAAAAGTTGAAATCAAGATATTCATGAACGTTACTACAAAAAAAAAGGTTGAAATCAAGATATTCATGAACGTTACAAGATATAACATGACTGATTATCAATGTTACAAGAGCGACCATACTTATAGAAATGGTTAACACGAAGCATAAACTATATCAGGTAAGAAAAGTGGAGTCATCTGCATATGTTAGCTGACCATATAACAAACTCAATTTGCAAGGACAACGAACAAACTTATATAAATTGTTCAGACAAGACATAACATAACTGAATATCAATGTTCCAAAACGTATAAACTAGTATATGAGGTGACCTTAACGGAAGTAATACCCCCACTACTACAGCCATAACATAACTGAATAATCAATGTTTCAAGGAGAACGACCAAACTTACACAAATGATTCAGACAAAGCACCAGACCAAACAGCGAAGCTCCGTAATAAAAACCAAACGAGCTAAATAAACGCGATCGGATCAGAAACAAAAACGAGAAGAGACATCATACCAAGTGACTGCAGAGAACAACCCTAGATCCGTTCCCCATCAAGTACTTGATGGTAGGAACAGCGGCGCGAATCCTGGTGTCATCGGTGATGTTGGAGTTATCGTCCAAAGGAACGTTGAGATCGACTCTCACGAACACGCTCTTTCCCTTCAGATCCGCTTCCTTCAATGTTCCAACGCTTCTCTTCGTCGCCATGGTAGATGAGCAAAAGAGATAACACTGCAAGATTCACACCAACGAATATGAGAACTGACGGAGAAATCAAACAGATCTAGAAACGAATCTAAAGGGTAGAAGGTAGAGAATATACTCACATGAGTGGATGTAAAGAGAGACGATCGGAACTGTGATATAAAAAAAAATGGAAGACGAGCCGACACGTATATATATAAAAGCAGCTTGGAGAACACCCCAAGGCAATGGTGGGGCCCCGTGACGAGTATGTTATTATTTATTACGTTTTTACCACTATCTCCCCCTTGGGTTTCACGCCGCTTCCTTGTCGTCATGACTCATGAAGCTACAAAAGAAATAGTAAGATTGGGCCGAGATATTTTAATTAGATATCTTACCGGGCCGATATATTAATGGGCTGGGCTGGGAGAGATTTGATATTTATATAAAAAATTATTATTTATAATTAATTGATTTTATTTTATTTTTCAAAAAATTTTATATATATTTTAAATTATACAGAGATATCATGATTTCAACAGAAGATTATCTCGTAACTTTCCAGCTTTGGATTTGTATTATCCATTTTTCGCCATAAATAAAACCCATCGTTTTTCATCAAAAAAGGTAAAACGGGGTTTGTTATCTCCAGTGTGGTGTTGATTCGTGGCGGTGAAAAGCGGTGGCCATGCGACGTGGAGCTCTTCGTTGTTGAGGTTGCAACACATATCCTGCTGTGGCTGAAGTATAAACGCGTGGTTCGAACTGTGTTTTTTTCTAGGATTTCTGTTTTTTGGACTTTTCGGTTTGCGGCACAAATGCTAGTGTTTCTTAGTTTACCTTTGTTTGGATTTTATATGTTTGTAAACTTTGGGCTTCGGCTTTTTGGGTTTAGACCTTTTAATAAATATTAGAGGACAAAAAAAATCCAAAAAAGGTAAATCCCTCCTTTTTCTTGCCTCTAGTTAAAAGTTGTAAACTTATAATAAAATACTAGTGGAAGTTGGGGGCTACATTGTAGAGACTGAAACTACTCATCGTATATCACCAATCTTTTAACAATGGCTACAGCCTTTAGTGAACTACTGCTACTCTAGACAAGAGAACAGAGTGTGATAAGCAAAGGGAAACACCATTGACCAGTAGTTGTACTATATATATGATCATTCTAAAAGAAAAAAACAAGGTGAGATGGTGAAGCGCATCAGACTTCAGCATGATAAAGTGGTTTGAAATAAAAATATCGTCACTCACTGGAGATGGGGGTCATCGATTTGATAAGGCCATGGCGGCCTGGTTTGGCAGAAGAAGCTCTGCAGTTGGTTTGCAGAGATGTCCTCTGTTTTCTTCCTTTTCGCTAATTTCTATATTTCAAAAGTGCTAAATCACGTGTTACACATATTGTAAGAAGTTTTTTTTTTAGTGAATAAATTTAATATTCTTCTTCAAAGAAAAAAAGATCATTCAAAAAATTATCTAATTCTAAACCGTCCAGCTAAATTCTTCAGGCATCTCAAGGGAATAAAGAAGCCGAGATGATGGTGAAATCCTAGGAATAGATTCTAACTCCTTTCGACACTCTTCAAGATTGCAAGTTGGTATGAGCTGGATGTCCACCGTCTTTAGGCAGTTTGAGTTAGCCAGAATGTATGTCACTAGTTGTTTCTCGTCTTCTTTTCCTCCATAATCTATCCACTTAAAAGTCTCTAGCTGAAACGATAAGCATCTGGGAGTAGTACTCGGCTGGTTCCAGTAACACGAAAATGGACGACATCCCTGATAATATACCATTATAGTTACACTTTTTTAATATTTAAAATTCATCAAAACTAGAAGGGTGTGTGTATTTTTTAAGACACTTACAGCGGTGACGATAGAAAGAGCTTTCAGTTTAGGAGAGTTTTGAAGCAAACAAATAAATGGTTCCATCCAATCTACTGGATCTTGTATGAGAAAGTATAATTCTATGAGCCGAGAGAACTTAAAGGCGGTATTACACGTAACCTGCAATAAAAACAAAATAAGATTAGTTTGAAAAAAGCAAAAGGAATAGATGAGAATCACATATGTGAAAAAAACCTACCATTGATAAGGAGAAATCCAAGTACAGACGTGTGGTAGAAGAAAGACATGTCAGAAACTTTTCATCAGGGTTAGGAACATATGGGATGAATACCTCATCAAGGCAAAACATATTCTCTGTCAAACTACAATAGTCTGCCCTATTGTCAAATAATCTTAATTGTGTTAATGCAGGGCAATCTATCACCAACGTCTTTATGTAATATTCCTCCTCCTCCTCCTCCTCCTCCTCCTCCTCTTCAACCTCCTCTTCATTGTGAAATCTAGTCTTATAAATTAATCTTTTCAATGAAGGCACTTTCACGGTGAAGTTTGTTAAGCTGTCCTCATCAAGTCGTGCAACCACCAGTTTGAAGAGAAGAGGGCAACTTGATAAAAGCCTAGCAACAGAGTCTTCGTCTTTGTACTCCACGTACAAAAGAGATAGGTTCAAGAGAGACGGCATGGTAGCTGGGAAAGAAACGTCTACGAGGATCTGGTCTGATAGAGTTAAAGACACGAGTGTGTCGCATGTGTAAAGGCTCTCAGAGAGGCTTGTGGGCTTTCCTGGCGTCCAAAGAAGCTTGAAATCTAACTCTCTCACACCGTGTTTAACTGCCTTGTCAACCCACTTTTTGACGTCCACGTCAACAGGACACGTAGTTGGACCCAGTTCGACAACAAGACTTGCTAGTTTTGGTGCCTCATGGAGTTGCAGTGACTTGTCAATAAACCGCCCAAAGCTCTCGCTGCCTTGGTCGTCTTTGAAGTCGAGTTTGTCCAGCATCTTCCAGACATGACGCCATCGTTTAGACAAGATCTCAGTGGTTACTGCATTTTTGGTCGGGACGTGGAGTAAGATCTCCAATAGCATATCGTCCGGCAAATCACATATTCTTTGACAATATGGATCAATCATCCCTTCTTCAGCATCAACCTGCACATTTTTCCCTGAGTTCTTTAGCTTTGCTTCTGTCTCAGCATTATTTGAAACTAGATATTTGGCTTTAAACTCCGGTTTTTCATCAATTGCATGGTCAATCAGATTATTAGGACTCATCTTCTTTTTGACGCCAACAAGATCTTCTTTTGCATCTGCTTAAGATAAATAGTTATGTGTTATTCACTCATAACCTCAAAGGTCTCTTTATATACAAGCCATAAAGTCCTAAGTCTATTGATACAAGGAAAGCTAATATAATCGTAAAAAGGAAATATATTCTAATAGGTAAATATGATCTAGGTATATCAATCTGCTAGGGGTGGGCACTTTACCCGATACCCGAACCCGTACCCGAACCCGACCGAAAAAACCCGAACCGAAACCGAACCGAAGTAGCAAAATACTCGAACGGATATTGAATTAGGAGAGATTGGATATCCGAACCCGAACGGGTAATACCCGAACCCGAATGGATATCCGAAGATAACCAAACATATGTATACTTAGGTCTATATTCCTATTTTACTTCTTTAATTTTATTCAAAATGTTTATTTTTATTATGCACATAGTTCAAAATTAGATAATTTACATATAATTGGAAAAAGGTGAATTTTAACTCACTTAAAATGCATGTCAAGATTTTTATTTCATGCATTAACAAAAGTTACATCCAAAATTTAAAAATAATAATCAATTTATTATCTTTTATTTGCAAAATGTTATCTTCAAATTTATTAATCATTCAATTATTAGAAAATAAAAAATCAGTTAAGTGAAATTTATATTTTCTAAATACAAAAAAAACTTGAGAAATAAAAAATTTAATATTTTTTTTCAAAATCTAAATATCCGAAAATCCGACCCGAAATATCCGAACCCGAACTAAAAATACCCGAACCCGACCCGAAATAAAGAAATACCCGAACGGGTATCACACTCCTATATCGAAATACCCGAAAATCCGAAATACCCGATCCGAACCCGAACGGGTACCCGAACGCCCACCCATCTGCAGTTGTTCTGCAAAGAAATAAAAAGTTTCCAAATATAATTCTAAAACTTTGATTTGCTATTACAGTATTACTTGTATCAAAGAGCCACGAAACCCAAACAGGAACCGCAATACCTACTAACACCAAAAAATCAGTAGAATGTTATGAATCAAACACTTAATCAATCTTCTGTTGCTTTAGAAATTCACTCAAATTCACTAGTTATACAACAACGTTGCATCTACTTGTATAGTGAATTATAATTCATAAACACCCTAGACATCTAATAGGGATAATTTGTAAATTACTCTACAAACAGTTTGAAATTTGAAAATTACACCTTCTATTTTATTTTTTTGAAAAATACACTTTTTTAAATGTGAATTGACCTTTTTATTCAGATTAAATATTTCAATAATTAAAAATAAATCTGAAATTAAGGATCCTACTATTATTATTATTTATGTTTAAGATAAATTTGTGTGTTGAAATAAATATGTTATTTTATCATTTACATTTTACAATAACAAAATTTTATAAAATAAATAAATTATGATTTGTTTGACTTTATCATGATTCATGAAGTTTATATTTTTTTTTTTTCTTAATCTTATATAAACAAGTTATGTTTATTTGCATTTGTTCTGCAAAATATTAATTTTCTAGAAGTCATTGTCTACCTAGCAAGTTCTAAATGTCTATTCATATATGTGATTAATTTGTTTGACTTTGAATATTATATAATCCAACGACAGTAAGAAACACTGATTTTTTACTCGACAACTTGATTTACCTGATATTACTGCAGCAATGTAGTCCTCATTGAGGAAAGTTAATATTGGTCTGGGTACATAAACAAATATTAATAAAAGAACAAGCTTGAGGTACATCAAATTTCTAAAGATGATCTGCGACTTTTGCTGTTCCATAATATCCAAGTGAAGTTGCAAATTTTGAATTTTGATGACCAAAAACCAATGTCTCGTACCCAGAACTTTAGTAATTGAAAAGGAGATGAGACTTTATCTTGAGCTTTTTTTTAATAATAGAATTTTAAGATACTCTAATGATTTTTTTTTTGGTAAAAGGATTAATTTAAATATAACATAAAATTATAAGTTAGGAATTAGAAAATATTAAAATTAGACAATTTGGTAATTTATACACACCATAAGTGTATTTTTCCAAAAACTTAAACAATAGTGTAGTTGTCAAATTATAATCTCATGTGAGTGTATTTTTCCAAATTTTCCCCATCTAATATCTAAATAACTCATAAACATTATAAATATTTCCTTTTTGTTTTACAAAAAATAAAAAAATCGAAAGCAACAACGAATCTATACTATTATTTATGAATTGATTTAGCTTACGTGTCAGGTTCTCCATGATTTTAGTTTTTTTTATCTATATTTTCAATAATTCAATTTTTAGAATTTTACTTACTATGTTTTTAATTGTTTTTAGTTAGTATTTGAGTCATTATTTTCATAAAAAAATTTAATTAACTATTAAAGTTTTGATATCTTTAATAAATAATTATATAATCATTATTTAACTGAATGCAAATTAATATTATAAAATTATCTCAAAAATATATTTTTTGAACGGTGTTTGAAAAAAACAATTAATTCCAGGTAATTATTTGTGTTTATCAACATTTTTTCTTTCTTAATTGTTAATTTTATAGTTAATAATATAAATACACATATAATAATTGGATTTATCATTAAACTAATATATTTAAAACAGTTTTATTAAAATATATAATTGTTTTTTTTTTATTTGTCAATATTTTCAATAACTTTAATTAATAATTTAACTTATTTATTATGTTTTAATTGTTTTTTGTCATTAGTTATTATAAATAAAATAATTAACTTATTAATGTTTGATATATTTAATAAATAATTATATAATTCTTATTATTTAACTGACTACAAATTGATATTATAAAAATTATCTCAAAATTATATGAAAACGTGTTTGAAAAAAGAAAAATATAAATTCCTTTTATTTTATTTATGTTATATTCTAATTTTCCATTCTGATTTATAATTATTGATATATATACACATATAATAATTGGATTTATCATTAACTTAAAATATTTAAACCATTTTTATAAAAAATAAAAAAATATTAATATTTTGATAAATTTGATCTCTCATGGGATATTTTTAAAATTATTAAATTTATTAGCGATGTATAAAACAATAACAATAATTTTTTTTGTTAAAGTGATTTTCGTGATATTTTTACTTTTATTTATATTATTCAGTTACAAGAATAAAATTTATTTGTTATTTAAGTAGAAAAGTTAATATTTATTGTTTGTATTTTTCTAAATATTTTATTATGAATGAAAATTATCTTTTAAAAAATATTTTCAAAATAATCAACTCCATAATATTTTGAAAATATTAATTTTTTATTTACAACAAGTACCTCATATTTATAAATTTTCAAGAGTTTTACAGAATTATGACTTTGTTTAAATTAAAAATTGTTTTAAAGACTATTATGTAAAGAAAATGTAATTATATTTTTATATAAAACAGTATTTCCAAACTGATTTTAGCTATAAATTATCAAATTTTGAAAGTTAAAAGACCATTTGAAAATTTATAATTATGATTTTATAATAAAGAAATAGTATTTTATAGGAAAATACCAATTTTTATTTTAAATTAAAAAAATATAGATTGACTCTAGCTTTTTTTTCTCTACTATAGCATTTAGAAATGAAAATAACACTAGATAGAAAATGTTCTTATCTTATACATTATATATTAATGTTTTATTTGTCAACATAGTTTGTATGTTTGACTGTTTATTTAGTTATTATAAGAGGCAGTTCACAGTATAATTATACATAAATCAATTGTTTTATTTATTTTGATCAATATAATATGTATAATTGGGTTCAGTTTAAAATTCTTGGGTTTTTGATTTATTCTGAGATTTGTAGGTTTTGGTAATTCCGATAATTTGGTTTAATAACATCATTTTATATTAAAAATTATATATTTGTATTTTAAGTAGATAAATATTTATAAATTAATATGAAATACTGGTTAAAGATAACAACATTTTTAGAATAACAAAATATTGATGTTGTTATCCAAAAATAATATTTTCAGTAAATAAAAGATAAAGATTAAGAAACTTAAAGATTCATAAAATAGTATATATATTTTCTTAATTTGTATACTAATAGTAATTTTATTAATAAGAATCTATAAAAAGATTAAGCCCGCATGTGCGGGCAAAACACCTAGTTTGTGCTTAATTATAGTTAAGTATTTTTAAATATCAGCAAACAACATAGTATTGTAAAATAACATCGTTCAGTAACAGAAACGTGACAAGTTCTACAGCTTAAAGAAGAGAGTAAAATTGAAAAACATGAGATTGATCAAATCAAAATCAAATTTGATTGGTTTACTTTGGGAACTTGAGAAGATTAGCATCGTTTCCCAGATACTGAAACGGGAACCTTTGATTATCTGGAGATGATAAAGTAACAGCCTGGTCGTTATTACCGTTGTTACTCGAGCCACCAAAACATTTTGCTTGATGGTTCTGCACTTGCTGGTGCTGATTCATGTTGGTCGTAGTAAGAAGCTTGTCCAGAAACGACCAGTCTCCACCATAGTTGTTGTTAGAAGTCAGCCTCAGTAGGTTCTGTGAGCATTCAATGTCTGTTGTGTTGATTGACGACACAAACGGTCGGGCCGAGTCAGGGCTAAAGAGTTGAGGGAGATGCATCGACCCGTGGTTTAAAGTGTTTGCAAACTCATGGAGTGGCATGTGAACCTGTCGTCCCATGTGATGATGATCCATAGAATGTGGGATCAGAGAAGAGTGATTGTTTGAATTAGATCCAGTGTGATGCTGCTGATGATAATGGTGATCATGATCATTGTTGGTACTTATGTAATGATGATCTTGTTCTTGATGAAATCCTCTGAAGTGGTTCTTCTTCTTGAACACTCTGCATACAACCCACCCATCTTCCTACAAGTTACACATAACTAGTTCACATTATGCAAGATAAGATTTTTTTTTTTTTTTTTTGAACAACATGCAAGATAAGATTTCTATAATTATAAAATGTAATATATATGATCTCTAAATCAGATTTCCATGTAGTTAGAGAGTTTGTTTGATATATTATTATACCTGGATTTCATTTTCGTTATCGTCTAGGCGATATTCATGCATGATCCATTCTGTCTTATGGCCATGAGGAGCACGACCAGTGTAGAAGACAAGAGTCTTGCGAAGTCCAATCTTCTTGGAGCTGTTTAGATGTATGGATTTGTCTCTACCAGTAGCCTTCCAGAACCCGGCTGCAGTGGCTCGGTTCGTTCGGGTCCCAGTTGGATATTTCTTGTCCTTGTGGCTAAAAAAGTACCATTCGTTTTGAGGACCCGACCCAATTCTACATTTCTCTACATAAATACAAAAAATATTATTTATAAAATGTAAGAAAAGACCAAAAGTAATTCCGTAATTGTATTGAAAAAAAAAACCATTGGCTTATTTTGAGGGTATATTATATAATATTATTATGTCAACATTCCTAGTCATATTACTACAAGACATTACACTTTGTCTTTTGTTACCAATCTAAAAGATATGAGTGAATAAACAACTTTGTCTCTTTCTTGATATATATGTAACTCGTAAACGCGTATACGGCTTCGTGGATCCATAAAAACTGGCAAATAACTTAAAATGACAAGACTTATTAGACATATATAAGTGGATACATGTTTCCATGGAGACGCAGACAAAACCCTAGACAATATTACCAAATCTATGTATAAGTCCTTTGACATCTAACTTGTAGTTTTGTGCAGAGACAACAACAAAGTATTTTATTTATCTGATATCTCTCGCTATATATAGAATTAATTAGAAATATATGGTGTTAATTATGATAGGCTACGTATAAGACTGATCAATATTTTTTAAAAATGATACTGATCAATGAATAATAATTCGTCACTAGGTGATAACCCGCGCCCTGCGCGGAGTGAGTAAATTTAAAGAGATTATTATTATGAATTAATAGATATTATAAAGATATATTGCATTGATAAAATGATACATATTTTAAAATTAAAATTTAGATAAAACTGCGTATTTCACTAACAAATCAATCATGGTTTCTTTTTTTTAAGTTGTTTGTATTTTAGTTTAATTGTCCTATAGGTAATGGAAGACAGACAATAAGAACCATAAGAATGATCAAAAACTAATATAAAATCAATTACGAAGTAAAGATAAAACAAAACATAAGCAATCGATTAATAAAATCTTTCAGAATAAAAATTCTCAAACAAAATAAATTAAAATCGATAAAAACATCTGCAGTGAATAGTGACTTCAGAACTTTCCATTTGCAATCTTATTACGATCATAAAAAGTGATAAAGCGGCGAAAGTAAACACATTATTTAAGTGAATCTGTGAAATAAACGCATTACCTCATTCCGAAAGCATCGATTTATAGAATCATTGGGATCAAAGACAATTTTGGAAAAACCATTAATGTTAATAACATTCTTCAATCGACTTTTCTAGAATATAAAATAATATTACCAAAAGTAACAGATAATATCATCTACAAAATATATATACGTTCCTAAAAAATTACAATATATTATCTGCTCTTCAATAAATTTTCCAAAACTGTAAACACACAAAATACAATGTCTCCATCTGTAGAATTCCATAAATCATGGAATACATGAGCAAGTGTGTTATTCTAAAAGCAACACACTTAATGACGACGTTACTGTAATATAAAAAATATTTCAGACCATACGCGGAGTGAATGATTAAAAGAGATTATTACTTTTAACCCAAACATATTATAAAAAAAAGTTTGTCATAAATATTAAATATAATGATAGCTGTCGAGATTATGTAGGTATATATATTGTAAGCTTATTTGTTTTTTTTTTTTTGAAAAAAGAATCTTATGTGATTGTTAGATGTAGATGAAGTACAATTTATGGAAAATAAAGTAAAATAAGAGTATGCAAAAACTTAGGGGGGTGTATTCAACTGAGAGTTTTAGGTGATTTGTATTAAAATGACAAATTCACTGTTATTCAAACATAAATTTTAAAAGTTCATTTAAAATCCACTGTTATTGAACTTGACATTTCGTAAAGTACTCTGAAATTCACTGTTATTGAAAATATTTTAAGTTGTGGAGTTTTAAAGTTTTCAGATGATTTTTAGGGTGTTTGAGTGGAGTTTCTTAGTTAAAAAAAATAGAATTCAAATCCCATGGTTTTAGGTGATATTCTAGAGTAGTTTAACAAAAATCATTCAAATATCTGCAACTTATTGAAATCATCTAAAACTCCATTAAAAATCAAATCACATCAAATGTTAAATTGAATACACCCCCTAGATAAATTTATTATGAATTTAAGATAAAATAAATTATTACTTTTAACATAAATATATTATAAAGCAAAAAGTTTTAGTCACAAATATTAGATATAATGATATATATAGCTGTCAAAATTGTGTAGGTATATATATTGTAAGTTTTTTTTTTGAAAAAAGCTTGTGTTATTGGTTAAGTGTAAATGAAGTATAATTTATGGAAAAAATAAAATAAGAGTATGCGAAGACTTATATAGATTTACTATGAATTTAAGATAAAACAATACATAGGCAATAAAATTACTGTTTTCATAATAATAATAATAATAATATTAAAAGAAACGTAGGTAATAGAAAAAGTAAAATACGAAAGAAACAAACTATAAGGAAACAAAAAAATGATAAACTACAAATGATGTGAAAAAATTCTTCAGAACTCCTACTTTGTAATCCTATAGAGAGAAATAAAAAAGAATCAGATTACGAAACTAAACACACTTATTTACCAAATTCACAAAACGAAATGATCTATTTCTTTCTGAAAACATTGATTTCTGGAACATTATTGGGTTCAAAAATGATTTTAGAAAATCCATCAATGTTAGTCAAGTTCTACAATCGATCTTATCATGATAAAAAACAATGTCAGCAAGACAACATATTTATATACATAACAAAACCGGTTTATGGTTAATGTGATATCTTAGCAAATCACCAACATTTTTAAAAATATTATTTAATTAAGAATAAATAATTTCCTCTCAATGCATATCACTTGAATAAAATTCATTCAACGCCGATACATTTGGTAACATAATCTAATTTCCTTTTTACTATCACCAAAATTAAACGGAAATTAGTTGGCTGTTTTAAAAAAAAAATAGAATCATAAAGATATAATTTCATTTAAAATTGATACCGAGATTATTGTTATGTCTTCAAGTAATTATTCTAAAATCACGTATTGTTATTTTAGGAAACTAAGATTGTGATTATTTTTAGTAAATGTTAATCAAGTTCTTCAATCGACTTTATCATGATAAAAAACAATGTCAGCAAGACAACATATTTATATAAATTAAAAAATCGGTTTAGGGTTAATGTGATATCTTAGTAAATCACCATTATTTTTTAAAATATTATGTAATTAATAATAAATTATTTGTTCTCCAATTCATATCACTTGAATGCTTTTTGTGTTGTAAACATATTGCAAATATTAGTTATACAAAAAAATCCACTCATAAAGATTTAATTTCATTTAAAATTGATGCCGAAATTATTTCTATGCCTTCAAGTAATCATTCTAAAATCACAATTTTTTTTTATTTTAGGAAACTAAGATTGTGATTATTTTTAGTAAATCATACAATCATGACTCAATCAATAATCATTTTTTACTCCTAAAATAAATTTATGCATTTATCAACGTACGAAAAAATAAAATAAAAATTGCATTAAGAACTATAGTATTTGACATATAAAAATTACAGTTTTGACACAACAAAATCGACATACAAAGGGGATCGTCAAATAGGAGGAAGAAGGCAACTATAGTATTTGCATTAAGAACTCGAATTTAAAATATCAGTCATTACCATCATTCGATTTTGTTGTATAAATTGATATGTCATCTTTGTATGTATAAATTGAATGTTAAATGCACAGTTAAATATAGAATGTACATGGGATTTGGCACTAATTGACCCCGAGATTGATTTTAAAAAGATCATAATCTCGGAAACTAACCGATTTATAATAGAAGATCGAGAAATCAGAGGAACAATACCATTAATATATTCCATTAATTTTCTGAAACTTAAATATCATTAATTGTCATTAATTCGGCCGTGGGGCATCTAGGAAGATTAAGGTTTATAATTTTCTGTTTTTGAACAAATTAGTATGTCACTTTAATTGTAGGTTAAAATATACAATGGCACAATATGTAATAATTCTAGTAGGCTAAGGGTTGTTTTAAAATAGGAGTGAGAGTGATTGTGAGGCTGCCACATAGGAAATGGCACTCATGTAAATCACACATCAAGTGAAAGTTACTTATTTTGAGTGCTCCTAAAATAATATATAGGGGATTAGCTAAGTGTGTGGATTATTAGGTGGTCTGATACTTGCGTCATTAAGGACTAAAAGAGTTAATTATATGTGGATTGTAAGTCTTACCTTTAAGTTCCCAAGGTTCAAGCTTGTTGAGATCAACTTCTCTAATAACATCTAAATCAATTGGTTCATAAGAAACCTTCTTCTTGAGGTAATAATGTAGAAGCTCCTCCTCCGTTGGATGAAACCGGAAACCTGGAGGAACCGAAAGCTGTCCTCCTCCCGCAACCGTGGACGACGTGCCTATCTCCATTATTCGTACTCTTCTCTAGGCAGATCAAATATGCCTTCTTTTTCTCCTTTTACCTAATCAATTACAAATGATTAATAACCCAAGTTACATCAAGGCAATCAAAAGTAAATGACCAAAGAATGGTTTGTCAGTTGTCACCATGAAAGAACCCAAAATATTATTTATGTGTTTGTTTATAGATCTAAAAACAAAACCCTAGTTTAACATACATGCACATATTAATAAATAACAAAATACTTTTTCCACTAACAAAAGCTGGATCTTTCTTCCATAGGTGTGTACAAAAAGAACCTCCATATCCCAACAGAAAGATGAAACTGTTGAAAACCGAACTGTCTCTCTTCTTAACCAAGAGAGTTTGATGATAGAGTTAGTCATGTTCTTGAGGAGTAATCAGAGAGAGAAAATGAAAATAAAAGAGATGCTTAAAGTGAAAAGAACACACATATGTATACGAGGGTGTGTGAGTGAGTGCGTGTGTATATATAGATGTATATGCAAATGATGATGATGACAACAATGAAAGAAATATGAAGGAAAAGGAAGAAAACGAACCTTGGAGGCCGGAAAGTATTGCTTCTGTTAGAGGCAAGAGGAAGAAGACAATGAAAGAGAGAAGGCAAAGAAGCAATCAAAAATGAATTTCTACAAAACTGAAGATATCTTAGCTTAAAGGGCACGATGTTTAGGGTTTCTATCTCTCTCTTTCTTCTTCTATGAGATAGAAAGAGATCAAAGAGAAAGAGGTTTCTATGGATTAGTGCCACTGTATGTATATAATTTAATAACCAAAGCTGGTCACAGAAATATATGAGCATCACTTTATTGTATCTCCATTTCCATTTTATTTTTTTTTCTTGATATATATTTATAACTTTATATAGTGTTATATATACATCAGCTAAAAAAATATCATCTTTAAAATAGGCAGTTACTTGTAAATCTTATGAGTAAATAAATTTGAACATACTAATTTTTTTCTGGTATTATTTGTTGAAAATCAATTTTCCCTTCTTACTCAATTAATTAACTCATTTCTAATATGCATTATGTTCTTCAACAATATGTTTCATTTTCCAATAAATATCTACTCTAAAAGTATATATATTTTTCAATTTGTAGTGTTTTTACTAATCGGGTGTATAAGAATACAAATATAAATGTGTGGAGAATGTATAGAAATGAAATATCTACTAGAGAAATACACCTTTTGCGTGTGTAGCGTGGATATGCTTATGAGTATTAAGTTAGCTTTAACCACCATGGATTACAGCTGTTCTGTATAATTTAAGACCCGACTAATTAGTTTGGAAAACAAGTAGGATTGAATAAACAATACCGAATACTATAAAAATACATGCTAGGTATTATAATCGAAGATCTGATTTATGTATCCCAAGGACAAAACAAAACAAGAATTGAAGCTTCTATACCCTCAAATTGCAGTCAAATGTTGGGAAGAAAAATGATGCATCGTACCTTGAACTATGCTCCCGTTTACTTATTTACTGCATAAATTTCAGTGCGCAATTACATTAAAAAAATTATTAAAAATAAGATTTTATTTAACCAAGTCCTAATGCTATTTGTTTATACACTAGTACAACTGACATAAAACGTTAGCTCAAATTTGTTCCCTAATTACTAATTAATTAAATTGAGAGATAAAAATGAGAGCTTTACTATTGAGTGTATAATATGGAGCATTTCTATTCACGTTTTAATTATTTCTTAGCATTTTTGTTACATATATATGTATATATAACAAATTTCTTATATTGGTTCAGAGATGGAATGTAAACGCACATTTTATATACACACACAAGCTTATAAAGTTCTACAAATAGAAGAATTTACCTTTTTCTTTTATCGACCTTTACATTAAAAAAAAATGGTAAACCATTTTTTGGAGAGAGAATGTGAAAGCCCCGGTGGCCATGCGTTACGAAAATCTGGTGTAGTGCGGATTCAAACTCGGGTTTCTTAGGGATCCACAGAACACCTTGACTACCCGACCACAGACGCGTGGTTTAATCTTATTGTTTTAGATTTCTTATTCAAACACTATTAATATGTAATGATTTATTGTATACATATAAATATTTTTCTAGTTTGGTATCGTAAATTCATAATCTGAAATAATCAAATAGAAAATAATGTGTAAAGTACTTTTAAGATAGTTTATAACCCTTACATATCCATCAAAGAATCATGTACATGTATGTATGGTAAAAAAAAATTATGGACCGTATATATATTGTAACTGCTAGATAATTTTTGGAATTCTATGGAATAATGCATTTCAAACAAATTCATTCCCATAAAGTAATCATACATGTATTTTCAGAAAAAAAAAAGTAATCATCCATGTAAAGAAAAAACCCATACACAAAACAAATAGATATGTAGAGTTTGTCTTTGATTAGAAATAATAACAGATGTTTACAAAAAAAAAGAAATAATAACAGATGCAACCACACGCCGGAGTACAGAGGCAAAATACTGAAGGCCGTGGAGCGAAGCACGTGAAGGTCCAACAACAAATCCACACTTCAAGGTTCCTCGTTTGACCACCTAACCCTCTTGTCTTGAGATTCGCGCCAAAATTTGATCCTTCACATTCTACTTCATTTTCTTCCATATGAAATATTAGGTGAAAAAAATTTACAAATAGTATATTATGATGGTTAAGTTAAAATTCCTAAATTCCATGTAGCATACACGAAACACGTAAAAAACATTGGATTCTCACGGTTAATCATCTCTTTGTAACAGTTTATGAAACTCACAAGTTTGTATTGTCCAATATTAATTACTACTAATAATCCTGTTGAGAGGTGCCGTTGCCTTCACGAGTGCGTCATGCATTAATCCCATTTATTAATGGAGTGGTTTAATCAATATAGACACCAACATGTTCTGAAACTTATATTGATAGTTTATAATCTCCATTATGGCCAAGTGCTGCTGTGTTACAGTATTTATCAGAAAAGTTATACGCACCTTGTAGCTAGCCAAGTGCTACTAGCTATAGATGATTGGTGGCTTAAGTGACTTTAGGCGACGAGTATAGCAGAAAGGCAAAGATGCCAATTTGGTGGCAACCACACCAAGCAACCCGGAGCGTCTATCACCCAGTGGACTTTAAATGGGCCTTAAAGCATACGCCTTTGACATTCGGCTCATTAGTTATATAAAAAGCCCAACGCTGAAGATATGTATTTACAACTTTGCAACCCCTAAATTACTTTTGAACTTGCAATATTAACGATTAACTTTCTTAATCAAATCTTAAACCCAACTTCTGACAATAACAGAAAAAAAGTCATCATCTCTCCTCTTGCCCCCACCAAGTCATTCTCCGTCCTCGAAAATCAGTTTTCAAGGGGGTAAGCTTTTCAATTGTTTTCACGATGTAATCTCAGGTCAATTATGTGGTTGTTCGTTAAAAGTTTCTAAATTTAGAACGCCTTGTTGGTGGGTGCAAAAGCTCTTCTTACACGAACTTGTGTTGAGATTCTTGTTAATGTAAGAGAATGCCTTTGGTTCTAGATAAAAATCGTTCCTTTTCAAAAACAGTTATATAAAAAACGTTCCTTTTAGAACTCTGATGATTCAATAGTATTGCTATGTGTTTAATTGAATAGGAACTTGTTTGTTTGTAGTTGGAGGTCAATGGGGTCTTCTTCTGATACATGGATGAGAGAGTACAACGAGGCTTTAAAACTCTCTGAGGATATAAACGGCATGATGTCTGAAAGAAACTCCTCTGGTTTAACCGGACCTGATGCTCAGCGCCGTGCTTCAGCGATACGAAGAAAGATCACCATTCTGGGGACACGATTAGACAGTCTTCTTCAATCCCTTCTCGTTAAAGTTCCTGGGAAGCAACAACATGTGTAAGTAAGCTGTTAAGACAGAGATGGTTTCTTTCATGTGTCGGTCTTTTTAACCTATGTGAAAACGCAGGTCGGAGAAAGAGATGAATCGTCGCAAGGATATGGTTGGGAACTTGAGATCAAAGGCGAATCAGGTGGCGTCTGCTTTGAACATGTCTAATTTCGCAAATAGAGACAGCTTGCTTGGGACGGATACAAAGCCTGATGATGCAATGAACAGAGTCTCTGGCATGGACAACCAAGGCATTGTTCAGTTTCAGAGACAGGTTATGAGAGGTATGCTCTGTCACTATCACATCTATCCTAGGATCTTAGTGATGATATTGGCATCTATATTTATTCTCTTGGATTGCTTTTTTCGATATGTAGAACAAGATGAAGGGCTTGAGAAGTTGGAGGAAACAGTCATGAGTACCAAACACATTGCTCTCGCTGTCAATGAGGAGCTCACTCTACAGACAAGGCTTATCGTATGTTTCTGCTGCTGTGTTTTTTTTTCATTGTTTTTCTGCTGCATTTTCTTGATTTTTTTGTTTCCCCTGCATGCAGGATGACTTAGACTACCATGTGGATGTTACGGACTCTCGCTTACGGGTAATTATATTCTTTGAACTAATTAAACTTGCATCGAAGGCAAGCAAGTCCATTGCAGGAATAGATTGATGTCCTGCAATGTCCAAGAAGTACCTCTGTAGTTGCCTTTTGAATAGATTGAGTCACATCTCCCTTTGGACGTAATGTGGCCTGATTGTGTGTTTCTTAATAATATGACAGCGTGTGCAGAAGAGCCTTGCGGTGATGAACAAGAATATGAAAGGAGGTTGCTCATGCATGTCCATGCTCTTGTCAGTGCTTGGAATCGTTGGTCTTGCTCTTGTCATTTGGCTTCTGGTTAAGTACATGTAATGCCCACCAATCACAACTGTTCTATCGGCCTCTCCTCTATGCGAATGGTTTTGTCTTTGTGCTCTCGTTGCTGTATGCAAAGAACCCTTGAAAAAGTATATAATCTGTATTGGCTTTCATATGTTCACGAAATGTAGTCAAAGTTGTATGTTTGTGTGTAGTATTATATACTTTTTTCTTTGCACAAGACATGTATAAAGACAAAGAATGACACTATATATATTACTATAACGTGAAGCAATTCTGTGGTTTGCGAATGTGTCTCGCCTTTAATATACAGTTTACCATTACGATGATGACAAGAAAAGAAGCAACTACGGGACTGGTGAAGGAGATGGTGTTGTGGCTCGAAGGAGTTGCTGCAGAAACCTAGCTGCTAGACGTTGCCCTACACCTCCTGCAACACGTCCTCCTAGTCTTCTTGCTTCCGGTTGTTGCAACACCTGATTAACAACAAACAACAAACCAATAGATCAAATCAGTACATCACTATTGGGCTGTGCACAATGTCAATGAAGAGGAGATTATATTTACTTACCTGTACTATTGGCTGCAAAATAGCTGGGTCAAAGCTTTCTGAAGACTGAAGAAGCCCCCAGATTCTTGCGACCTGGTCTCTTAGCTCGAGCGTGCTTTCCAGTTCCGTGGGATTCATTGTCAGAGGGCCACCACCATTCCCATTACCATTGAAGACGAGAGACCTCATAAACTCAGGCATGGAATTGTACGTGTCGACAACACTTCCAAGTGCAAACGCTTCACTGACTCTCACAGCTTCTTTAATCACCAGCACTCTAAGCTCTTCTCCGTTTGGATCTAGCAGCAGCTTCAACACAGGCTGCAGAGCGTCTTTCGACGAGAAGTCCCTATCTTTGCTCCCCTGTTGCAGAAGGTTCTCGAGCCTGTTCCACCTGAACTTCCCATCTTTGAACAGTAGCTCGATAAGCGCATCTCTCAGATACGGGTTCTGATCAGTGAGAAGCCTCTTGGCAAAGTAGGGGTAAGACGCAGCCAACACTTTGAAGTCAGGATCTGCGTAAAGCGCCAAACCTTCGAGCACGGTGAGCGACCTCAGGATCAAAGCGTAGTAGGCAGGGACATCAAACGGATACTGATAGAAGACAGCACCTAAACCATCAACCAATGTCTTGAAATTGAGCTCGCTGACCGTGTAGTTAAGCGCGTCGTCGAAGAAGTCTCTCAGAGCTGGTATGATGGGAGTAACATCCACATCAGGAGACAAGAACTTCAAAGCGTAGTAGTCTCTAGCCATGGCTTCGTAATCTCTGTTGACCAAATGAACAACATGGCCTATGATCGCAAACCTAGCTTCCTCCGGCGTCTCACTCATCATGCCAAAGTCTAGAAAGGCGAGTTTCCCATCAGGTGTTGCCAATAAGTTACCAGGATGAGGGTCAGCGTGGAAAAAACCATACTCCAGGAGCTGCCTTAGGCTGCACTGGATTCCTGTGTTCACGAGATCAAGAACCTTCAGACCTTGACTCTCGATGGCAACTTGCTCGTTCAGTTTAGTCCCCTCCACCCATTCCATCGTCAGCACCTTGCGGCTGGTGTAGTCCCAGAAGATATCGGGCACAAGAACATCAGCTTTGTCAGCGTACAGTTTCTTGAACCTCCTGGCGTTTTGGGCCTCCTGGACGTAGTTGAGCTCCTGGTAAACTCTGCAGGCGAACTCGTCGATAAGGGCGAGGACGTCGGTGGTGATGAAGTCCACGTACTTGTTGATGAGTTTCCCAACTCCTCTGATGAGGTAGAAGTCGAGACCAATGGCTTCTTCGATCCCGGGGCGTTGGACTTTGACAGCAACAACCTGACCCGAGTACCTCAGGTGGGCTTTGTAAACCTGGCCAAGACTGGCCGCTGCGATTGGGTCGGGGGATATATTGGAGAAGATGGATTCTAAAGACAAATCCAACTCTCTTTCGATGCAAGCAAAGGCCTCTGCATCAGGGAAGGTTGGCAAAGCATCCTACTTAGGCACTCAAAACACACATATAGACAAAGTTAGAGAAATGTTCTCATATCTAGATGAGTAAATCAAGAAGAGACGTGAACCTGAAGCTCAGCAAGCTCTTCGAGGTAATCGGGAGGACAGAGGTCGGGTCGGGTGGATAAACCTTGACCCAACTTAACAAAAGTGGGCCCCAGACGAGTGAAGATCCTTCGGAGCTCACCGGCTCTCTTCTTCATGTTCAGCTCTAGCTTCCCTTGCCTTTGATCAATCCCAAGTTTCAGAGCGAAGCCACCCAAAGCTGTCAATATCTCCACACTTCTCCGCAAAGCCTAATGCATAATCTCTCTTCAGTTTCTAAGTTCAAGAACTTTTTACAAAAGAATTCAAAGTCAGGAGGGAGGAGCTATAACCTTGAGAGGCTGAGAGCCATGTTTCCAGGCGATAAGCTCCGGGGAATAAACAGAAGCGTCGACAGCACGACCAAGAGCACGCCCCTCCGCTTGAAGATCATCCGCGAGATCAGCACGTTTGTATTGTACAACAGGCGCAGGGGTTGGTCTTGACGAGGATGAGGGAGGACTTGGGGCAGCTCCATCTTCCCCCCTGGGCCTAGCTTGAACAAGAGCTGCACGAGCTAGTCTCCTCCGATTCACAAAGAGAAACTTAGACTTTACACCTTGTCTTCTTGAATTGCCATCACCGAATAGAGTTAAACCCAGCGACTGGCCAAACACAAGACTCGTCATCGTTGTAAAACCAGAGAGAGAGAGAGAAGAGAAGAAAGAATTTAAGATTGCTCCTCAGCCAGTAACGGCCATGAAAGAAGAGGAAAGAGAGAGAGAGAGAGAAACGAGGAGATATTTGTAAAGTAAGCGTGAGATGGAGAGAGTTACAAGAGTTTCTTTGCTTACTTCACCTAAAAATAAAACTCCTTCAAAAAACAAGGTCCACACTTGTGGCGTGCCGTGACGTTTCTCTATTTAACTCGAAGGAAACTAAAATACTTACAAAAAGACAAAAGGAATTAAAAACCAAACCTATCTAGAGCACAAGATTCGTGGGATTTTGACATTTCTAATCTCAGCCACGACCGTTCTCTTTTTTTTTTTCTTTTGTGAATGTAAGTAGCCAAAACAATATCCACAAAGGTTCATTCAGACATAGCAGACTATTATTATATACTTGAAAGCAGACTTGATATTTTCCGAGTGTAGGTTAAATCAGTAATTTACCTCTTAAGGAACTCGCTTAGTTTTTGTCCTAGATCCACTTCTCTGATGGTGAATCTTCATCATCAAACCTAGTCATATAACAAAAAACATAAAATAGGTATTAACCATGTCCTGTTTTCTGCATTGAGAGACCAGGATTAACTTTACATTTGAGGAGAAAAATAGGAGGTCTTTAGGACATTATGCTATCTAAATAACCAAATCATAAACAGTATATTACTTTCACTTGACTAACATCACCAAGGATTGGTATCATGGCTATCGCTTACAACCTCTAGGGCTTCAAGCATTGTACCAGTGGGTGGATCCTCCAGTTGGCAAAACCTGAAATCAATTCCAGTAGCATCAGTGATCATATAAAGCATAGAATAATTTGGCTTACCTATTAGCAACAGAAACACTTCCATCAGTACTAAAGAAGGGATGGCTTACCGCTAAAACAACGATGGCTATAGCCTGTAGGCCTGTAGTTGCTGTGAAGATAGTTTTACCATGTCCTTCTGGGAGACCGTGAACAGTTGCAGAGTAAGAGCAAAGCCATTGCATTTCAGTTTCCTATGCAACCCACATGTCTTGTTTACTATTTACTGAAACCACATCTACTTATGGAAACAAAGAGCGGTGGTGTCTTACGACTGTACCAAAGTGCTTTTTGATGCGTCATAGGTATTTTCTTAGTGCTAGGTCCCCAACCAAACACATTAGCTGCCCCGAGTAAGACATATAGACAGAAATCAACCATCAAAATGTTTGAGAGTATACGAATCAAATGCATAAACAAATATCTTTGCCAGGGAAGATATCAGATGAAAAAAATTGCAACCACAAATAGACGCAAACCTGCAGACATTGAACCGACAAAGGTTACGAGAAACCAGATTATCACCATAAAGAAATTCTAAACAGATGAGTGACTTCTCACCGAATACATATCGGCCTGCACCCTACCCTAGTTTAAAGCCCCTTGTTAACATATCTAACAATTTTGCCAGAAATAACATTAAAATAGAGAGAGAGAGAAAGTGATATTTTTCATCCTAGATTCCTAAGGTATCAGAAAGCACTACTCAAAAGCAACTAACAGCATCATTCAAAACTGATTCTCCAAACACCAAATTTACATCCGGTCCAAGTTTCTTGCAAAACAATTACAGTAGTAAGTAGTGGTAGAAGCAGCAAGAGGAAGTAGCTGAAATATAGACAAGACGGTGACAGGATCAGTGGCTGAGATAAGAGAGCCAAAAATGAGCACTATGGAAGTCTGTACATGAGAAACATCACACCGCCATTGAAAAAAAAAACGAAACTTATGAACAACGGAAAGACAAACAGAAGACATTCAAAGGACAGAGACTACTAGCACGCCAGTAGCAATGGAAGCAATACAAAAAGCTCTAAGTAGAGAAAAAAGTGACAATGGCACCAAAGTTTGAAAAGAAAGGTCTTTGCATCAACACATTCGTCTACGTATATATGTAAAAGTAAGTATACTCCTTCAGAAAAACAGCAATAAAAAAATATCAAAATTAAATCAAAAGAAGAACTTGAACGAACCTTTATGCTAGTAGTCTCCCATGTTATCTAAACCACCTAATATCAGAGCCCTAATTTGGCACAAATTTCACTAGGAACAATCAAAACCGAAGAAACAAACCGATGAGAGAAGGGAAGCCACTAGCTTCGGATCATGATCTGCGGCTTGCTGCTTCTCTTGGGTCGTGAATCTAAAATCCTAGGGTTTCTATCAATGTAAACTTGCTCTCGTTTTTGATGAAAATTCGTTCAACACTTCTTGCTTTTTATAGGATTCAGTGTCCCCGTTTTGGGCTTTAATGAGCCTACAAGTTATTGAGCCCAACCAATCCTTTGATTATTCGGCCCAACCAATCCTTTGATAAATTAATTTGTAAAGCTATTAAGCCCAACTACGAATATAAATTATATATTAATAGTTTTACGGTAATTATATTAATTTCTAATTTGTAAATTTTTAAAATATAATATTAATTTTTTTTAATTTTGTAAAATTTTAAAATATTTATTTTTATCAAAGAATTTTCAATTATATAATACCATATTCTGGATATATCTTTTCAATATTATTAAGAAAATAATATTTATAGTTTTATGTTCATATTTTTATTCATTAAAAATAAATACTGATAATTTATATAACCAGAATTTGTTAAGAAACCATTAGTAATATACTAATATATCATTTTGAAAAGAAATTAATGATTACATTAACTTTCATAACTCCGTTTAATGCTTTGCTCATTGTCTCTTTTCTGACACAAAAGAAGGAAACTCAAAGAGGTGTTTGTTTCTTCATCATCACTTGGGCTCAACTTTTGTCATAACAGAGTAGCCACCACTATAATCAAAAGCTCCTTCTTCTTTCTTCCTCACATTCTCTCCATACAAAACCTTATCTCCACCTCTCACCCCTCCTAAATCCGACGCCGACGCGGAGGAGCTGCTAGTACTAGCTCCACTGTTCTGTATAATAATCTCGATCTCCTTCACCACTTCGCTCATCGTCGGCCTCTCACCCGCCGTCTCATCTACGCATTTTAGAGCTAACTCCATGTAACGTCCGAGCTCCGGCAGAGCTCCGGCGTCTCTCAACGAACGGTCCATCTTGTCTCTCAGCCCGTAGAACTCCTCGTCGTTCTTGTTCATCACGAGCTTGATCTCTCGGACAATGTACTTGCCTTTCTCTATCGGCTGTTTCGCGGTGATCAGTTCTAGTAACACGACGCCGAAGCTGTACACGTCGCTCTTCTCTGTGAGTTTCTGTGTTGTGTAGTATTCTGGATCCAAATATCCCTGCCGTTTGACAGTTTTTATAATGGACGTGAGTTAAATAATGCAGATGATAGAAACTAACTATGACCACATGCAAAGAGAGATCTTAATACTTAAAATCTATTTTAATGTTGCCGCATGGTACATAATGCAATTAGTAATTCAAGAAACACAAGATTATATGAGTATTCCGCATCCTAATATATAGTAATTCAACGCATATTAATATATAGTTTATTCAATAATGAAGCAAGTGATTCATGGATCTTGGCATCATGAAATGAATGAAAGAAACTTTACCAATGTCCCTTTGACTTGGGTTGAAACATGGCCTTTAGTGCAGTCAGAAACAAGCTTGGACAAACCAAAGTCAGCAACCTTGGCAGTGAGATTCTCATCCAAAAGAATGTTGGTTGACTTCACGTCCCTGTGGATGATGGGAGGATCCGCCAGTTCGTGGAGGTAAGCTAGTCCTCTTGCTGATCCTAGAGCCACTCTTAGCCTCCTTTTCCAGTCCAAAGCAATACCTGATCGTCCTATAAACAATACACAAGGAGTTAAAAAAATGTATCTGAATGTTTTTGAGCAGCTAAAGACCAGACTGTGTAAGTACCTGTTAAGCTATCTTTTAGTGATCCGTTTGACATGAACTCGTACACCAGAATCTGCTCTCCCTGTTCGAAACAAAACCCAACGAGCCCGACCAGGTTCTTGTGATGAACTCTAGAAAGCAACTCAATCTCTGTTTTGAACTCGTGACCTCCTTGTGTTGATCCTTGCTGTGCTCTTTTTATAGCCACCATCTGCCCATCCGAGAGCATTCCTTTATACACCTTACCATAACCTCCAGAACCCAACTCACTGCTAATGGAGAAGTTGTTGGTGATCTTCTTGAGTTCTTCATAGGAGAACCATCTAGCCCCTTTCAGCTGCGGCGCACCACCACTGTCTTTCCCACTAGATGCCCATGAAACTGTTAATCAAAACATTGTAAACACATAAATTTCAAACTTCATTTTTAAAGTGAATGTAAGCTACTATGAAGTTTCTTCAAATAATGTAACTGTGCCTATAACATTTGACTTACCAAATGGTCTACTCAAACCGATAGCTTGCTCTGCACGTCTCTTCTGCCAAAATGCGTATATCCCTAGGGCAACAAGGCACAGAACCAAAGCGGTGCAACCAGTTATTACCCCAGTGATCATCCTAGAGCTCAAGGAATGTCCATTACCTTCAGCTGCTTACATTTTCAGGATTGTTAGAGCCCAGTTATAAGGTTATAAGTTTTTTTTTTGTAAGTACATGTTACCTGGGAAAGTGTAGGGAGATGCAATGAAATAGTAAGGTCCAAACAGTGGAGGAGGTTTGTAAGTTTGGTTACTCAAGTCAAATCCAATTCTCTGTACTTCACTTCTGTTGAAATACTTTCCCATAGATGGGAAAAGCTCCAGCTGTATCTGGAGATAATCATCATTATTGAAGAAAGGGTTTTGTAGAGAGAACTGATCCTGGAGTGAGTCCTAGCTTCACCCACAAGCTCATCTCTAGTGAATGGTATGTGTTCGCATTGGTCAGGTCTCTGAACATAGGCCCTCTGAAGTAGAATGTGCCTTCATAAGGGTAGGCGCATTCGCAGCTCTGAGGGCTGACCTTTTGGTCTAATGGACAAGATTTTCCTCCGCAGTTTGCAAGACTGGTCGAGTAGATACGTTTGGCTTGTTTCTGCTGAATCTGGCAGTAGTTTGTGTTGGAGAGAGCTGTTGTGCATACAGGGTTTCCTACGAGTCTACAACAAAAGAGAGGTTCGTTTTAATAAGTTTCTAGAGGAAGTTTTTTGTTACTAGTAGGTTGAAGAAGAGTTTTCACATTAATGTATTGGTGTATCCAGAGCTTAGTGTTACAGAGGAGATGTCATTATCTTGCAGATCAACTAGTTGTAGCTCTGAACCTACTGTGTCTCCTAAGCTCAGTGTTCCATTGAATGCATTCTTTCTCAGTTTCCTGTACAAAAATCCAAATCAAATTTGGGATGATGCTGTTGTTAACTTTTGATGGAGACTTACACTTGCTGAAGCTGTGGGTATCCAAAGAGCTTATTAGGCAATGGTCCATGAAGAGCCCCATATTCCATCACCCTAAATCCAGAAAAAAAGATATGTTTACAGGTTTCCTCATGAGATGGTAAAAATGTAGCAGTGCAGCACTTACAGTGTGGTCAGTGAAGGTAAGGTTGAAAACCATAGAGGAGACTCTGATGGATCAAATGAGTTGTTGCTGAGGTCTCTGTAAACATATCATCACATTTTGTCACAGAAGTGTATCAGAGGAAGGCGTTTTTATCTGGTGCTGAGAAACTTACACATAGTTCAGAGATTTCATGTCTGACAAATCTGGTAATGATCCTACCAGCTTGTTGTGAGCTAAGTTCCTGAGAGAGAAACCACAAGTAAAAAGATTTAATCTCTCATTAACTAGGCCTAAATGTAGATGTCTTTTGATTACACTTACAGTTCAATGATGTTTGTGAGATTGCTAAGATTCTCTGGAACTTTTCCTCTCAGAGTGTTTCTGTCAAGACGACTGACACAAATCCAAGAGAGTGAGATAGTGCTTTTAAAGGGAAGAACTATGAAGCTAAGGACATGGAGATATGGTATGTGTTACTTACAGAACCTCTAGTGTCTGAACGAGTCCCAAAGTGGAAGGTATGCTCCCTGTGAATTGATTTCCATCAAATAATTGACATTTGAAACAAACCACTAGTATCCTTAAATCTTGTG
The DNA here is from genome assembly GCF_000801105.2 of Raphanus sativus. NCBI lineage: Eukaryota > Viridiplantae > Streptophyta > Magnoliopsida > Brassicales > Brassicaceae > Raphanus > Raphanus sativus. The sequence goes on along the minus strand of NC_079512.1, from coordinate 502,148 downwards.
TTAGAACTTATGTAAATAATCAAATCCAAGTCCCACTGGATATTAGAAAAGAAAGTCTAATATATGTGTATTCCAACTCCACTTAATATGAGATCTTTTGAGAGGTAGAAAGCTTAGACCTAAGTGGATAATATCATACTAAGCGAGAGGAAAGGAGTGAATACTATTTGACTTACACATGGATCAATATCATCTCAGAGCTGAAAAGTTTTGGGTGGAATAGTGCCTGAGAGCTGGTTCTTGTTGAAGTGACTGCAATTTTTTGTAGCATTTGCTTCAGATGAAGCTGAAGACATACACAGACAGAAGATGTCTTGTAATGGAAAAATACTCACAAGTGTTTGGCTTTTAACAGAAGATCAAGACCAGGACTAGAGCCTGATGAGATAGGAATGGGTCCTGTCAACTGATTATCCGCAAGATCCAACCAATAGACTTTGCTGAGGTTTCCTAGAGACGCTGGAATTTTACCAGTGAAGTTATTCGAGTTCAATGCCCTGTAGAACATAACATATGATGGAACCCATCAGACTCTGATTTGATTTCAGGACAAGAAGTATTTAAGATTCTTACAAGAAAGATAGATCTTTAAGGTAACCAATCTCATTGGGGATGCTACCAGTGAAGCCACATCCAGCAAGTATACTGAAAATCCAATAGGAATGTTTATTAAATAGATACACAACACAAACACAAGGAAGAGAACAAGAACACAGAGAGATTCTTACAGAATGTTGAGCTTTTGCAGGTCTCTTAAACGGGAAGTAAGTGAACCTGTGAGTCCTGGATTGAACGAAAGGTCCCTGAAACAACACAAAGTCTCCAGTTCAGGTAAGAAACAAACAGATATTCATGTTCAAAAAAGAGACTGACAAGGATCTTAGTTCAGATAGTTCTCCAATGTCCCCACTAAGCCTTCCTTTGAGACCCATTGTTGACAAACCCCTAAACACACAAAACACGTCCTTGCTCAGTACGTTATCTAATGGAGTATGAATGAGTGAGTATTAAGCAACACTCACAGCGCAGTGATTCTTGAACTGTTGCAGGAAACACCTTCCCAAGGAGTTCCACAAGGATCATCAGAGCCTCCCCAGCTAGGCGGCGTGTTGTCCCATTGATCCATCAAAGAACGAAGAGCTGCGGCTAACAGATACCAAACAAAACAAATATCAAACAAACATAATCATTTCTATGCAAGGGAAAAGCAAGAGAACATACCATCACGAGGGTCAGTGACTGATGAAACCATTGAGAAGACAGTGAAGGAGTAAGAGAGACAGAACAAGAGCAACCGCGAAGTAGCAGTCATGGTGGTTGTTTTAGCCACCATTGTTCCTCAAAATACATGAGTTCTTGAAGTTTGATATTTAAGTGAAATTTATTAGAGAACAAATAGTTTAAAGTAGCTTCCTTGTGAGACAAGATTAATCATTATTTGATCAAATTCAAGAAAGACAAAATGTGTATGGAAAGTGCGCCAATAGGAACACGAGTGCTACCAAGAAGAGTTGGTTTCATTTGCTTTTAATCAATTTTTCCTTTACTTCGAAGTCAATTTAACGGCTGGTATGTCTCTTTTTCTGAAAATACTTTTTAGTTATTAAAACATTTGAGTGATACATATCCAAATAAGTACAAAATCATTTCAGATAACCAATACAAATATAATCATGTAAGCTTAAGTTACCGTTAAGCTATGTTTTATAATCAAAGCAACCTTCTTCCATCATTATGCTAACACAAAGATGATAGTGGAATCTACAACTACAAGTGGGTCCTGTCAGCACCAACCATATCAATATTCTCATTATTTGTTAAAACAAAGAGAATAAATACAATTTGTTTTACAAGCTTCATTCGAGCGTAATACCTAAATTTTAAGAATATAAATTTAAATCTAATATAAATATAAATGTTGATATTATTAAATAAAAAATGAATTATAGAAATTATTTAAATTTTTAAGACATTTTCAAATTGACACTCTAGTAAAAACTTCAAATGAAAGCATAAAATGTTTTAGTGTTTTTATTAATGGAAGTCTTAGTGTTTTTCTAAAAACTCTACTAATCAAGGTCTTAAACATTTTTTATTGTGAGACCATGAGTTAAAGAAAAGCAATACAAACAATAATATATATATATATAACTGGTCAACAAATAATGCTTTGATAAAGAAACATTCAGCATTTTACTTCAAAAACTATTAATTTAAATATTGTTGTCTTATTAGACAAAAAAAATATTGTTGTCTTGTTGTGAATTATATATGTATGATGAACAATCTCACATGTCAAAATATTAACTGGAAGAAGAAGAAAAAAAAAGTTGGATATATGAACAAAAGAACATGGTGATGATGTGTGGTGTTTGTGTAGGTTTTAACTTAAGAAGCACACAAGTAAAACAAAAAAAATAAAAGAATTCACAACCATTTTCTCCAACTAGTTGATCTAAGCTCACCAGAGAACAACCTTGGAATGCTCAATAAACTATTAACCCTAGTCAACCCTTCCAAAGCAGACCACTCTTCATCATCCTGTGCAACCGATATACACTCAGCAATTTGTCATTGTCATCATCTTCGACTCAATCCCACAACTCTTAGGTGCACTTTCCTCTTTAACCTGAACAATCTCATCCTCCTCCTCCTCCTTGTTACTAATACTGACACTCTCTACAGAGTCTTCTTTGTGAGAATCCTTTGCTACATTGCTTGAATCTTGGAGAAAGAGGCAGACTACAGTGCAGTCATCGTTCTTGGAAGTTGGATACTTGATTCTCCATGATCTAACAGCTGTGTCCACTAGAGCTCTAGCTGCTGTGCTTCGACTAGGAGCTGAAGCAATAACGTCCACAGCTTCTTTGTTTGACAACACATCCCATACCCCGTCGCTAGCAAGAATAATGAACTCATCTCCTTCGGTAAGGCGGCGGTAGTTGATGTCAGGGACCGAGATAAGACCGTAATCTTTGAGACAGAAGTCACCAAAAGCTCGAGCCATTGCTAAACCAGGTGAGTCGCTGTTTGGTAGCCATACACGAGCTACCTCAGGCTCATCTTGCAACGCAAACACTCTGCCTTTACATTTTTGGATTCTCGCTGATTCACCTGAGAGAGAGTACATAGAAAAGAGAACGTTACAAAACTGGCTTCTCATTCTTCAAGAGGTTTAAAGATCTAACATACTTGGCAGGTCTGGTTTTAAGTCTATGGTTAATTGTACAGCGACCAAAGCATTGTCTTGATCTCTTGTGGCAAGAACGGCTCTAGAGTCACCGATGTTTCCGACCACCAAGTCCTCGCCCTAAAACGGAATCATTAATAGTTGGATGCATTTTAAGCAAGAAGTCTAAAGCAAGTACCTGTTTGATCAAAGTGACTGAAGTTGTGCCGCTGCAGAAACAATCAATAGTAGGGTGCATTTTAAGCTCTTTATCTATCTGCTGACAAGACTTGAGCAAGGCTTGTTTAAGAGGCAGATACATCTCGGGAAGCTGTTCACCGTTTGGATTCAACTCACACCATTGCTCATCCATAGTAGTAGTAGTTACAGACTCGTTTCTCTGCCCTTCTTCTTCTTCATCCCTCGTTTGCTAAGACGCTTTGTTCTGACTCTGATGCTAGTTTCAACTGTGTTGAGAGTGTGAAGGGCAGTGTGTCTCGGACTTTCTTGGCGACCATATGACCAAATGGTCCGTGTCCATCGAACACACCACAAAACACTGTATCGTCTCTTGAACAAAAGTTCTGGAATTTAAATAGTTTTCATGAGTTATACTATTGTTTTTCTTGTTTACAAGAACAAAAAAAAATACTATTGTTTTTCTGTTTAAATGTAACATTAAAAAGAAGTAAGAAAATATAGAAGAAACTAGTGGTCCCTTCACAACTATGTGGAAACAGGTCAAGACATGCACAAGAAGAACACAAAGACACATCATTTTCAAAGCTCTAAGCTCTGTGATGGTCCCAAAAAAAAGAAAAAAAAAGACATGCAACATTCAAGTTTCTCTCAATAACTAAGCACTAGCAACAAAAGAACAATGCAAACCATGTTTTGAATCAAGACACATGCACAAGAAATCAAGTAGCTTTCCTCAAACATTTGAACGAACTTAGTGAAGAGATCATTTCCTAGTAAAATGGGTTTGCAAAAGATTAAAACTTTGCAGAGAGTATTAAGGAAACCAACCTCAAAAAAAGAGCATAGCGTCTTGATTGGTTCCTTTCTTGCCTTGCTGTGTGTAAAGACATACACTTTTACTTGAACCATTCGAGATCAACCGATCCAACACCTGTTGTGTCCCTTCGATTTCGCCGCCGCCCTTGTAACCTCTCGGCCGCCGCCACCGTCCGGAGCCTAGTGTATCCTCAGCCGTAGAGGCGGTGGTGGTGCTTGTTTCTCCTGGTTCCTTCCTATCTACTGAATGACACAGACCCATTTTGAAAATCAAGATCGAAATCTAAGAACTTTCTGGGAGTTTTTGTCTGTAAAATCTCTCTCCTACGATTCTTTTGAAGCCAATACTAGCAGACCAACGTTTACTTACTCCACTTCCACGTTCGAGAGATGAAGTAGTGTGATGCTACAAAGAAAGAAACAATTGAAATTGAATTGAGAGAGAAAGGGGGAGACGAATGATCAGATCCTTTCAGACAAAGGTCATAGTTTGGAATCAAACGCTCAAGTACTCTGCCCGAAAAAAAAAGAGTTGAGATACTCATGTCCGAAACTGCCCGGATTTAGAAATTCATTTATTTTATTTTTACACGAAAATTTATAAAAAAACAACGAAACCAAGAGAAACTTCTATAATTACAACTCTATCTAGGACTATCCAAACCCGGATCCAGAACCGACCCAAACAAATCGGATATCCACTTCCAGAAATTGAATTCCCTAATACGTTTCCCCCTCTCTCCCCATATTGATTGATTGAAAAGACACCGTCTCTCACTAAGTAGAAATTTATTCGAGTTATCTGAAAACCCTACTCAATTCGAATCCTCAATCGACAATCAAAAACACAAATCATGATGAATCCAGACGTTACGAAGGCAAAAGAAGACGGCTCGAGTAGTGTAGTAGGAGATGAAGCAAACCCAAGGATTATCGAGAAACATGTCGGCCCAGGAACCGACCAAAGTCCCAGAGATGCAAATGAAAGCGAAGACAATGCCAGTGGAAATGGAAAAGGGGAAGAGGAAGAATCAAGTAAGAAAAATGAAGGGGAGGAATCAAGAGAAGTAGACGAAGGAGAAAAAGAGAAGGAAGTCGGAGACGAAGGAGAAAAAGAGAAGGAAAGCCGGGGACGAAGGAGATGAAGAGAAGGAAGTCGGAGACGAAGGAGAAAAAGAGAAGGAACCCGGAGACGAAATAGAGCCCCGAAGAAACGACGAAGAAGCTGATGAAAGGGAGATAATTCTATTTGGACGACATCATGAAACTGAGTCGCATACAGATTCGGTAAGTATTGAAATTGAAAACTTTTACATAGATGATTTGAAAGATTAGATAAGTGTGGAAAACTAAGTGGAATTTAGAGTTAGTGATTGCTGAACTAAGTCGAAGTTTGTGAAACTATATGTTGATGGTTGTAAGATGTCGTACGTGATCCGGTTCTCACTTGAGTGCAGGTTGTAGATGACGAAGAAAAGGGCATGCTACCGAAACTACACTTTCCTTCAAGCCAATATCAAAAGTCTTTAAAGCTTTCAGGAAAATGTTACATTGACTCGGCGATAAGAACTATTCAAACGATCCTGAAAGCGAAGGAGGTGGAATGGTTCATAGAGCACCCACAATTCCAGCATTTCTTCCATATTAAAAACCGAAAGCAGAAGTGGATGGAAATGTGGGTTCTCGTTTGCGATCAGCTT